>NC_045434.1:68385325-68390351 GCF_002776525.5 Piliocolobus tephrosceles
AAAAAAAAAAAAAAAAAAAAAAAAAAAAGAAAAGTCACCCCAAATTCATATCTACCTGCCCTTTTACAATACTTTTTTTTTTTTTTTTTTTTTTTTTTTTGCAGAGACGAGGTGGGAGGGATCTCTCTGTGTTGCCCAGGCTGGTCTTGAACTCCTGGGCTCAAGCAGTCAGCCCAGTCGGGATTACAGGCGTGAGCCACCACGTCTGCCCTACAATCCATTTTAGTTAATTGAATTGTTGAATGTTGTAGGTCTCAAGGGACCCTGAGATAATCTAACCTCACTGCTCTTTTGTAGGGATGTGGAGTATGACTTGAGAGGTTAAATGGCTTGCGTCAGGTCACCCAGGAAAAATGAAAGAGCGAGGAGAGGTGCCTGATTTTCCCCTGCACACTTTGCATGCCGTACCCTATCTCCGATGCCATCAAGAGCAATATTCATTTGGTTTCTTTTCCCAGTCAAGGGGTATTATTCAGAGCATCAGTGGGAAAGCATCTCATTTTCTGCATGACTCATCCTCATTCCAAGATTAACATGCTCCACTTTCATTCTTTGCCTCCCACTCAGTTTCACATCCAGCCAGAGCCTTGAGAGCCTCCATGCCCAATCTGCCTCTGGCTCCCACCCTGTTCTGTCTCTTCCCCAGCTCTGCTTTTACCTCCTTGCCCTACACTATCCCACCATCGTCAGATTCCACTGACCACTTTTGTTGAACTCTGGTTTAAGAAAGGCATGTCGGCCGGGCGCGGTGGCTCAAGCCTGTAATCCCAGCACTTTGGGAGGCCGAGACAGGCGGATCACAAGGTCAGGAGATCGAGACTATCCTGGCTAACACAGTGAAACCCCGTCTCTACTAAAAAATACAAAAACTAGCCGGGCGAGGTGGCGGGCGCCTGTAGTCCCAGCTACTCGAGAGGCTGAGGCAGGAGAATGGCGTGAACCCGGGAGGCGGAGCTTGCGGTGAGCTGAGATCCGGTCACTGCACTCCAGCCTGGGCCTCAGAGTGAGACTCCATCTCAAAAAAAAAAAAAAAAAAAAAAAAAGAAAGGCATGCCTTCCTGAAATACCACTCTGATCTACGTTGAAAATAGCTTAAAGAAATATACTTAAGTTGTAGCAGATGTACAGGGACAAGTGTTTGTCCATATACTTGCGACATTCCATTAAGGTCCAAGCATTATAGCAAAAAGCATGCACTTCTGGACATACCTATTTTATTTCAACCTCCTCTAAAAAAAACCATTGGGGTTCTTCTGTTGTACTGGGATGTTGTTGAACAAAATAAATGCGCCATTGGCTAAGGCTTGTGGGATCTTTTTATTGTGCCAAGACTTTCAACTTCTTACTGTTTTGTTGTTGTTGTTGTTGTTTGAGACAGAGTGTCACTCTATTGCCCAGGCTGGAGTGCAGTGGTGCAATCTCAGCTCACTGCAACCTCTGCCTCCCAGTTCAGACGTTCTTGTGCCTCAGCCTCCCGAGTAGCTGGGATTACAGTCTCTACTAAAAATGTTTGTATTTTTAGCCATATTGGCCCGGCTGTTCTCAAACTCATGACCTCAGGTAATCGGCCCTCCTCGGCCTTCCAAAGTGCTGGGATTACAGGCGTGAGCCATTGCGCCTGGCCTGTACTGTTTTTTTGAAACATGTACTGACCTGTATAATTCGATCATGCTTACATCAAAATGTTAGTAAAATACTGAGATATTTACAGATAGAATGATATGATGTCTGGGATTTGCTTCAAAATAATCCAGGAGGTAGGGAAATGTGGGGGAGGGTATATATAGATAAAGCAAGATTGGCCATGAATTGATAAAGTGATGAGCACATGAGGTTTCTGTAACTTTCTATATGATTAAAATGATCTGTAATAAAAAGTTTTTTAATGCTAGTTTAAATTTTCATAATTATCTTATTCCCTTTTCTTTTCTTTTTTATTCTGCCTCTCCAAAACGTATCCTGTCTTGAAAGCTAGTTTGGGGCCGGGCAAGGTGGCTCACGGCTGTAATCCCAGCACTTTGGGAGGCCAAGGCAGGCAGATCACTTGAGGCCAAGAGTTTGAGACCAGCCTGGCCAACATGGTGAAACCCCATGTCTACTAAAAATATAAAACTTAGCTGAGTGTGGTGGCATATGCTGGTAATCCCAGCTCTACAGGAGGCTTAAGCAGGAGAATTGCTTTAACCCAGGAGGCAGAGGTTGTAGTGAGCTGAGATCACGCCATTGCACTCCAGCCTGGGCAACAGAGTGAGATTCAGTCTCCAAAAAAACCCCAAAAAGCCAGTTTGGGTTGTGTACCCTCTACTAAGAGCTGGCTGACTAGTTTAATCCACCAATTGCAGAATTTCTGTTGTATTTAAGGTCTGCTCCATACCACTTGGAATCTAAACATATATTTCTTTGAATTAGCCTCTGGTTGTTTCCTGTGGGTTAGTCTTGTGTCCCCACTAGCCTGTACACTTTTTGAGGGCAGAGATTAAGCCTTATACTTTGGAATAAGTCCTACTTTCACTGGCATCAAGCTGGACTCAGTAATGCTTCCTAGTTAATGGACATGCTTGTTGGTAGATTGGAAAAGATTGGTTAAAAGTGTTCTGAAGAGTGGTTGATGCAAAGAACAGGCTGTAGGTATCTATCTATCTATCTATCTATCTATCTATCTATCTATCTATCTATTTATATTTTTAGGTGGAGTCTCTCTGTCACCCAGGCTGGAGTGCAGTGGCATTATCTCAGCTCACTGCAGTTGTGTCATATTTTTTTTTCCTTAAAGCTCTTCTAGGTCAGGCACAATGGCTCATGCCTGTAATCCCAGCACTTTGGGAGGCTGAGGCAGGTGGATCATCTGAGGTCAGGAGTTCAAGACCAGCCTGACCAACATGGTGAAACCCTGTCTCTACTAAAAATACAAAAATTAGCTGGCATGGTGGCACGCACCTGTAATCCCAGCTACTCGGGAGGCTGAGCTCAACAGGAGAATTGCTTGAACCCGGGAGGTGGAGATTGCAGTGAGCCGAGATTGTGCCACTGCACTCCAGCCTGGGTAACAGAGTAAGACTTTGTCTCAAAAAAAAAAAGCTCTTCAGCATAGAGTTTGAAATATCTTATTTTATTTTACCTTTAGGGAGAACTGGCTTAAGAGAAATTCTTCTCCCAACTCCCAACTGAAGCATTTCATATTAGGTGGCAATTTAAGAGCAACTGATGCAAATACTAGTGGATAGTTTACCCCAAAGGAGACTTAATAAAATAAAACTCTGTATATGGGAATAATCTTAGAACTCTGTTATCTCCTCCCACTGTAAGTCTAATTGAAGGAGGCAGTAGGGTGGGAAAATATCAAAAAGACAATGTCAGTTGTTAGTTTTCAAAATTTCGCCTGGGGAATCATGTAAGAACCATCTCATTTTAGGCTTGTCCATGCTGGTTTAATGCAGGGTGAGAGTCAAGTTCAAAGGGGATCTCATTTAGCTGTAGTTTGCTTATTAGTTTCCTCATATGCAGTGATCTTTCGAAATGCTTAGAACTGGTACTTTTCAGACCATAGGAAGAGTTGGAAAGAGTTCAAAAGAAGCTTTTCCATCTTTCTTCTCCCAACTGGGGAACACAATGCAATCATGCCTGTAACAAGACCTTCTCCCATCGGTAATTTCTCCTGGGAGGGACACAACACAGTCTCCCTCTGGATCAGATTGCATTTAAATAATAACTTCAGCCTGGGCAACATGGCAAAGCCCTCTCTCTACAAAAAATACAAAAATTAGCCAGGTGTTGTGGCTCACACTTGTGGTCCAGCTACTTGAGAGGCTGAGGTAGGAGGATCGCTTGAGCCCAGGAGGCGGAGGTTGCAGTGAGCTGAGATTGCTGAGATTGTGTCACTTCCCTGCAGTGTGAGCAAGAGAGAGAGACCCAGTCTCTCAATAAATAAATAAACAGTGTCAGAAATCAGAAATGATATCTTCCATCAGCCCACCCTAACTCCCTTCACCCTGAAGCTTACTATGGTCATGAATACTGTTGCTCATTATCTTCTGTATTTGTGTTCCATTGACTTATGTCTCAGTCTCTCTTCTCCGGAGAGGGTGGATCAAAGAAGCGCAGAGTATAAAAGAGTCAAAAATTCAGAAAAGTCTGCCTTTGCCTGCTGCAGCCCCCCACAGATCCTCTCCAACGGGGTTGTTAAAGACTTCTCAGGAGCTGACTCTTAAACAGAACAAGAAGCAATAGAGAAACACCGTCTCTCCATTAAACACTAGTTGGGAAGGTAGAAAGGGCAACAAGAGATTTTGGTTAGATTTAAGGAAGGACTGTGAGGAAGGGAGAAACTTGAAGCAAGAGGTTGGAGTCATTTTGAAGCCTTTGTCCCCAATTGTTAGTCTTGGACAGTTTCATTATCCACCTGCAGTGAAGCAAATGAACAAAATGACCTCTTGAAATCCCTTCCAGCTATAGTGTCCTTTGATTCTGGAATCCCAGCAAGTTTCCCTTCTGTTCTGGTTGTACTCTGAACTCCATGTGAATGAACTTGGCTGGCCTTTAATGGCTGGGTCCCTAGAATTTCTCAACTGTAAAACACAGGTGGCTGTAACGGGTGACAAATCCAGGTTTCCAGGAAGTTGTAAGACTTGCAGTTGCCAGGTTATCTGCTAAATAGCCTGGCACTTTTGAGATGGTTGATAATGGTAAGTAGCTCAGCTAATCAACATAGGTCCATTGTAGAGAGATTGAAAAGAAGTTCTCCAGAGTAGCCAAAGGATGTTTTTCTCCAGGAGAATGCATTTAAGTGTTCTTTTGGGTGTCCTGTGAATAAAGGGCCTACTTTTCCAAAAGAGAGTTCTGAGCGGCTTACATTCCATTTCCCCAACACCCTGAAGTGACTTCTAACTAACTAACTAACTACAGCATGATTAAACATAAGAACAAGGCTGTACTACTCTCTCTCAACAACTTCTTTCTTTCTTTCCTTCTTTCTTTCTTTCTTTCTTTCTTTCTTTCTTTCTTTCTTTCTTTCTTTCTTTCTTTCTTT
>NC_045434.1:68390361-68485303 GCF_002776525.5 Piliocolobus tephrosceles
TTTCTTTCTTTCTTTCTTTCTTTCTTTCTTTCTTTCTTTCTTTCTTTTTTTTTTTTTTTTTGACAGAGTCTTGCTCTGTCACCCAGGCTGGAGTGCAGTGGCCGGATCTCAGCTCACTGCAAGCTCCGCCTCCCAGGTTCACGCCATTCTCCTGCCTCAGCCTCCCAAGTAGCTGGGACTACAGGCGCCCACCACCTCACCCGGCTAGTTTTTTGTATTTTTAGTAGAGACAGGGTTTCACCATGTTAGCCAGGATGGTCTCGATCTCCTGACCTCGTGATCCGCCCGTCTCGGCCTCCCAAAGTGCTGGGATTACAGGCTTGAGCCACCGCGCCCGGCCAATACTTCTTTCTTTCTTTTTTTTGGCCGGAGTCTTGCTCTGTCATCCAGGCTGGAGTATAGTGGCACAATCTTGGCTCACTGCAACCTCTGCCTCCCGGGTTCAAACAATTTTTCTGCCTCAACTTCCTGAGTAGCTGGGCTTATAGGCGTGCTCTGCCACATCTGGCTAATTTCTGTATTTTTAGTAGAGATGGGGTTTCACCATGTTGGCCAGGCTGGTCTCGAACTCCTGACCTCAGGTGATCCACCTGCCTT
Source organism: Piliocolobus tephrosceles (assembly GCF_002776525.5). NCBI lineage: Eukaryota > Metazoa > Chordata > Mammalia > Primates > Cercopithecidae > Piliocolobus > Piliocolobus tephrosceles. Next base: position 68,390,959 of record NC_045434.1, read on the forward strand.
GGCCTCCCAAAGTGCTGGGATTGCAGGTGAGCCACTGTGCCTGACCAACAAATACTTATTTCTTGACCAATGTTATGGGATGTGTCTCCTGCATTCAATGAAAATGTCAAACTCAATGGCTTTGGTGGAAATGACTAGGAAAGGACAGCAGCAGAGATGGAGAGTTGGGTTTTGTAAACAAGCAATGACAACCACAAACCACAAGGCATTAAGAGTGCACAGGAACCAGGGGGATGTGCAACACATATTTCTCTAATGTCTGCTATGGTGGAATACACAAAACAAGTGGCCTTATCTTTCAAAATGAAAGACAGGGCCGGGCACGGTGGCTCACTAGGCTCATGCCTATAATCCCAGCACTGTGGGAGGCCAAGGCAGGCAGATCACGAGGTCAGGAGATCGAGACCATCCTGGCTAACACGATGAAATCCCGTCTCTACTAAAAATACAAATAAATAGCCAGGTGTGGTGGCGGGTGCCTGTAGTCCCATCTACTTGGGAGGCTGAGGCAGGAGAATGGCATGAACCCGGGAGATGGAGCTTGCAGTGAGCCAAGATCGTGCCACTGCACTCCAGCCTGGGTAACAGAGTGAGACTCTGTCTCAAAAAAGAAAAAAAGAAAAAAGAAAAGAAAATGAAAGACAGATGTCTTCGCAGCTATGACTCAATGGCAGGTTTGCTTGGGACTGGTATAAATCTCTGAGTTGTGTTCCCAAGCACAGCCTGGAACCACGCTCCATTCTTCAAGGTGGGCACTTAAGTAACTGAGGATAACTAGGTGGTTGGGGAAAGAATAACTTTCTTTGCACTCCTGCTTGTATAGTAAGAAGAGCACTGGATCAGAGTCTGGAAGCCTGTGTACTAGTCCTGGCTCTTTGGCAAATGGTCATTGTCACCTTAGGCAAATTACTAGCTCTCTCTGGGTCTCAGCTCCCCATCTGGTAGCTAGGGATTCATCTTAAACAGTGGTTATTCAGATGCCAGAGCCCCATCTCAGACTAGAGGTGAAAACTGGACAAGTAAAGTTTGTAAAAGCTTCCCAGGAGATACTGATGTGCACACAAAAATGAGAACCACTGGAATAAGAGGTTGTCGAATTCTGTTCTCTATCCAGTCTTGATTTTCAGGTACGTAGCGAAAGTCGACAGTTTCTCACTTATCCCAGCTTAGAGCACTCAATCTCAGGTGTGGTCTGGGGCTCATTGCTCATTCATGTACCTGTGCCAAGGAGTGTTTGGCTTCATTTTGAACGTTTATACTGTATAGTGCTAATGCCAGTGTTCTCAAGCCTTGAATATATTAATAAATAATTAAGATAATTCTATAATCACCAGACATGACCTCATGGGTTACCCTTATTCCAATGGAATCTGCTGAGGATGCTCATTGCCCCTTTTTGGTGATATGATCTTCAACCTCAAAAATGCTCTGTGAGGAACTTCTGAGAGAGCCACCTGGCTGAGCTAGACATGTTAAGGAGGCTTCAACCCACAACTCTTTTCTAATCCTGTGCACTTTCCCTACACACGCTCATATACATCTGTGGGTTCAGAATTGTGAGGAAATTAAGGTAGCATTTGGCTAGGAAGCCCAGGAAAGCCCAGTCCCTGTCCTCTGGCCAATAACCCCTCTCCATGAGGTTCTGGAGGGAAACCATCCTCAGAGAACAATGACTGACAGCAAAGACTACAACTCTGAGATGTGGGCCCCAACCTGCAATGTGGAGCCTATTAGTCTGGGCTGGAGTTCATGCAGAGACCCTGTGACTTAGGCATAAGGCAACTTTCTTTCTTTTATCCTTTTTCATTAAGTTCACCTTCAAGTTCTTGATCTTACTGTGTCTAGTGGAGAAGAAAGTTCGGGCAACAAGAAGAGGACATAAGAAAAAGATTCAGGGCAATAGGACATTCATGTCACTTCCAGGAGCAGAGCTGGTCCAAACTGTTCTTTCCAGGCCTCCCAAGTGGTGGTGGCTGCAGCCTTTTTGACTCAACAGACAATGGAAGAGTCCAAAGAAAGAATGTGAGAGAGTCAATGAGAAGAGAGCAATCCTACCTCTCCAGCAGTGGAGAATATCCAAATAGAGAAAAAGTGATGGTCTGCCCTCTCCTACTTTGCCCATTTTTCTATTTTCTTGTTGATTTGTGAAAGTTCTTTACATATTAAGGATATTAGGTTGAGTTCCCCAGACATGGGCTCTGAGACAGAGATTCCTATTTCAGAGTTTATTGGGAAGTGCCCTTGGCATCAAAACCTAAGGATAGTGAAAGAAGTAGGATTGGCCAGGAGGAGTTGAATGACAAAAAAAGCCACACTTAGCTGAACCCACAGAGGGCTCTGGAGTTGGGATGGCCCTTCACAGTTCTGCCTCAAGGCAAGGGGACCAGGCCTTTCTTGACCAGTCATTGGATGATGGCTGTCTCCAGGAGGGGTGTGTGACCTCGTGCAAAGTGACTCTCAGCTATGGACATAATTACAGGAGAGGAACTTAGCATGAGCAGTCAGCCACAAACACTCCTGGTAGCTAGGGGATTAACACCCAAATACTGAAACAGGGATCAGGGTGGCAGACCCAAGCATTCACTGCAGATATCTTTGGCTATCATAAGTATTATAGATATGTTTCCTAGTTTGTCATTCGTCTGCCGACTTGTTAATTGTTATTCTTAGTTTGTTTCACTGAGCTATTTTATTTTATTTTATTTTTGAGACGAAGTTCACTCTTGTTGCCCAGGCTGGAGTGCAATGGCGCGATCTTAGCTCACCATAATCTCCGCCTCCTGGGTTCAAGCGATTCTCCTGCCTCAGCCTCCCGAGTAACTGAGATTACAGGCATGTGCCAGCACACCGGCTAATTTTGTATTTTTATTAGAGATGGGGTTTCTCCATGTTGGTCAGGCTGGTCTCAAACTCCCAACCTCAGGTGATCCACCTGCCTTGGCCTCCCAAAGTGCTGGGATTAGAGGCGTGAACCACAATGCCCAGCCGGAGTTTTTAAATTTTTAAATCAATTCTTGACTGGGTGTGGTGGCTCATGCCTGTAATCGCAACACTCTGGGAGGCCAAGGTGGGCAGATCACTTGAGCCCTGGAATTTGAGACCAAGCTGGGCAACATGGTGAAATTCCATCTCTACAAAAAAATAGAAAAATTAGCTGGGTGTGGTGGTGGGCGCCTGTAGTCTCAGCTGCTCAGGAGGCTGAGGAAAGGGGATTGCTTGAGCCCAGGAGGTTGAGGCTGCAGTGAGCCATGACTGTGCCACTGCACTCCAGCCTGAATGACAGAGTGAGATCCTGTCTCAAATAAACAAACAAACAAACAAACAAACAAATAAATAAATACTTTTTTTCTTTATGGTTTCTGACTTTTCTATTATTCTTAAGAAAGATAAATGTAGGCCGGGCACAGTGGCTCAAGCCTGTAATCCCAGCACTTTGGGAGGCCGAGACGGGTGGATCACGAGGTCAGGAGATCGAGACCATCCTGGCTAACACGGTGAAACCCCATCTCTACTAAAAAATACAAAAAACTAGCCGGGCGAGGTGGCGGGCGCCTGTAGTCCCAGCTACTCAGGAGGCTGAGGCAGGAGAATGGCGTAAACCTAGGAGGCGGAGCTTGCAGTGAGCTGAGATCCGGCCACTGCGCTCCAGCCTGGGTGACAGAGCTAGACTCTGTCTCAAAAAAAAAAAAAAAAAAAAGAAAAGAAAAAGAAAGATAAATGTAATTATCCTTTCCACACCAACAGTATTAGAAAAATCTGTATGTTCTCTAGGATTCTCATTTAAATATTATTCTCATTTAATTAATCCTTTTGGAATTTATTTTGATTTAAGGTATGAGGTAGTATCTTTTCTCAATGATAAGAACCAGTTTTCCCAGCACTGTGTATTTTCTCCATGGATTTAAAAATGCCATCTTGGCCGGGCGCGGTGGCTCAAGCCTGTAATCCCAGCACTTTGGGAGGCCGAGGTGGGCGGATCACGAGGTCAGGAGATCGAGACCATCCTGGCTAACACGGTGAAACCCCGTCTCTACAAAAAAAAATACAAAAAACTAGCCGGGCGAGGTGGTGGGCACCTGTAGTCCTAGCTACTCGGGAGGCTGAGGCAGGAGAATGGCGTAAACCCGGGAGGCGGAGCTTGCAGTGAGCTGAGATCTGGCCACTGCACTCCAGCCTGGATGGCAGAGCGAGACTCCGTCTCAAAAAAAAAAAAAATGCCATCTTTAGCAAAACAAATTAACTATATTGGATTTCATTTCTAGCTCTCTGTGATATTCCATTGACCTGTTTAAACCTGTATTAGTATAATACAGGTTTATTTTATTTTTGAGTTTATATACAGTAAAGTTCACTCTTTGGGGTATACAGTTCTGAGTTTTGCCAAATGCACAGAGTTGTGTAGGCACGGCAGCAGTTCCATTACCTTCTCAAACTCCTTCATGCTATCTTTTCAAAGCGTTCACCCTCAAACCTCCTCACTCTGTTAACCCCTGAAAACCACCGATCTGTTTTCCATCCCTATTGTTTTACCTTTTCCAGAATGCTATAGAAACAGAATCACACAGTATGCAGCCTTTTGAGTGTCTTCTTTCACTCAGCATAAGTGATGCATCTGTGTTGCTGCATGTATCAGTAGTATCTTCCTTTTTATTGCTGAGTATTATTCCTTGGTGTGGACATACCACACATGCCACACACACATACCACACCTACCAGTTTATTCGTTTCCTGACTGAGGGACATTTGAGTTGTTTCCGGCTTTTGGATGTTAAGGATAAAGCTGCTATAAATGTTTGGTATTTGTGTGAATATAGATCATCATTTCACTTGAATAAATATCTAGGAGTGGGTTTGCAGGGTCACACTTTTAATTACCACATATATGTGATATTTATAATGTATATTAATACATGGACAGAGAAATGATTATCTCATTACCTTTTCATTCTTCTTATTCTTCCTCTTCTCCTTCTTCTCCTTTTTATCTCATGAGGATATTAACTGAAGTTGCATTTCTTTTTTTTTTTTTTTTTTTGAGACAGGGTCTCACTTTGTCACCCAGGCTGAAGTGCAGTGGTGCATTCACTGTTCACTGCAGCCTCAACCTCCTGGGCTCAGGCGATCCTCCCACCTCAGCCTTCTGGGTAGCTGAGATTATGGGTGTGTGCCCGGGTAATTTTTTGTATTTTTAGTAGAGACACGGTTTCACATGTTGGCCAAGCTGATCTCAACTCCTGGGCTCAAGCTATCTGCCAACTTTGGTCTCCCAAAGTGCTGAGATTACAGGTGTGAGCTACCATGCCAGGCCCATTAAATTTGTTGATTAATTCATGTAGAGAGCCACCACTTTGAAGTCCTGATACCACTTACCTAGACAATAAATTCCTGAAACTAAACTGTGAGCAGCCCCAATATCTGATAAACAATTTGGTATTTTGCCAACTGTTCCGCTGTTACAGAGAAGAGCAGGCATCTTTTGCTTTGATTTATGTACTACCAAGTGATTTCTCATCCTGTGAGTATACTGGGATTTTTAGGCTTGAAGGGTCTTAGAGAACTCCCCAGGGTCCTTGCTTGGAGGCAAGATAACATTTTTAGTAGATGAGGAACATACTCTCACCAACTTCTTTTCAGTAGCTACTTCAAATATCTATCAAAGTGTACCATCTGCGTTTCTAACCAAGAATTCTCTTGTTGCATTTTAAACACATTTCCTCCTAGCCTTTCCTGTGAAATGACACTAACAAACTCTTGCCAAACTAGAACTACTTGTTCAAAACCAGCCCTGAGTATAGTGCTTTCATAAGGGTAGGCAATTCCAATTATGTTGTTTATCCACTTAAGCACACTGAGTCTCGGCTACCTCGGGGACTTTCTTTTAATTTGTTTTCTCTTTTTGTTAATTGGATAAGCTCAGTGAAATGAGGTGTCTCTTATGGAAGTGACTGCAAAGAGGAAGTCACTGCAAATTCATCAGTGTAGTGTTCTCCAGGACTTATTAATGCAAAGAGATACAGAGAAAAAATCAAAATCTACACTGTCTGCTCTTTTACCCTGTCAAAAACTTAGCTGTTGCTCCATGCCCCATGTCGGGAAAGAGCCAATTTCTTTCAATGGCACACATCATTTCAATCTATCCCCTGGTTTTCAATATACATGGAGTTGATCCACAGTATGGTTTTCAAGTAGGACATTTATTCAGCCATGTGTGCTTCTTCATTTAACCTTTATGGAGCACCTACTATGAACAGATCACTTAGTATGTGATGAGATATGTCAGTCCTTGACATTAATGTTATTGTGATTGGTTAGAAACTACAATTTGGAGATAAAGAATGAAAGCTCTGAAGGGAAGCCAAAGCTGGATTCAGGTTTTATGGGGACTTCAACTAACACAGTTCAGGGGGCCTCTTCAAGAAAAAGAATTTTTAAAATTGCGAAAACAAAATTAGGCACAGGGCCTTACAAAGGGCCATGTAAGTGAAGGATCCTGAAACCTCAGCTCATTCTTTTCTCAGAAAATTCCCTCTGAGCCAGGCACACTGTGGTTTAAATCCCAGTAATGTGACCTTGGGCAAGTAACTCAACCGCTCTCAGCTCAGTGTCCTGATCTGCAATAAGAGAAAATGAGGAGATAAAATACACCTTGTATTGGTGTTACAAGGGCTCCAAAGATGAGGACACAAAGCACTGAGCCCAGCATTTAGCCTGATCTGTAATAGATGTACAATAAATAGTAGTTATTATTAGGAATATCAGTACTATTATGAGCTTTCACCCAATAGGATTGCCTAATCACAAAATCTAGCTTCCTGTGCAGAATCTAGGGAAGAGAGGGAATGAAGTCCAAGTTTACACATTCTTGCTAATCCAGCTTGTGTGGATGGTACACACGTGGTGTGCCCGTGAAGCTGAGCCCCGCTGCACTACAAGCACACCACATACGGGGCACAGCAAGCGTGCTGCCTGCTGCATTAAATGTTTCCTTGCCCTGAGAACTGATTCATTCTGAGGTCATAAAGCAATTATCTTCAAAACACTATATTAATATCTGATTGTGCAATTAAACCAGACCTGTCTAGGTTTGCCTTCCTTGAGCAAAATGTGTTTATTCAGCATAAGTGAGAAGGGTAAATACAAACTAGTCAATTTTTTTTTAAAAAAGTGCAAGGAGTGGATGGGTGAGAATAAAACAAGAAAGACCATTTGGAAACTATTAAATTACTTCCTTTGTATTTGCACAGAAAATTCCTCTGGTTTTGATGCTATGACATTCCTGTAAAGTAAGTAAACATGTTTCCACATTATCAGTTAACAGATTTTTAACTTGGCTTTTTTTTTTTTTTTTGAGACAGGGTCTTGCTGTGTCACCCAGGCTGGAGTGCAGTGGCTCAATTACGGCTCACTAAGGCCTCAGTATCCTAGGCTCAAGCGATCCTCCTGCCTCAGCCTCCCAAGTAGCGTGACTATAGGCATGCACCACTGCACTTGGTTAATTTTTGTATTTTTTGAAGAGACGAAGTTTCACCATGTTACCCAGACTGGTCTCGAACTCCTGGGCTCAAGTGATCTGCCTGCCTTGGCCTCCCAAAGTGTTAGGATTATAGGCATAAGCCATCATGCCCAACTTCTAACCTTTTTAATTTTCTGTGTTTTTTTTCTTTTCAAACTCAGCAAAAAAACAAAAAAAAAAAAAAAAAAAAAAAAGCAAATATTCTCTATCTCATAGGGGTTGAGAGTCAGGTTCTCACTCATGCTTCCCTCTGAGAGAAGAGGACAGGGAAATTGAAAAATACATTGATAAGCAAGTTATCAGAGCAGACTATGGCTTCTTTCTCCCTTTGAAATTTTCTTTTTGAAATCTTGTGGATTTTGAAGCCTGAGCAGTCTGAAAGTCTGACAAACAAACAAAATGTAATTATGCTTCAGTTAGCTAGGATCAGTGGTAGCGCCAACAAATGACTGAGAGTGGGCAAAGATTTAATTTCCCCACGATTTCCAATAGCCACCTTTAGCTATGCCAAATAGCCATGCAATCCAAGCAGACACAGCATGCTTGCTGTGTAAACATGACTTCAAGACAAAACTCCAGCTTGCCTTCCTAACAGATTGCCAGCCCTTAAGCCCCTCCTGTATAGAAACTCATAGACTAGCAAAGCAGACTTGAAAGTTCTGGTAATAGAAGTTAATTGAATTATCTGAGGGCTAATCAGAAAAACTTATTTGTTGCAATCTTTCTAGTAGAAACCCATTCTTAAGATGTGTTTGTTCAGTTCTTGCCTTAATAGATAGAATGGCCCTGAAGAAAACTTGCATGATTCAAAATCTTGTAGCACCTCACAGTCATCATCGTGAATCGTAACATGAAGTATTACTGTGGATTTACTCATTTACCATTTCTTTCACCTGACTGTGAGTTCAATAAATATTTGTTGAATGGAATTGAGGGAAGCCCCAAAGGGAGAATCAGGTGCTGGAAGCCCTACTAGAATCCGGACTGAAATCAGAGCCAAATCTCACAGCCCAGCACAACGGGCAGCGCAGAGGAAACATCTGATAAATATCTGCTAATATAATCAGCTAGTGAGATAGGGGCTGGGGCAAAGACAGTGTTGAACTAGTTCACCAGTTTGCTCTAGTCTTGTCTTTATCTGTGTAAGGGTAGCTGATGCAAAGCAATAACTTACTTAAATATGATTTTAAAAAAAAATCTCCCTGTTCCATTGCTGTTACTTTAGGAGCTTTCCAAGCATTCCTTATTATTTAGGTTCATTAAATGTCGTTATTCTTTTGGAATGGGTATTGTTTTGTAGAAATCTTTACATTCAACAACCTCCAAAGATGTCTCACATGCTTAGAAAAGACAATAGGCATGAGAGTTAGACAAAGAAGTGCGTGAAAGAGCGAATTCATTCATCCAATGTCTTGAGCATCGCCACGTGCCAGGCTCTGAGGATTCACTAGTGAGCGAACAAATGTGGCCCCCATGCCACAGAGCTACACACGAACATAATAGAAACATAATTACAATCTGGAACTAGGTTCCAACAGGGACACACGCCAGGGAGGGGCACCTGATTCAGTTTAGGAGGACAGGGAAGTGCTCTTTAAGGAACACATGAAGTGAAACCTATGTAGGAAAAGGCTGCAAATACGGAGACTGTTCCCTGCAGAGGGATCAGCATATAAGACCATCCAGAAGAAAGAAATGCGGCACATTTTAGGAACTTTGCAAAGTGGGGACAAAAAGAGCTGGGTGAGGCAGGGTCTTGTAGTTAAATCTCTGGTCTGGTGTTGATCATAAGGGGAAGGGTCATGTAGAGCTGTCAACGAAAGGCTCCCGCGGCCTTTCTGCATTCTCTGCTAACAGAAGTTAGCACCACAGCCCAGTGATTTTTAGTATACATTAGTGCAGCTCTACGTACGTCATCCCATGCAGGTCTTGTCGGGTATGTGGCGGGGCAGGGAGCTGTTTGTTTCCTCTGCAGCTTCCACTCTCCGTTTTTCCTCCCCAGCAGACCCCTGGTCATGTTCAGGTGGAGCCTCCCGTCCTCTGCTGTCACACGCTTCAGGGGATAGAGACCCTGTTCCTGGGTCCACAGGGGTGGCTCCTGATAGGCGAAGGGTGTTAATAAATGGCATTTCTCCAGTGAATCTTTTTGGGCTAGGGTGAGCACAGGATCTAAAGTGGCCCAATCAGACTGCAGACAGAAGCTCAGACTCCATGGCTGGGAAAGCATCCTTTCTCTCCCTTCCCCTGTCGGTTACTCACAGTTATCTCTCATCTAAGGGAGGAAGCTTCAACCCTCAGGTGAAGCCAATGCCAAGCACAGCAGAGCAGAGAGGTAGAAAGCACCTGGGCTCTCAGTAAAACGGTGGAGCTGCTGAGTCGACTCACCCCGAGGCCTGCCCTTCCTCACTTACACTTCCTTATTGGTTGAGATCTTGTATTTGCTCCTCCCTTTGGTTCTTTGACACCACAATCGTAGCTCCCCCAACTCTCTGGTAAATCCCTTTCTATCTCCTTTACTGGGTCCCCCCACACCTTCTAGTTTCTAAATGTGGTTTTTAAATAAAGATTTCTAAACGAAGTTACCTGTGAACATCTCTCCACTTTCTCTCAGGGAGATCTCAGCCACTCCCATGGCTTCCTTCTTTATTTAAAGGTCTGTTCACCAAATGTTCACATTTCCTTACAACATCTCCAAGTGATGGTCCAGCTTTAATACTTCCAATAAACTCACTGATAATGCAAATACATTCCAAATTGATGTAGTTTCTCTTTAGAGTCAGCGGCTACTCCTGATTTCCCAACTTCAGAAGTAATTGCTTAAAATGTATGCAAAAGAGCCAGAGAGTGTCTTGCGGAACCCAAGAACAGGAAGTGCATCTTGAAATCTGACAGCATGCAGGGACCCAGGCAGCCGCTCCTAGGCTCTCACTCAGAAGCCGTCTCTGCATGGGCTTCCTTCTCCATTTTGCAGCCTGGCATCTTCATGTTGGAAGCATGAGGCCAGCAGCAGGTCACCAGCTGGCCCAATCACACCTTCAGCCTCTGAGACAGAGAGAGAGAGAGAGAGAGAGAATGGGAGAGATATCTTTCTTTGCTTTAGTCCCAAGCTGAAGAAGAGTTCTGATTGACCCATCTTGGGTCTGGCATCCCTAGACAGGAGCTGTGCATTTACACAGTGGCCTCCACAACAGCTATGGAGAGATGCGGGAGCAGTGGGTGCTTCCCAGGAGGGAAGTGTCCATCCCCAGAAAGGGAGGAAGTGCCAGGCTGCAAAAACAATGGGGACCCAGTACGAACAGGACACAGGCTCTTCCCTGTGAGTGAGGGGACAGGTCTCAGAGAAAGGAGTTACTAATGGTATGGACAGAAGCTCCATGAGTTCACCCAGGTCAGAGACCTTGGAGCCATTTTTGACTCCTCCCTCTGTCAATGTCCACCCACTTCCCTGATGTCCAGTAAGACACTAACTCCTAGTACTTCTTTCTTGCTTGCTTGCTTTCTTGCTTTCTTTTTTTTTTTTTTCTGAGACAGAGACAGAGTTTCACTTTTGTTGCCCAGTCTGGAGTGCAATGGCATAATCTTGGCTTACTGCAACCTCTGCCTCCCGGGTTCAAGTGATTCTCCTGCCTCAGCCTACCAAGTAGCTGGGATTATAGGCACATGCCACCAGGCCCATCTAATTTTTGTATTTTTAGTAGAGACGGGGTTTTGCCATGTTGGTTAGGCTGGTCTTGAACTCCTGACCTCAGGTGATCCTCCCACCTCAGCCTCCCAAAGTGCTGGGATTATAGGCATGAGCTACGGTGCCCAATCTACTTCTTCTTTCAAAATACTTTATTGTCCTCCCTTTCTTTGGTTTCTCATTCCAGTTCCTTAGTTTCAGTCCTCATTGCCTCTCCCCTGGGTTCTCTCATCACCCCACTGGTTTGCCAGTCTTTTTTCTACTTTCATCCAATTTATGGTCAGACTAATCTTCCTAAAACACCACTAGGAAGAGCTTTCTTTCCAGATCTAAAAAGCTTCCAATGTCACCTGGCTGCCTGTGGAACAAAGTCCAAACACTTTGGCTGGCTATTCAGGAATGTCTTCAACTGTTACTGGCATTGTTACTTATGTTCTCCACATCTGTGGCCTGCGCGGCCTTTCCTAACAGGAGTTCCCCAGCCATGTGCCCAGGGTGTGACTTTACCCACCCCCTTCCTTAGGAGTGGGGCTCAAATGGTTTACGTCCACCAACATAGCCCCATCACTGTGGCCCTAGCTACTGGCTGAAGAAAAGACACTGAGCAAGATTCAAGCCAGCCAGCATGTTCTCCGGGCCACAGTCGTTGGCTCGGGGGACCGCTTGTGAGCCCTGCTGACCCACCAGAGCAAACCTCAGGACTTGTGCTGGTGAGGCTGGGCATGGAGGCTCTTTCTTCTCCTGGACATGAATTGAGAAGTTTATAGTGCAAGGGGCTGCTGCCAACCATCGTGGTTCTCAAGAATAGCTGGAAACAGGGCAATTGGCCTAAAAACAATTTTCTGAAAGCCAATTCATTGAAAGCCAATTTCTGAATCAAATTGAAAATATAAGGCCGGGCGCGGTGGCTCAAGCCTGTAATCCCAGCACTTTGGGAGGCCGAGACGGGTGGATCATGAGGTCAGGAGATCGAGACCATCCTGGCTAACACGGCGAAACCCCGTCTCTACTAAAAAATACAAAAAACTAGCTGGGCGTGGTGGCGGGTGCCTGTAGTCCCAGCTACTCAGGAGGCTGAGGCAGGAGAATGGCGTGAACCTGGGAAGTGGAGCTTGCAGTGAGCTGAGATCCGGCCACTGCACTCCAGCCTGGGCGACAGAGCAAGACTCCATCTCAAAAAAAAAAAAAAAAAAAAAAGAAAAAGAAAATATAATCACATTCAGGCTGGGCACAGTGGCTCACTCATGTAATCCCAGCCCTTTGGGAGGCCAAGGCGGGTGGATCACTTGATGTCAGGAGTTTGAGACCAGCCTGGCCAACATAGTGAAACCCTGTCTCTACCTAAAATACAAAAAAAATTAGCCAGGCATGGTGGTGGGTGCCTGTAATCCCAGCTACTCGGGAGGCTGAGGCAGGAGAATCACTCGAACCCGGGAGGTGGAGGTTGCAGTAAGCCGAGTTAGCACCACTACGCTCCAACCTGGGTAGCAGAGCAAGACTCCATTTCAAAAAATATATATATATATATATAAAATATATGCAACGTATAAAAATATATATGAAATATATTATATATATATGGACAGTCATTGGCTGTTTTAAAAAAGCATGTTCCTTAAGCATGATTTTGGCAAATTTGTCATTTGGCACATTGACTTCAAGCCAGGGAGGTGGAGTCAGGACAAAGCCTTCAGAAGAAGAGAGGAAAGACACAAATGCAAGGTCCTTGGTGTGGCTTTGAACTCTGGATTGGCCTTGACTAAAGCCTGCTACACCTCCTGGCTTTTCCAAAACATGAGTTAGTCTATTCCTGCTAGAATTTGACCCAGGTTTGATTGGGTTTCCTGTTACTGGCAAGTGAAAGCATCCTTACAATGTATTTTTCTGAAGATTTCCAAATTCTGATCTTCCAGCCCTTGGCTCCAACCAAACCAGTCTACTCACCTCTCCCCAGGTCCTCTTCATGCTTTTCCATCACATGATCATTCTCTTCTGCTCCTTCCTTCAGCCCCTCTGCCTGTTTGGCATCCCCCTGGCTTTCCATACGGGAGCCTCTCCCTGTTCCTGGTGCATGCCCAGTAGGCTGCTACTGCCCTCCATGCCCCCTGCAGCCCCCAACAACTACTGCAGCCCTCCATGCCCCCTGCCTTCTCTGCATAGCTGTCCAGCTTCTTTGGTCACTGGGATCAAAAACTCACCTAGTTCCTTCAGAAGACCAGTGGGAACAAAGGCAGCTCCCCAGTGGCTCCTTCCTGCCTTTCATCAAAGGCCTTCTGGTGGCCCTCACATGCTGTTCTATGCTCTCTCTGTGTGCCTGCTCTGGTCCCAGTTCTGTGGACAGGCAGCCTCTTCATCACCGTTGCTGTTCCCTTGTGATGGCTGTTACCTGTGCCCCGCACAGCCCCGGCTTCTACCTCAGGATGTCCTTCCAGCTCCTGTTCCCTCGGCTGATTGTTTCATTTTCTCCCTGGGTCTAAATTAGACTTCCTAGACACAGTCCAATGGGAATCACTAATCCTTTTACACTAGACCATGCTGGGTCCCTGCCTAGCCTATGGCTGGCCAGACACCGGGTCAAGTGATCACCCCTGCTCCAAACACCTGTGGGGAGGTGATGGATTGCAGAGTCCCCTTTGGGGTAGGTACCCTTTATATATGGGTTGAGAGAGGGGCGGCCTGGCAACCTGGAAATGGATTGTGGGCTTGGTGAGACCACCTGGCCTTTCAGGATGCTGTCCCGCCCATTTGGCCGTCAATCACACACCCCACTGTGTGAGGCTATATGGAGCTATTTAAATGTTTATTATTTAAATATTTGTTATCAGTCAGGCTCGGTGGCTTACGCTTGTAATCTCAGCACTTTGTGAGGCCGAACTGGCAGATCACTTGAGGTCAGGAGTTCAAGACCAGCCCGGCTAACATGGTGAAACCCCATCTTTACTAAAAATACAAAAATTACCCAGGAGACACATGCCTGTAGTCCCAGCTACTGGGGAGGCTGAGGCAGCAGAATTGCTCAAACCCAGGGGACGGAAGTTACAGTGAGCCGAGATCATGCCACTGCATTCCAGCCTGGGCGACAGAGTGAGACTTTGTCCTAAAAAAAAAAAAAAAGTTTGTTATCTACATTTTTTGTATGCTTGTTCCTTATCTCCTCAACTAGATCATTAGTATTATTATTATTTTTGGCTACTCCATAGACAGAGCAGGGCTACCCCATACATAGAGTAGCCCAACTAGATTATAAAATTCCTTTCCAATAGAGATGATGGCACTAAATTTCTATAATAAAATGATAACAATAAGTAATAGTTACTGAGTATTTACCATGTACCAGGTACAGCTCTAACTGCTTTATAGAACAACTAAAAACACCTCGGTGTAAAGCCTCATCTACATTATCCCCACTTTACTGATGAGGAAGTTGAGGCCATGACTTACAACCAGTCAGAGAGCTGGTGATTTGCACCCAACCAGTTTGATTCCAGAATCTGTGCTCTTAGCACATTGCCCCTTCTCCAGTTGGTGCTGACTACAGATTTATTGTGATGAAGAGGAAAACTACCCTCTCTCTTTATGTCGGGTTAGTCCTCCCTGGCCAATTTGTTCTATGAACACTTACTTTTTGGCCAAAAGCCTCCCTTTCACAGTCAGGAAACTAATGCCAGAGAAATATCAACAGAGCAAAAGACAATCCATTTTTGAACCAAAAACTCCTCTTGGCTTGAAGCGAGCTCATCAGCCAGATGCTCCACCTCCCTCCCATGTTTTCCTGGCATTGCTTTGTAGAAATCTGGATCCAGGGGCCGTGTGCAAGGCGGCTTCCGCAGGCATGACCAATTGCCAGACAGACATGCAGGCTGAAGCGTCAGCCAGCAAATCATTTCAGCCACTTCCATCTTCCTTGCATGCCAAGTTCAGGGGGCAGGGGAGGGGCATCTTAGCCTGAATTCCCCTTGACTGATGTTGAGGTATCCTGGAGCTAGGGGCTGAGCTAGTCCCACCCCAGCAGTCAAAACATTAACCCATGGTCTGCTTGGTCCCCAGGGTCGCTCCCTGCCAGAGGCAGCTGCACCTCCCTCTCCCTGACCTCTCTACCAAGGCTGGAAAATCAGCAGGCTGTTTGGCTGTTTAGGGACTGTGGATGCTTCCAACCAACCTCCTCCTGAGGCAGAAGGGCAGGTTTGCCCACTTTACAGATGGACAGGTGAAGGCAAATGACTTATTTAGGGCCACGCAGGTCTGTATGGTTGTCACGGGGAGCACTGAGGTTACCTCCTTTGTCAAGATCTCATCTAGCTCTGAGCTTTCTCTCCCTCTCTCTGCCTCTCTTCCCAGCCTACAGTCCCTGTAGGCCAAACTTTCTGTTTATCACCGAGACCCCATTCACCTCACTCTCCCTTTTTCACAAAGCCCTCCCATGCCCTGGGAGCCTTCTGAATCCTGATTTGAGCATAAAAGAGTTGGGGGGAAGGGGAAGAACTGTGGGTGACATGGGGGATGGAAGAGGAAGCAAAGATTCAGCTGACAGTGTCTAATGGTGGAAGGCATGTCTCAGGCCCAGAAAAGCCACACCATGGCCTCTGTTTTTCTGTGCAGCAGTGCCCCTGCCAGGGAGATGGGGTGTGGGGAACCTGCAGAGAAGCTTTTCTAATGAAAGGGATGGGGGAGAACTTCCAAGGGAGAGAGGGAGAAAGTCCCCAATTCAATCTCTTTCCCCTTCTCTTCCCCCAACCTGTTTGTCTACTGACCTCTTTAGCTGCTCCTCTGGCATTTCCTGAACAGATCAACATTTTCTGAACAGGCACAAGATATTAACCAGGAAGCTCAGATCTGGAAGAGCAGAGACCTCAGAGCTCACCCTACCCTGTCCAAAACTTTTTTTTTTTTTTTTTTTGAGATAGGGTCTCACTCTGTTGCCCAGGCTGGAGTGCAATGGCACCATCATGGCTCACGGCAGCCTCAGACTCCTGGACTCAAGCGATCTTCCTTCCTCAGCCTCCCAAGTGGCTGGAACTATAGGCACAAGATGCCACGCTCAGCTAATTTTTAAATATTTTGTAGAGATGGGGTCTCATTATGTTGCCCAGGCTCAACACTATCTTTTTATAGTTGAAGAAACTAAGGCTCAGAGAGGAGTGTATCTTGACCAAGATCACATAGCTCATGAGTGATAAAGCTGAGATGAAAAAAATGTGTTTTTTGTACTATATGGGGCTGTCTTATTCATCCACACATACAAGATGTCCCCATGGAGAGCATGCGGGGCAGTCTCCCAGTACAGTGACCGAGAACCAGGGCCTCTTCTTGCCTCTTCAAGCCTGCCCAGGGGCCTCAACTTGTCCTGCCATGGATTCAGCTTCACCCAGTCACTGTGGGAGCGGAAGACACTCCCAAATCCGGTCATTCTGTGAAGGCTATGCCCAGAGAGGCAGCCACGGCCCTCCTCACAACACACAGCCCAGATGCTCTCTGCAGCCCTTGGCCTGTTTGCCAGGTCGGATTCTGCTTATGCCCAGGAGAGAGCAATGCCCGGGGCCTACAAAGGCTGTTCCCGTGCAAACTCGGCCACAGTGGCTGGTGCTGCGCTTCCTGCCCTACAGGCCAGGCACCTCAAGGGTTCTACATCCTCCTCCTCACCACTATCGACAGCTTCTTAGCTGGCAACTGGGTGGAGATCCTGTGGACCCCTCTGGACTACTATCGGAAGTGCTTCACCTCAGCCTTGCTCTCTGACCAAAACTGACAGGCCACCATTTTGAAATGCTGACACATCCAGAAGTGACAGAATGGAAGCTCCAGCACTCTCTGGGCACCAGTCAGCGTTCAACACTGTTACTTCAGGGTCTGTGAGGAGAGTGCTGGGGGCGTGGGGGTGAGAATGAGGGGCAGGGCAGCAGGCTTGTAGTCAAACTGCCTTAGAGAAAGGCACCACGAGTGTCCCAGGAAGAGGCTATTAATAGGCTTCCCTGTACGCACTCAGCGGTCCTGGGCTGGGGCTGTTGAGGATGAGTCAGCAGATGGAAGGGCTGATGGTGAGCCCAGAGCGCAGAGCCGGCTCCCCGCAGGGGAAGTGGAGGCTGTGAGACTGCACTTTTGAGCAATCCTGCTCTCGTGCCACCCCACCCTCTTTTGAGTATGTAATCTGTTTGGCTGGTATATTACCAGTGTTGTAAATTCCAATTCTGGAGCCAGAATTTTTTTTTTTTTCCAAAGAGACAGCGTTTCGCTGTCACCCAGGCTGGAATGGAGTGGTGCAATCCTGGCTCACTGCAGCCTCAACCTCCTGGGCCCAAGCAATCCTCCCACCTCAGCCTCCCGAATAGCTGGGACTACAGGCACGTGCCACTATGCCCGGCTAATTTTGAAGCCAGAACTTAAAGCAGCAAAAAATCCAGAAAATCCTTTCCCCCTACTTCCGCTCTGTTACTTTCTCTTCATTGACAAAACTGGGCACAGAAAAAAAGACTCCATCCCCGGCAATGTGAAGGGCTGCTCAGCCATTATGAATGTCCCTCTCCACACCTACCCAGCCACTCACTCACTCCGGGCCGAGCTCCCAATGTAGATTAAACATATGTTGAGTGCCAGGCCCTGTGACGGGCGGTTTCACACATATTATCTCATCCTCATAATGACCCCGGGAGACAGATATATTGATATCTCACTTTCACAGATGAAGAATCAAAGCTGAGAGTGATTAAGCTATTTGTCCAAGGAGCTGTAGCCACTGTCATTTATCAAGAGTCTAACAGATGCCAGGGACTTGCATACAGTTTGTTTGTGTGTTTGTTTGTTTTTTAAGACAGAGTTTCACTCTTGTTGCCTAGGCTGGAGTGCAGTGGCAAACTCTTGGCTCACTGCAACCTCTGTCTCCCAGGTTCAAGCAATTCTCCTGCCTCAACCTGCTGAGTAGCCGGGATTATAGGTGCTACCACCATGCCCAGCTAATTTTTTGTATTTTCAATAGAGACAGGGTTTCACCATGTTGGTGAGGCTGGTTTTGAACTCCTGACCTCTGGTGATCCACCTGCCTCAGCCTCCCAAAGTGCTGGGATTACAGGCGTGAGCCACCACACCCAGCCTCACAGTTTCTTTAAGGAAGTTAAAAGTCCTCACTTTACAGATGAGGAAACGGAGGCTCAGAGGGGCTGGGCAGCCTGGGAAGTGGCAGCACTGTGCGTGGGTCTGTCTGCCTCTCAAGACTACGCTGCCTCCAGGCCACAGGGCAGCCGGGACTCCAGCCACATCTCTGCCTCTTAAGTCCACCACACCCACTGCCTTCCTGGTGCAGGACGGCCTTGTGTGTGCCCTGACTGAACACCTATCAGTCTATGGTACCCGTTGTTATCAGAACCAGCAGAGTGGCCTCAGGGCAGATCTTCCTATCTCGCACATTACACCTGTGCACCTCCGTCCTTCTGAAAGGACAGAGCCTGGCAGGCTGATTCCAAGGTCAGGAGAGTGGAAGTTAAAAGAACCTAAAGGGAACACCTTTCAGTGGCCTAAAGGGGACACTTTCCTGCCATCAAGCCCATGGCCATGTGAGCAGAGCTTCGTGTCAGCCGCAGGTTAGACTGCAGTGGCCTTAAAGGAAACAGATGTAATGTCTACCTGCTAATTTCTATCACATCACAAAAGTTCTGTGGTTTGTGGTTGATAAATTTAGATACGGGAATATTCGACTCCCAGGAAAGGAATATACGAAGGGAATTATGAGGAGATGAAAAAGGGGTCTGCAATGGGTATTTTAACTTTTGGTTTCTTTTTTTTGAGACAGAGTCTCACTCTGTTGCCCAGGCTGGATTATGGTGGTGCTATCTCGGCTCACTGCAACTTCCACCCCCTGGGTTCAAGTGATTCTCGTGTCTCAGCCTCCCGAGTAGCTGGGATTACAGGCACCTGCCACCACGCCTGGCTAATTTTTGTATTTTTAGTAGAAATGGGGATTTGCCATGTTGGCCAGGCTGGTCTGGAACTCCTGACCTCGTAATCCACCCCTCTCGGCCTCCCAAAGTGCTGGGATTACAGACATGAGCCACCGCGCCCGGGCATAAGTTTTGGTTTTTACGATGCTGCAAGTGGTGGGGACAATGGTGGGTCAAGGATGTTTTAACACATCCTTGAAAGGTGGGATGAGTCCTTCTTCAGCCAATTTCCCCAAGTGCCATTGGCTGGGGAAATCAACAAAAGTCATTTGGCTGAGTACGGTGGCTCACACCTGTAATCCCAGAACTTTGGGAGGCTGGAGGTCAGGAGTTCGACACGAGCCTGGGCAACATAGTGAGATCCCGTCTCTATAGAGAAAAATAAAAAATGAAATAAATAGCCCTTCCCCTTCCTGTCTATACTCTGCTTTAATTTTTTTCATAGCCCTTTTCTCTAACTCACGTTGCATTATATGTGTGTGTATGTGTGTATACGTATATATTATATATACCCCTGTTTATTTTTTAATTTATTTTCTATCTCTCCACTCCCCTGTAAGAATGTAAGCTCCACAAGGACAAGGACTGTGTCTCTTGGTCACCACAGTTTTCCAGGGGCTAGAAACATAAGAAGCCTTCAGTAGAGACGTGCTGAATGAATGGGTGAGCGAAGGAGTGAATGCACCCTGAAGTAGTTTAACCCCCTGTAAATATCTTCCATGTCAGTTTCTCTGGGGAGTGGGTGTCAGAACCCACAGTCCTCTGAGCCTGCACCCTCTCTCAGCATGAGCCAGAAGAGAGTCTCCTTGGGCTCTGCTCTCAGGGGTGAGGGAGACAGGCTGGTGCTTGTGATGAGCCTTCTGTTGGGACCTACCAAGCCCTGAGCAGAGGATGGAGGAGACACAATTCCCACCGCATCCCAAGGGAATCCCCACTCTTGTGAGTTTCCTGACAGGAATGGGGCAGGGTCTGCAGCCCGTTGTCGAGAGCCGGGAAACCTTCAGAAAGGGCCACCCCCAGTGATTATGGGCCATTCAGTTGCCCACCCCCAGCCTAAGCCCCCTACAGCCCTGCTTAGTTCACCAGTTTTCAGAGCGACAGCTAAGCTGCACGTACACAGGAGGCAGACACCAGCCCTCTTGTCTCTGTTCCCAGGCCCCAGGACAACGAGACACTTGGTGTGTTCAAATGAAAGGGCTCTCCTTGCAAAGGGCAGGATTGCCAATCCCACTGAGCTCCCTGGAATGGGAAGCTGCACTCTCCGAACTCGTGATGACCAGTGTTGTGGAGATTAAAGACTTCCTGTCGGAGAGAGCAGTCCTCCTGAGCCAAACAACACTAAGGCCTGGCTAGCGGCCATCTTGTGGGGCCTCCTTGGCAGCCAGAGCTGGAGGGACTTGGCTCCCTCATTGAGGGCTAACCTGCTTGAGGCAAAGTCAAGGTGTCTGAGGTGTCTGGGCCAAAAACAGTCCCTGAGGGATCCCTGTCCTGAGGCCTGGGCACTCTCTTGGCCTCCTCAGCCCCAGCCTGACCCACCTTGGTGAAAGCAGCTACTGTAGCACATCCAGTGCGAGCAGGCCAAGGTCCCCGCTCACTTGCCTTTCCTGAGGATTTCTGATGTCTATGGCAACGTGGAAGAACGGCATGCTGGGGAAGCCAGCTCAGGGGAGCATGGGGGATAGGGGAAGGCCACTGCTTCCTCGTTTGCTCCACCAAGGAGCCAGTCAGACCCTGGGAGGCTGGTGCATGTGACAACCCACCCCCCCCAACCAGTGAGAACTACAAAGTCCTGGGCAGAGGATGGAGGAGACATAGTTCCCCCAAAACGGTGCCCCAATCTGGCTAAAGATCAAAAGCATCTAGAGCTCTTAGTAAAAAAGCAGATCTCAGGCTGGGAGCAAGGGCTCACACCCTGTAATCCTAACACTTTGGGAGGCCAAGGCAGGAAGATTGCTTAAGGCCAGGAGTTTGTGATCAGTCTAGGCAACAAAGTGAGACCTCATTTCTACAAAAAGTTAAAAAATTAGCCAAGCATGGTGGTGCCTGTGGTCCTAGCTACACAGGAGGCTGAGGCAGGAGGATTGCTTAAGCCCCAATGTCGAGGCTGCAGTGAGCTGTGTTTGCACCATTGCACTCCAGTCTGGATGATGACAGAGGAAGACCCTGTCTCAAAAAACAAACATACAGACAAACAAACCAGCCCTCAGGCCATACCCTGTAAGTTCTGGCTCACTCACTCTATCTCAGACAGGTCCTAAAAATCTATTTTTTTTTTTTTTTTTTTATGAAGATAACCCTGGTGCACCTGCTCTGAGTGCCTGTGAACAGGGAAAGTAGAATGGGGCACTGGGCAAGGGTCAGCAAACAGGATTCTGGCCTCCATTCTTTCAGATGACTTTGGGAAAGTTACTTTGCTTCTCTGGGCCTCAGTCTCCTCATCAGGAAAGCAGAGAGCTCAAACAATGTGTTCCCAGTCTCAGACGGTGGCTCTAGGGTATGTGTCGCCATGCATGGCCATGGTCCCAAGGAATGCTCTGATCTCTAGACCACCCTTAGCTGGAAGGAGGACTTCTTAGGAGGCTCTGATAACAATAGTGACAGCCAGCATCACTGATGCAGAGCCAGGCTCTGAGCCCAGCACTTGATCTGCATTGTCTCATTTTTGTCTTCACAAACAACCTTTGGAGGCCACACTTGCCCATAGAATTCTCTGAAATAATGGAGATATTCTGTCTGCACTGCCCCAAAACAGTGACCACTAGCTACATATGGCTATTGAGCATCTGAAATGTGGCTAGTGCAACTAAGAAAATGCATGTTAAATTTTATTTAATTTTACTTGAATTTAAATAGCTACGCATGGCTGGGCACAGTGGCTCACACCTGTAACCCCACACTTCGGGAGGCTGAGGCAGGCAGATCACCTGAGGCCAGGATTTCAAGACTAGCCTGGCCAACGTAGTGAAACCCTGTCTCTACTAAAAATACAAAAATTAGCCTGCGTGGTGGCAGGTGCCTGCAATTCCAGCTACTTGGGAGGCTAAGGCAGGAGTATCACTCGAACCTGGGGGGCGGAGGTTGCAGTGAGCCGAGATTGCGCCATTGCTACACATAGCCGGTGGCTACCATACTGACCAGCACGACTCCAAGATATGGCCTAGTAGTATTCTCATCTTGCGGACAAGAGAACAAGATTAAAGAGGTGAAGTGATGTGGTAGAGCTGGGATTTGAATCTGGATCTGAGGGACTCCAGAAGTGGTTCTCTTAATCACTGTAGAGTCCCACCAAGTCTAGAGGGCAGGACTCTAGTCCCAGCCCTGTGTCTGAGGAGTAGGTTGACACTTCTCTCAGCTGGGGGTAATGTCCAAGGTCCTTCTAGCTTGGACACCCCAGGCCAGTGTATTTGGGGTGAGGCATGGAGAGAATAAGGGGAATGCAGTTGCCTAGTGTCTAGAGCCTCCCAGACACAGACGCATCCGTGTCTGCCCACCCAAGTCCCTCCCGCCACAGTTCTCACAAGTCACTGGAATCCTCTATGTCCCAAATGTTAGATGCTTCTAAAGATGGACCACTCCTCATAACACTTCTACGATGTAAATAGTATCACACCCATTGTACAGTTGCAGAAACTGAGCTTCAGAGCAGTGAAGTAATTCATCCAATTTCCCATAGCACAGTGAGTGGTCGAGCCCAGAATTGAACTCTGATCTGTGTGATCCCAGAGGCTGAGCCGTTCACCTCTGCCCTGTGTGGTCAGAGGGTTGAGCTGAGGCCCCAGGAACCTACTCAGCTGAAAGTCTGCTTTGTTACCAAGACACACTCATCCCCAGCAGGATCCTCTCACCCTGCCTGAATCCAAAAGGGATTCCGTTCTCCCACCAAAGACCCTGGCTTCTGGACCCACCTAGGCCCATGAAGGCTCTGGTGTACAGGAGTCTCTAGCTGGAGAACCAAAGAGGAGGAAGAAGCTTCTGGGGGCCCTGGGGGCCAGCCCTTCCCACCCCCAGAGCCCAAACATACCCCCTGAGGGGCTGAGAGGAAGCAGAGGCCTCAGTGGCCCAGGCAGTGGGCTTGATTCCTGAGGGGCCACACTGCGCTTTGCTTCAAGGCAATGTCCTGCCCGCAGGCCAATGTCCCTGTTGGAGCCTGACAGGGACTCAAAGTCCTGAAAAAGCTCAAAGGCAAATATCTCCTACATCTGGAGAGGCCGAAACTGCCCTCACCAACCACAGTGAGACACATGCACCGTTCACACTGGCGGCTTGAAGCCTGGGGTCAGCTCCACAGAGTCCCATAGGGCCCCACAGGCAGTGACTACAGTGTGCTAGTGTGCACCGGCAGGCACACGCACATTCATGGGATGGAAGTCAGAGGCAGAAGGCAAAGGCAGGAAGCCACCAGTCCCTTTAGCCACAAAGGATCCACTCTCTAGGCAACTGGAGAAACAGCTCCAGAATGCTGGACCTTCCGGAAACAATCTCTGCATCCCACCAACCATGGCTCCAGGAGAGCACCAGGATCAATTGCAAGGGGCCTTTGTGGGGAATACAGGGCCCAGCAGGCTGGGGAACGTCCTCACATACTCACACTCGCTGTATGGACAGCCATTCACACCACACTCACCACACACAGGCTGATCTCCACACACTGCCGCACACAGGTCATGCACACACTGCAGACACCAACATGTGTGTTCACACACACCCCATGCTCACACGTGTTCTCATGCATACATTCACACATACACACTCACCCATGCACACACCCACACACACATTCACACACACCCCCACACTGGCTCACACACGACACACGTACACATTCACAGTCACTCACACAGACTCAGCACAGGTTTGAGCCAAGGAGTGATGCGGAGACAAGACCTTGTTCATTTATAGTTTCTGTGAGTGTGGGGGAAGTAGGACTGTGTCCCCTCCCACCCTTGGAGGTGTTCAAGACGAAGGGACACAGAGAAATACCCAGGAGGGCTTCCCCACACCAGCAGGGAGGTGCCCAGCCTTGGCGGGCTGGCCTGGGCCACCTCCAGAAAGGTCTCCGGAGCTGCCTTTCTCCCTGTTTGTGGAGGATGGACTGGGCCTTCACTGCTGCTCCTGCCCCTGGGGCTCAGGTCGGGGCTGGACACCACTACAGTCACCCTCCCGGTCACGGCTTCTTGGAATTGCTGGGGAAGGGGAGGTGGCGCTGGGGAAGGGGAAACACCAGTTTCTCAGGGGCTTACAAAAAGAGCTTCTCAAGTTGCTGCTCTTTTCTTGAAGACAATTCTGTCTTCACAAGATCTCTGGGAGCCATATCCCTGTGTCCCCTGTATGGTCAGTCCTGCCCCCACCCCAATATGAACCCAAAGAAGGTCTTCCCACCTGATCAGCCAGAGACCCTGAGCCCCTAAGAGGCTTGCCACAGGAAACCGACCTACCCACTTTCCTGGGGCCTCCCAAGACCCTCCACACCTCGCCCATAAGCACAGTGTTGTAAACTTTGGGTGAGGCTGGGGGCTCTGGAAACAGGAGCAGGAGGAGCTCCTGGGCTGGCTGTGAGGCAGCTGGGCCTCCGGGTCCTGGCATCCACCCTCCAGACCATTTATTTCCTCAAGCTCCTTCCCAGGCAACTCATCCATCCCGGCATGCCCAAGCCAACCTGTGCTCAGGCCCCGCTGTGCTCAGGCCCAGCAGCCATGGCCCTATAAACAGGACCCCTGTATTTTATATGGTCCCCGGATGTTCACAGGGCCACAGCCCCAGCCTCGGATCCCCCATGTCTGGGCCCATTGGCCCATTGTTCCTGCCTGACTGTGTTCTTGCCAAGCTGCCCCAGGGAGCCAGTCAGGGGAGGTTCCTATAGCTTCTTCATGCATCCTGGAGGAAGCCAGTTCCCCTTGTGAATTCCTGGCCACCACTTCCCAGAACTCAGCATCTACACCTCCAGCCCAGCCCTCCTGCACAAGAGCATGGAGAGGAGAGGATTGATGACTTCTCAGAGAAGGGCCTCCCCCACCTCCTGGGAAGCAAATGGGAGAACCTATGCTCTGACAGGCCAGATGCTTCTGACAGGAGAAAGAGGGAATTCCAGTGTCACCTATCACTGGCCAGTGACTTCACAGATCAGTTTGGCTCCGGGACCGCGCCTGGCAGAACGCCCTGATGAAGCCCAAGCCTCCTCTGTGCTTGCCATAGCCTCAGCCTCAGAACAGGCAGCACGGACTTTAGGCCCTGGCCCTAATGTTAACATGTGTTTTTCTTTCTTTAACCCTAAAATGGATCAGCAGCAACTCCTTGCACCCTGGAGCCTCCCTTCACCCACCCACTTACTCCTACCCCTCCACCCCCTTACTCCCGCTCCCTCACCCTCTTGGCCTGGCTGTCTGGGCTGGTTGTTAATGAGACTCTGCATTTCTCATGCTCACTTTGATCCCCATTTTAACAAGCCCAGCTGTCCCCAGTGGGGTGCCTGGGTCTGGAGTCAGCTCCTCCCCAGGGTGAGTCTATGGAAGAAGTAAGAAGGCTGCCGAGAATTTGGGTCTCTCTTTGCTTGTCATGGGCCTCAAACTCTTATTGGGATTCTGTGGTACTTAGGGAGTGGGCAATGGGTCCCCTCAGAGTGCAGAAGCTGGGCATGTCCCACCATGCTAGGCAATGCTATTTATTCATTCATTCAGTCATTCATACAACCAACAAATATCTACTGAATGCCAACCTAAGGAGGCAGTAGTCTAATGTGGGACAGACCCACAAACAGAGATCAAATTCAATGAAAGCACATGGTTAAGGAAGGTAAGACCCTGCTGCTCATTCCTGGAGAAATGTCAAATACTTCACTTACAGTCTTCCAGACTGTAAACTCCTGGAAGGTGGTCATCATATCTAATTTTTTGTTTCCAGAGCCTAGTGCTAAGTCTAACACACAAGATTTCCTTAATACAGGATTGATGAACTGGGCATGGTGGCACATGCCTCTAGTTGCAGCTACTTGGGATGCTAAGGCAGGAGGATTTCTTTTCCTTTTTCTTTTTTTTTAAGATGGAATTTTGCTCTTGTTGCCCAGACTGGAGTGCAGTGGCACAATCTCAGCTCACTGCAACCTGAGTTCAAGCAATTCTCCTGCCTCAGCCTCCCTAGTAGCTGGGATTACAGGCACGTGCCACCACGCTCAGCTAATTTTTTGTATTTTTAGTAGAGACAGGGTTTCACCATATTGGCCAGGCTGGTCTCCAACTCCTGACCTCAGGGGATCCACCCACCTCGGCCTCCCAAAGTGCTGGGATTACAGGCGTGAGCCACCGTGCCCGGCCTGCAGGAGGATTTCTTGAAGCCAGAAGTTCGAGGCTGCAGTGAGGTATGATTATACTTGGAGCCACTCATAGCAAGACTACATCCGTAGAAAAAAAAAGATTGATGGCTGGCTGAATGAATGAATGCATGAACCAATGAATGTATTCAAGTTGTAGACCCATGGGCCATGCCCTCTGGAAGGAGGCCTCCATCTCTGGAAGGGCAGATAAGTACACTCCTGCCCATCCTCCTTTTAAAAAATGATTCAGTACAGAATTACAGGTTTTCACACTTTACAAGGCAGAAGGTTGGATGCTAAGAAACTCCAGGCAAAAGTGACTGTAGTTGTTGGAGAGAGAAGAGGCAATGGTGGCCTTGGTGTTTATTCAGAATGTGAATGGAGCGTGAGCAGGATGGGCAGTGAGCTTGGGGAAACTCACATTCTCATGCTCCTCCAAAACCTTTCAGAAGAATGCCGTTTGGTCCTGGTCTTTCTCATCCTTCCAGCAGCCCCCGACACATCTCTACATCATCTGTGAGTGTGTGCATATATATCAACCATCACAAAACTCAGTTCAGTTCTATTTAACCCAAGGGTTATCAAACTTTTACCAAGGGCCTCCTTGTGATAAATATATCAATAAGACACAGTCATGGTTCTCAAGCCCCTGCTCGCAGCTTCGTGGGTCTGGCAGACAACCCAAAATGTTAAGTACAGTGTGGGAGATACCAACACAGGGTGGTCCAATGCTCAGCAAGTCTGATCTGTCACAGTAGAGTCTATTGAGAAATGGAAAGCCCCATGAGGACGGGGACTTGTCAACCTCATATTCCCAGCCCAGGCAAAGCACCCCACAGAGACAGAGTACAGGCTCAATGAGAGTAGCTTAAACAAATGAGCAATGAGTGTGAGCTGATTTCAAAGAACCAAAGGAAGTAGTCAAATCAAGATAAGAACCAGAACAACTGGCCACAAACGAAATGAAGCTAATTCAAGGAACTCTGATAATTTTAATTTGTAACTTCAGAGCAACCCAAGAAGATATGCATGGAGGCTATAAACCAAAAACAGGTGAATGCGGAATAGGAACAATTAAAGAAGAAGAAAGTTTCTTGGAAATTAAAAGTATAATCACTAAAATAAAATATTTAATACAAGGGCTAGAAGAAAAAGGTGAATCAGTCTCCCAGAATATAAGCCAAAAAGACAGACATGGAGACAGAGAATCGATCTAAGAAGCCCAGACTCCAACAGAGAAAATAAAAGAGAAGTTATCAAAGAAATAATGAAAGAAAGTTTCCCAAATCTGAAAAAGGACTGAAACCTTCCAGTTTGAAAGGGCCCACCAAGTACAATGAAGGAAAAATGGGTGGGGGGAAAGCCCACATCATAGATATATCTTCATTAAATTACCAGGGCCTTCATATGCAAACACAAATGGTATTTTATCCACAGACCATTAACAGCTCCCATCTGCCATATTTCTTGTGGTGGACAGTGTTCTGAACTTTGTGGGCATCTCTGTCTACAAGACAGAGCAGACATAGGCTTGTATAGACATCATCCCTCACCTGCCTTGGTTTTTTCTAAGGGCAATAAAAGCAAATAGGCTGCAGTTTGCTCATCTATTTATATTCCTATTGTCATTTCCCTTGCAACTGTCCCCCCAACACTGAGTAAGTAACTTTCTATAACCTTCTTCTGAGAGGTTAAAAACATGGACTCTGGGCCGGGCGCGGTGGCTCAAGCCTGTAATCCCAGCACTTTGGGAGGCCGAGGCGGGCGGATCACGAGGTCAGGAGATCGAGACCATCCTGGCTAACACGGTGAAACCCCGTCTCTACTAAAAAAAAATACAGAAAACTAGCCGGGCGAGGTGGCGGGCGCCTGTAGTCCCAGCTACTCGGGAGGCTGAGGCAGGAGAATGGCGTAAACCCAGGAGGCGGAGCTTGCAGTGAGCTGAGATCCGGCCACTGCACTCCAGCCCGGGCGACAGAGGGAGACTCCGTCTCAAAAAAAAAAAAAGAAAAAAAAAAAAAATGGACTCTGGCGCCACACTGTCTGGATTTGAATCCTGTCTCTGCCTTTTACTAGCTTGGGCAAGTTATTTAACTTCTCTGTGCTTCAGTTTTCTCATCTATAAAATGGGAATGAAAATAGTACCTACCTCTGAGGGTCACTGTGAGGATTCAATCATTAATGTCTTCAGTGCTTATAACAGCCCCTGTTCTAAAAGTAAACACTACGTGAGTGACTGCTATTATTACTTAAAGGCAAAGAAGTAACCAATAGATGAATTGCAAAATATCGTCAAAATAGCCATGTGAATGGAGGAGTGTGGTGGGGAGTGGGCAGTGCTGGAGAAGAGCTAGGTTCCTGGTCTTCCAAACCATGGCATTGGTGCCCCCTGTGGATGATAGACCAATATGTGCTGCTTTAAGCACACCATTTGGAGCTATGGAAGGGATCTTCAGTAGAACTAAAACCAGAAAAGATGATTCCCTCTGGAGGTGGGACTCGGGGTGCCAGGGGAAGATTTCTCATTTTAGGCCTTCTGTGCTGTTTGATTTTCATATATATATATATATTATATATATATGAAATAATATATATATATATACACACACACACACACATATATATATAACTTGTGTGCTTTAAAGACAAGTAGTCTTTCAGTTTTAAAGAAGTTGGTAACAAAGCCTTCCAGGGCCAGTTGTATGCTGCAGTGAGCTCCCATCGGCTCATGATTTGAAAATCCACGGGCCATGGTGGAAGTATTTACACCAAGGGAATTAGCAAATGCTACAAGTCAGGGCTTTCTATACAGAGACTTGGTTTCTCAGCACATCACTAGAAAAACCAGTTATCCCTGTGGTAACTTAATCCTTTTGACACCTCCTGCTTAAAACTCCAAAGATTAGAAGGATGGTGATCCCCTCTCATGGTCTGTGTTCATCCTGAAACTCAAGTGGACAGAAAATTTCATCCTTCTGCTCTTCAGGGTGCTCTGGTCAGCTTGAACCCCTGAGAATTCTGACATGGCCAACTGAGCCAAGGTATCATCCTACTGACATTCTGCCCCTGTCATAGTAACAGAGATTTGGGACACTGGGTGCCATTTACTCATTTATCCAAAATACACATATTGAGTATCTATCACATGTCAGGTGCACTAGACTGTGGGAGCCCTAGTCCCAGCTGCAAACCCCTTAGTGCTGCCTTCTGCCTCATTGGTAGAGCAAAGGCCCTAGAAACTTCATAGCATCTGGAAAATGATGCTGCCTCCGGAACATCGGAATCACCTGGGCTTGTTAAACGCAGATGGCTGGGCCCTACCGCACCTCCCACCCTCAGTTTCTGAATCAGTAGAAATTACAGGTGGGGCCAGAAAATGGTACATTTCTCACAAGTTTCCGGGTAATGGTGATGGTTTGGGGACTGCACTTTAAGAACTACCAGTTCTAGAAATTCCAAACCAGCCTATGATTCTCCAAGGCAGGAGAGAACAAAGAGAGGAGGTTTGTGTTTCTACCCTTGAGCTAATTTACTTAATTACTGTCTCTTGACTTAATTACTGCCCTTAGCCAGTGAAAAGGTTGGTTGAGAGCAGTTCCTTGATGTGGACTACAAACACACTTGTGAAAATGCACACGCATTTGCATTTACTCACAGGCAATTCCAGACTTCAGCGATAATCCCTCCAGGTCTTTAGCACTGTGGTTAAGTGTGTGAGGCCTGCAGTCTCAAACCCCAGTCTCAAACCCTAAACTTCAGTCCCAGCCCTACCACTTGCCAGCTGTCAGACTGGGCAAATCCTCCACTCTCTCTGAGCTGTCATTTCTTCAACTGTAGGCTAATAATAGTATCAAACTCACAGGACTGTTCTGGGGCCTCTGCTGAAGAGGGCAATGCATGGAAAGTGCTCAGTACTTAGAACATGTCCAGCACCTGGAAGCCAGCATTAGCCTTGACAGAAATAACAGTACTGCTGCTACCGATTTGTGTTTCTAACTAAATATTAACATTTGTACTAGAGGTGGTTTGGCGGGGGTGGTGTTCCGGTTTTTTTGTTAATATTTTTTTTTTTCTTTTGAGATGGAGTCTCACTCTGTTGCCCAGGCTGGAGCATAGTGGCGCAATCTCGGCTCACTGCAACCTCCACCTCCTGAGTTCAAGCGATTCTCCTGCCTCAGCCTCCCCAGTAGCTGGGAATGCCCAGCAAATTTTTGTATTTTTAGTAGAGACAGGGTTTCGCCATGTTGGCCAGGCTGGTCTCGAACTCCTGACCTCATGATCCACCCACCTAGGCCTTCCAAAGTGCTGCTGGGATTACAGGCGTGAGCCGCCACACCCAGCTAGTGTTCTGTTTTTAATGTGTGCTCTGTGTCTGTCACCAGACTAGTATTTGGGGGCTAGGGCAATCGCCTTCTTCCTTCCTCTGTGTCCTCTAGCAATGCTCTGTTCCCAGGGGATTCTCAATCCAGTGCATGAGACAGAAGGAAGAGAGAGCACTTGGAGAACTCAGTTGTTCCAGCTCCATGCTGTAAATGCAGAAGGAGTTAAGAATTACAGAGATGTCTGGCTTAGAAATTTCCTTTCTCTAAAATAGCTATTTAAAGAAAAAAAAAAAAAGGATGGGAGAAATTTAGTTTGTATATGTGTTTGTGCGTTTTTTACTGTCTGTGCCCACTCATCACATATACTGTCAAGAGAGGTTTTAAAATGTATGTTGTAGCCAGGCGCAGTGGCTCAAGCCTGTAATCCTAGCACTTTGGGAGGCCGAGACGGGCGGATCACGAGGTCAGGAGATTGAGACCATCCTGGCTAACACGGTGAAACCCCGTCTCTACTAAAAATACAAAAAAAAAAAACTAGCCGGGCGAGGTGGCGGGCGCCTGTAGTCCCAGCTACTCCGGAGGCTGAGGCAGTAGAATGGCGTAAACCCGGGAGGCGGAGCTTGCAGTGAGCGGAGATCCAGCCACTGCACTCCAGCCCGGGCGACAGAGCAAGACTCTGTCTCAAAAAAAAAAAAAAAAAAAAAAAAAAAAAGTATGTTGTAAATTCCATGTGGTCAAGGGTTATGTCTGTCCCATGTGCCACTGAATTCCCAATGTCAAGCACATTGCCTGGCACAGGACTGGCATTCAATGTATGCTGGGTGGCTTGAATGAATACTGACCCAAGGGAAGGGACTAGACACCGAAGCTTGAGGAAGAAAAGAAGAAATTATGAATACTGGAAGCTGGATTTCTCTAGCTGGTGACAAGGTGGTCCCGAAAGAAAGAGCCGAAGCAGTAGCTAAGAGCAACGGGTGTGGGCACTGGCTGGCAGGTGATCTGTAATCCTGAGCTAAGTCAGGACCTCCCAGTGAAAGCAATCACAGCTGTTGATGGCCCAAGACCCCGTGGAACCACTCCTCCTTCCCACACATGCCGTTTCTGTCTTTACTCTTGCTGTTTCCTGGATCTAGGATTGCCAGATTTAGCAAATCAAAATACAGAATGTCCAGTTAAATTTAAATTTCAGATAAATAATGAACATCTTTTTAGTATAAGCATGTCTCATGCAGTATTTGAGACATGTACTAAAATTGTTTTACTGTTCATCTGAAGTTTAAATTTAACTGGACATTCTGTATTTCTTCTGGCGACTCTGCCTGGGCCCGGAGTACCCTCTTCAGCTTGCCCACTGGGGGAACTTCTCCTCCTTTCAAGGAGTTTCCTCTAATACTCCACTCCACCCCAGACAGAACTCACCATTCTAGCCTGTGATCCACGTCATATCTGGTCATCACGCACAGATGGCCATCTCCCTCCTATGTCCCCCTCTGTGTCCCCCGCCCGTGGGTAAATCTGTCGCTTAACACCCCCAGAACATAGAAGGGTGAGTGTTGAGAAAAGGGATGGAAAAAAGTCAGAAACATATATAGAGGATAACGAGAGCAAGTCTTAGACTTTGTAGGTTTGTCCTGCCTCTGATGGGTGACCACACTAGCACTTGATTTCCTTACATGATTCTTTGTAGATTCTCTGAATGGTGAAAAAGAGAAGATGGCTTGCCAAAATCCAATGGCAACTTTCTTCCCTAGCAACTCAGGCTGTCCTTCAAGGTCGTGTCATCCCATCCCTGTAAGCATTCTCTACCCTACAATGATCTGAACCTCCTGAACGATTTGATTAAGCAGAAGTACTCTCAGTGGGCACAAAATAGTAGAAAGAATGAATAAAATCTAGTATTTGATAGCACAACAGGGTGACTGCAGTCAATAAGAATTTCATTGTACATTTTAAAATAACTAAAAGCATATAACTGGCTTGTTTGTAACACAAAGGATGAACGCGAGGGGATGCATCCCCATCCACCCTGTGATTATTACAATTGTATACCTGGATCAAAATTTATCATATACCCCATAAATATATACACCAA
Source organism: Piliocolobus tephrosceles (assembly GCF_002776525.5). Taxonomy (NCBI): domain Eukaryota; kingdom Metazoa; phylum Chordata; class Mammalia; order Primates; family Cercopithecidae; genus Piliocolobus; species Piliocolobus tephrosceles. The sequence continues at coordinate 68,423,802 of NC_045434.1, forward strand.
CTATGTACCCACAAAAGTTAAAAAATAAAAATTAGGCCAGGCACGGTGGCTCACACCTGCAATCCCAGCACTTTGGGAGGCCGAGGTGGGCAGATCACTTGATGTCAGCAATTCAAGACCAGCCTGGCCAACGTGGTGAAACCCTGTCTCTACAAAAAATACAAGAATTAGCCGGGCATGGTGGTGTACACCTGTAATTCCAGCTACTCCGGAGGCTGAGGCACAAGAATCACTTGGACCCAGGAGACAGAGGCTGCAGTGAGCCAAGATCATGCCACTGCACTCCAGCCAGGGAACCCTGTCTCAAAAAATAAAATAAAATAAAATAAAATAAAATAAAATAAAATAAAAATTAAAGAAAAAAGAAATACACTCAATGGAAAGAAGAAGGACAGCCAAGGACATAAATCTCAAATGGCTTTGTCATACGAGAATTTGGGAAGTAGGGGAGTAGCTGATGGGGAGACCACGGGCTGTGCCTGTTCTCACACCTTCAGAATCCTGGGGGGAGTCGTGTGGCCACCGACTATCCTCAACGGGTTTCACAGGCTTTTCATAGGCTGCAGGCATTCCTGGGATGTGTTCCTGCAGATAGAGGGCTCCAGGCGCCCTCCCCACACTGCCTCTCTCATGAGTCACCACCTCCGGAAGGATAACAAGGCTACAGTATCGCCACTGCAGGGGGCCCCCGGGGCGGGGAGGCTGTCAGCTTATCTCCACAGCCCTGGTGCCACGCACTGCATCCACAACTAATGGCCAAGAAGCTAGCATGTGACCAAGCTGCCTCACCTCCGCACTGAGCAGCTCCCAGAGGACCCAGCAGCCAGGCTTCCTAGCCACAGGCCGGCCCCAGGACCCTCTCTGTGCCCGGTCAACATCGCTGAGGTTGCCCCCCTCAGTCCCAGGCTACTGTGGAGCTGGAGGGAGTTTCCACAAGCAATCCCAGTCAGAGAACTGACCCCAAAGCCCCCTGCACACCCAGGTCCCTGTACCTCCTCAACCCTGTCCAGCCATTGACCCTGTTCCTTCGGCTGCCAGGGCTCTGTGTACCCCCACCCCACCCCAGCGGAGAATCCAGAGCAAGGCCCTTCTAGACAAGTGATCTCAGCTGTTCAGTCTCCAAACAAGATATTGCTGGGTTTAGACCCAGTGAAGGATGCAGCTAAAAGGGGGGGCCTCCAGAGGCACTGGGGAGTGGGGAGGGACTCAAAATGATCTTCCTGGCCCAGAGCCAGAGAAGTCTCATAAATGTCTCTAGGGATGGAACATGGCTGGAGGGCAAGGAGAAGACAGTGGAGGGGGTGAGATAAGATGACTCTGTGATGTAATTACATGCCGATGTTCGCCAGCAGTGCCAAGGGTGTAAGGCTTTGCTCTCAGAGCTACTATAATTATATACCAAATGGAAATAATAATAGTAATTCCCTGATACATGTTGCCACTAGAGCCAGGCTGTTGAAAGAGTGGGAAGAGGGAAAGAAGCACCCCTTCCTCCAGAACAGCCTGTCACACTGCCAGATCGTTATTCCTAGGCCGAGTCAGACCCAGCTCTTTTCATACTGTTTCCCCCACTCCAATTCGGAAGACTTTCGGAGTGCAGGGGTAGGGGTGACAAGAAAGGAAGTTATCCACACTGGCCTAGGCACTCGCTGGTGGTTCCAGAGGCAGGAGGCAGGTTCTCTGGCTGCATCAGGAAAGGGAGCTGTGAACTAAGCCCTTTGTGCTTTTTCTTGATCTTCCTTGGGACAGGGTTGGCTGGGTCGTGGCTACCGCCTGTGACTCCAAATCAGAGGAGGGAACTCTTGCCCATGAGTGTGGACCCTGGCCTCATCCTCTACATCCTGTCATCCTCTCCTAACCCCAGACAGATAGCCAATGTCGAGAAGAGAAGCAGAGGGGCCTAAGCAGAGACAGCAGGTAGACCCTTGTCCGGACACCTTAGTGACTGTCCTTACTCCTGGGTTGGTATGTCAAGGCAGAGCCAGGAAGGCTCAGCCAGGAAGCCCTGGAAATACACACATACATAAAATGGAAGTCTGCATCAAACCCTTGACTTTTGGTCCATCTCCCACGGCCAAGGCTCCTTCTAACTGAGATGTCACCACTGGGCAAGGGAAAAGGAAGATTAAGAGAGGGAGGGGCTAGGCATTGTAGCTCAACCCTGTAATCCCAGTACTTTGGGAGGCCAAGATAGAAGGATTACTTGAGCCTAGGAGTTCAAGATCAGCTGGGCAACATGGAGAAACTACATCTCTACAAAAATTAGCCGGGCATGGCGGTGAACGCCTATAGTCCCAGTTACTTGGGAGGCTGAGATAGGAGGATTACTTGAGTCCAGGAGGTTGAGGCTGCAGTGAGCCAAGATCATGCCACTGCACTCCAGCCTGGGAGACAGAACAAGACTGTCTCAAACAAAGAAAAAAAAAGAAAGAAAGAAAATGAGAGGAATGACCTCCAATGCCCTGATGGGGTGAGAGGAGGTAACAGCGCAGCCTACTGAGTTTCCGCTGCCGAGCTGATTGGCAAATTTTGACCTTGGCTGAGGCAGACATGCCTGCTGTGGACAGTGGGGCCTGTGGACAGAGGAGGGCAGGAACAATAGTTTATAGCTTTGTTTTATGGGAGGAAGCAGCAATGGGCCCAGTTTCTGGAGACTGTCCAGTGAGCTAATAGCTGGGGCACATTGTTGGCTTCAGGGGAAAAGCACAACAGAGGTCTCTGTGTGGGCCCACCACAGAAACCACCGATAGTGCTCCACGTACAGCTCCACAACCACATTCTCGCCCAAGCTCCACACAGTCCCCCGGGGCCTTGCTCAGAAAGGCCACTGCCAAGCGATGCATCTAAGCGCGGTGTGCTTTCGAGGCTTGGAAATTCATGGTGGCAGCTCTGCCACCTGTAGCCAGGCCTGTGGCTGTGGAGGCCTAGAAAGGAGAGGGTGCCCACTAGGCTGGGGTGGGAAGGCTATGAGTAAGAGTGAGTCAGGAGTCAATGTTGGAGGAGCTGCTGCAGGCTGCGGTGGGATCAAAGCTACCGTAGCCTCCCCATCCTCCACCTGGCTGCTGGTCAGTAGAGGCTAAAGGAGGGTACACGACATCGCCTTCCTGTTCCTCCTCCCATGGAATTCCCCTCAGCAAGGGCCACCAACAGCACAGCCACCCCGTGCAGGGGACACTGCCAGACGAAAGCGCTAATGGCTGCAAGCACAAGGTGCTGCCAGTGGAGTCTTGTGCCAAGATAGGTACTGACAGCCCAGGTACCCTTGGGTCACACCCTGTGCAGTGGGGATTGTGGGTTTACCATCCCAAGCTGTGAGTTTTCTGTGGTTATCCCTAAGAAACCACAGGCTCTGTTACAGGCCTGGGATTTTTCCCCTCCTGCTGCAGAGTCATGCGTCAGAGGGGGTTCTCTGAAAGCCCTCTCTTCCACCCCTCCCAGAGGGAGCCACATGGCCTGGTCCCAGAGGAAGACAATAAGGGGGCAGCCTTCGTGGGGCTGTGCTCCGAGGCGCGGGCCCATATCAGCGGCTGGGCAGGAGAGAAGGTCTCTGCTGGCAGCTCACTCAGCCCCACAGCTCCTCTCTCCCCACACGGGGAATGCAGCCAAGGCCACAGGCCTGTGCCTGGCTGGAGAACGCTCAGTACTGGCGGCATGCTTGAGAAGCTCGGGCTGTTCCCCTCACCTCTATCTTGGGAAGGTTCCAGGGGAAGCTGTCTCTGGGGGAAGGGCTCCACAGAATGTGCAGTTGGGTTCCGGAGGTGCAGAGCTCAGCCACTGGGAGCTGGTGCCTCAGCCCAGCCACTTCCTACATGTGAAACTTGGGTGAGCCACCTGGCCTCATTAGGTCCCAGCTTTGTCAGCTGTGGATTGGGGGATGGCAGCCTGCAAGGATGAACTAAAACCAACCTATAAAGCAGCCCTTAGTGCCTTGGCAGCACATAGGGAGGGGCAGGAGGAGGGAGATGAAGAGATGAACTCAGACAGGTCAGGAGGTCAGTGGGTGGAGACTACAGCCAGAAGGAGATGTAGGAGAGACCATGAGCAGGAGAATGCAAAAGCTGGGAGATGCAGAGTGCACGGGAAGAGAGGCAGATGGGACGATCCTTCACGGCAGTCATCATTCATTCATTCACTCATTTAACACATATGTAGTGAGTGCCAGCTGTGCAGCAGGCCATCTGGCAGGCTCTGGACACTTGATTGAATGAGATAGTGCCCCTGCCCTTGGAGCCAAGGGCTCTGTGATTCACTGGCCCCATAGAGGATGGGTAGCGCTTGCTTCTGGGTCCCTTTCCCACCTACACACATATCCAGAGGTGACTATTCCTCTGGCATCAATAAATGGAAAACGATTTCACTAAAAAACTGTCATTACCTCAACCTCTCCAGTGTCAATGCTTACTCCATGGGCAGCTCCCACGGCAGGGCGAGAGTGAGGGGGCGAGACCACAGGCAGTGTGGCCCCCAGGGCTGCCAACCCTTGTCCCTGGAAAGCCTTGTCTCTACTCATAAGGATCTGCTCTTCTCCTGGTTACCCAGCTCCCACCCCAAAATGCCTAGGGCCACAGACTGGAGAGCAGAGGGAGGAAACCCTCAGAGATCTAGGAACGTGGCAGGAGAAAGAGCCCAAAGCTTGGAGACAAAGGCAGCATGGAAAATTGGGGAGAACTCTGGAGACCAAGACAAGGGTGGTTGAAATCTGGGCTCTGACACTGACAAGCTGTGTGACCCTGAGTGTGTATACTCTCTGAGCCTCAGTTACTTCACTGTCAGATGAGGATCACATCTCCCATGGTAGCTGGAGGAACTGAAATGTCTGTTAGTGTGCAAACCCCAGCATCAGAATCCAGCTCTTTACAAGCGGAATCAAGGGAAAGAAATCTGTATCTTCCTCCCTGAAGGCACATGCACGATTAGCTGCTGCCACAGGCATTCAGGAGCCCATTTCCAGGGTGCTCGACCACTGCCGGGCCTAGCCGCCTGGGCTTCCGTACTATAGTCAAAAGGGCTGGCCTCAAGAGTTTCGAGACCAGACTGGGCAACAGAGTGAAACCTCATCCCTACAAAATATTTTAAAATTACCCAGGTGAGGTCACTTGCCTGTGGTCCTAGCTTTTAGGAGCAGGGAGGCTGAGCTAGGAGAGTCACTTGAGCCCAGGAAGTCAAAGCTGCAGTGAGCTAGGATGGCATCACACCACTGCACTCTGGCCTGGGCGACAGAGCAAGACTTATCTCAAAATAAATAATAATTATAAGAAGGCTGACTTAGCTTTTTGTGAGAGTGATTATCACCCTCCCTCAGGCTGCTGAACTTGCATAAAAGAATGGGTTAATATTTTGCCCCCAGGGACTTTAAATCTGCACAACCCTTTTTAGTTTCAAGGTCTTTTCTCATTCACTACCAACACCACAGAGTAGATAGGGTAGGTATTAGGAAACCCATTATACAGATGAGGAAACAGAGGCCCAGAGTTGTTAGATAGTCCCAGGGTCACTCAGTCGGGGAAGATCCCCAGAGCTGCCATTCGGTTCAGGGCATTTTCTACCAAATGGTGTCGTAGCTTGGAGGGGGACTTACATGTATGAACCTTTAGCTCATCCATCAGCTGAGGCAGATGGGGACATGTGAGAGCCCTGGGGAGGCTTATAATTTGGTTCTCTATCTCTGCATATCCACACAGCATTTATTCAGAGTATATGGAAACCCAATTTTTCCTTTCTTTTTTTTTTTTTTTTTGAGGCAAAGTCTGACTCTGTCCCCAAGACTGGAGTACAATGGTGCAATCTCGGCTCACTACAACCTCTGCCTCCCGGGTTCAAGCGATTCTCCTGCTTCAGCCTTCCGAATAGCTGGGATTACAGGTGCCTGCCACCACACCTGGCTAATTTTTGTATTTTTAGTAGAGACGGGGTTTCACTATGTTGGTCAGGCTGGTCTCGAACTGCTGACCTCATGGTCTGCCTACCTCAGCCTCCCAAAGTGCTGGGATTATAGGCATGAGCCACTGTGCTTGGCCAATAAAAGTCTTTCTTTAAAGGTCAAAATAAGAGATTTATGACATACTTTGGATATAACAAAACATTTTAACCTAATCAAATTTGTATTTCTTTTCTGTTTTTGCACCACTTATAAGATTAGTCACTCACACACATCAGGAAAGAAGTAACTCGCACAGATAGAATTATAAAATCTTGCTTTAAAATTGCTGTAAAACATACTTTAAATTTTTTTTCCAGCATTCACATCAGCAGAATAATTCCCACTTTTCTGTGGTTCTGTTCATTTTTGTTTTCTTCTGTAATTTTTGAAACTGGGCAGCTTCTTGGAAGATGCATCAATTAGGTGGCTCATAGCTATAAGAGACCTAAACCTCAATACAACAATGAAGAAACTCATTGCTTCACAGATCTGCAAATCCGGAGGTTCCTGGATTGCCAGCTTCAAAGCAGCTCAGTCCAGTGGCCCAGCGATCTATGTAGCCATGTTTTCCTTCAAGCCTTGCTTCAAGCTGGCTCATCTCAGAGGAGCAGACTTAAAATTAAAAACAGAATTAAACAGAATTTAGGCTGCAGTGACCAGCCTAAAAATGTGGAGGTGATGCCCATGTCCACTGATAGACGAATGTATAAACAACATGTGATGTATACGGCCAGGTGTGGTAGTGTGCGCCTGAAGTCCCTGCTGCTCCAGAGGCTGAGGCAGGAAGATTGCTTGTGCCAGGAGTTCAAGACCAGCCTGGGCAACACAGGGAGACCCCATCTCAAAAACCAAAAAGAGGTTAAATAATAAATTTTATGTTATAAATATGTTACTGCAATTTTTTTAAAGAATGGCTATAGTAGCCCCAGAATTGCCACCACATCCCCTTGAAGAGAAAGACTCTCTTTCAAGAGAAAGGACACTTCTTTTCCAGATACTACTAACAAACCAGCCCTCTCAATAGCGTCACATTCTCTCACTCCTGAAACATCCCTGTGGCCAGGAAGCATGCTCCGCACTCCTGGGCTTAGGCTCGGGTGCCTGCCCCAATCACCGTGACAAAAGGCCTGCGATGACCCATCAGGCCAACCCCAATGGAGGAGTAGAGTTGGCTGGGTGCAGTGGCTCACGCCTGTAATCCCCGCACTTTGGGAGGCCGAGGCGGGAGCATCATGAGTTCAGGAGTTCAAGACCAGCCTGGCCAACGTAGTGAAACCCTATCTCTGCTAAAATACAAAAAATCAGCTGGGCATGGTGGCGGCCTCCTATAATCCCAGCTACTCGGGAGGCTGAGGCAGGAGACTCACTTGAACCCAGGAGGCAGAGGTTGCAGTGAGCCGAGTTAGCGCCACTGCACTCCAGCCCAGGACAGTGTGAGACTCCATCAAAAAAAAAAAAAAAAAAAAAAAAAAAAAAGAGTAGAGTCAACCTCCCCTGCACTATCTGGGTCAGGGGCTCTGTGGGGAGGCAGAGGAGCATAGGCGTAGGGGAGTAGGGCAGAGTGGACACCTGCACAAAAAATGGAGGCAGTGAGAAAGGGCAGGGACAATGGAAGCTGGTGGGGAAGCAGAGACCGTGGGCCATGTGCCAACATCCGTTCTTCCCTCTTCCTGGATACACCACCAGACCACATCTCCCAGCCTCCTTTGCAATGGAAGGGACCCGGATCCCTAAACAACTGTGCCGAAAACTAGGGCCACTCACTCCACCATTGTTACATAGAAGAGAAATTATCATCTTTAAGCTGCAGCAGGGGTGGGCAACACTCACGCTGCCTATTTTCATAGATAGTATTTTATTGGAATACATCCCCAATCATTCATCTACATATTGTCCATGACTGCCTTCACTCTGCAAGGATTGAGCGGAGCAGTTGAAGCAGAGAACATACGACCTGTGAAACCTGAACTCTTTACTCTCTGGCCCTTTACAGAAAGTTTGCTGGTCCCTGCCCTACATCAGTATTGGATCTCTTTGTTACTGCAGCCTAGCCCTCCCTTGGCTAATGCAGTACACAACCAACACTGCTCACAACAGGAGATACATGGAAGTGGTTTTGTTTTCTTTTAATTTTTTATTTTTTTTTTAAGACAGCCTTGCTTTGTCACCCAGGCTGGAGTGCAGTGGCACAATCTCAGCTCACTACAACCTCCACCTCCTGGGTTCAAGTGACTTTCCAGCTTCAGCCTCCCGAGTAGCTGGGACTACAGGCATGCACCACCACATCCGGCTAATTTTTGTATTTTCAGTAGAGACGGGATTTCATCATGCTGGCCAGACTGGTCTCTGGCTGCTGACCTCAGGTGATCCGCCTGCCTTGGCCTCCCAAAATGCTGGGATTACAGGTGTGAGCCACTGTGCCCGGCCTTAATTTTTTTTTTTAGAGACAGAGTCTCACTCTGTCACCCAGCCTTCGCCAGTGGTGCAGTCATAGCTTGTGGCGGTCTCCAATTCCTGGACTGGAGCGATTCTCCTACCTCACCCTCTGGAGGAGCTGGGAGTACAGGTGCACATCACTCTGCCCGGCTAATATTTTTTTTTATTTTTTGTAAAGACAGGGTGCATAGGGAAAGCTCTCTCTGTGTTTTTCATCAACTGTCACACCACAACAATCATCAACACGGAAGACTTCTGTGACCAAATGTGTGGGACTTTTCCCCACACACCAAGCAGCAGACACCAGCCGGTGTCCTCTAATTCAGTCCCAACACTATCTATCTGGAGACAGTGTCAGGCCCCACAGGTTGAGGGCTCAGACCCCCAAGACTGCCCCCTCGCCCCACCCCACACAGTAGTTGCAAGTCCAGGACTCTAGAGCTTTTGACTGACCAGCTTCAAGTTGGGGTTCCCATGGTCCCCTCTTTGGGTTCAGTTAATTTGCTGGAGCGGCTGCCAGAACTCAGGCAAACACTTGTTACATTTACTGGTTTATTACAAAGGATATTGCCAAGGATACAGATGAAGAGGCATGTAAGGCAGGGTATGAGGGACGGGGTACGAAGCTGTCACGCCCTCCCTGGGCGCTGTACTCCAGGAACCTCCCTGTGTTCAGCTATCCGGATGGAAGCTCCCTGAACCCTGTCCTCTTGAGCTTTTTTTTTTTTTTTTTTTTTTTTTTGAGACGGAGTCTCGCTCTGTCGTCCAGGCTGGAGTGCAGTGGCCGGATCTCAGCTCACTGCAAGCTCCGCCTCCCGGGTTCACACCATTCTCCTGCCTCAGCCTCCCGAGTAGCTGGGACCACAGGTGCCCGCCACCTCACCTGGCTAGTTTTTTGTATTTTTTAGTAGAGATGGGATTTCACCGGGTTAGCCAAGATGGTCTCGATCTCCTGACCTCGTGATCCGCCCGTCTTGGCCTCCCAAAGTGCTGGGATTACAGGCTTGAGCCACCGCGCCCAGCAGCTCTTGAGCTTTTATGGAAGCTTCTTGACATCAGCATTCTTTCCCCCAGGGCATAGGGTGGGACCCTCTCATGGGAGAGTCTTAAAATCCACAGTCAGAAAGGCAAGGGAATGTTAGTGAAAAGAGGGCGGGAGAAGGTCAGATGCTGCCCCTGAGGCCTAATGCACTCAACATTCTAACAAAAGACTGAAACAAGGGCTATGGGAGTTATGAGCCAGGAACCCTCCTGGACAAAACCCAATCTATTTCATAACACCACACCGGGTGTCCCTGTGTTGCCTAGGCTGGTCTCAAACTGGCCTCCAGCAATAGTGTGGGGATTAAAGGCATTAGCCACGGAACCCAACCTATCAAAGTGTTTGTTTGTTTTTTAATTGAGACAGAGTCTCGCTCTGCCACCCAGGCTGGAGTACAGTGACTGGATCTCAGCTCACTGCAAGCTCCGCCTCCTGGGGTCATGCCATTCTCCTGCCTCAGCCTCCCGAGTAGCTGGGACTACAGGTGCCTACCACCACGCCCGGCAAATTTTTTGTATTTTTAGTAGAGACGGGGTTTCACCATAGCCAGGATGGTCTCGATCTCCTGACCTCGTGATCCACCCGCCTCAGCTTCCCAAAATGCTGGGATTATAGGCGTGAGCCACCACAGCCGGCCTCTGTTTTGTTTTGTTTTTGAGACATAGTCTCGCTCTGTCACCCAGGCTGGAGTGCAGTGGCGCAATCTCGGCTCATAGCAACCTCTGCCTCCTGGGTTCAAGCGATTCTCCTGCCTCAGCCTCCTCAGTAGCTGGAATTACAGGCATCAACCACCACGCCTGGCTAAATTTTGTATTTTTATTTTTATTTTTATTTTTTATTTTTTTTAGTAGAGACAGGGTTTCACCATGTTAGCCAGGATGGTCTCGATCTCCTGACCTCGTGATCCACCCGTCTCAGCCTCCCAAAGTGCTGGGATTACAGGCTTGAGCCACCGCGCCCGGCCAATTTTGTATTTTTAATAGAGACGGGGCTTCATCATATTGGTCAGGCTGGTCTCGAACTCCTGACCTCCTGATCCATCTGCCTCTGCCTCCCAAAGTGCTGGGATTACAGGCGTGAGCCACCACACCCAGCCTCTCAACGTGTTTTAAATTCAGTTAATAAGCCTTTTATTCCCTGGAAACAGCTCCTGTCATGGCACGGCCCACTTCAGGAAAAATTGTACCAGGCAGCCTATGAGAACATTTTCAATAGATATGAGTGGACCAGGGACAAATACATATTTTATTACTACTCAATGGCTGTGTTTTCTTTGGCAGAAGCTAGACCAAGTTTCACATCAGAGTTGAGAAGAGATGTGCATAGAAACTGAGTTATCTGGTTCCACACTTGCTCCAGCGATGTTTGAGTCCTGATATAGCTCTCAGCATGCCAGGACACCAGACCCACCCTGATCATGGCTCTGGACATTGTTTTCCATGCTTTTCTCAGGCTGGTTTCTGCCTGCCCCAACCCTGGCCATGGCTGACAAGGGGCCTGGGGGCACTGGAGCAGAGAGACCTGCTGGTCTTTGGGGTTTCTTGCAAGGAGGGACTCTACATCCTCCCTCTGGGACTGACTGATCTGTCAGTACAATGTAAACTTCTGACTCCATGGGTCTGTGAATCAGTTGCCTCTAAAGGGAAATATCCCAGGAGTGATGAAAACTTGAAGGGCGAGGATTGAATATAAGCTCAGAGGTGAAGGAGGGAAATTCCTCGGGTCGACTTTAGCGGACTGATCCACGGGGTCTGCCAAGAGACAGGCAGCTCGGGGGTTAAACCCAAGCACTTGGGAGTCAGATGTGTGAATCTGAATCTCAGCCTCTCAGCTTGCTGTGTAATCTCAGGCAAGTGACTTTTCTGCTCTGTAAATCAGGCTGATAGCGGGGGAACCTCTCTCACTGGGCTGTTAGAAAGATTGCATGAGATCTTGCTCAACAAATATTAGCTGTTGGCTCCAGAGTTTAATACCTCTGATCACTACAAGCTTTGAAGGCAAGATAAAATAACTTCAACATGTGAGGACCAGGAGGCCTTGGTGAAAAGCAAGCCTGCCAGGAGATAATGTCTGGCTGGGTCAGAATTTTTGGTGCTTGTTGACTACTAGGCACTTCAGAGCAGAACTCATCAAAGCCGCCGTATTGGGACAAGGGCTAGGGTGGAGGGGAGGATTGGGAAGGGAGAGGGGAGACTGTCCTTCCTTCTACTAAAAGTTACTGGCAAGAGAATGGGAATTAACCAGGCCTGGAAAACTAATTTAGGTATTAGAACTTTGAACTCTTTTTTAAAAAACAAAAACAGCTTTATTGGGATATAACTGACACATAAAAATTGTGTGTATTTAAGGCGTACAACTTGATGTTTTGATATATGTACACATTATGACATGATCAGTACCATCAAGTTAATTCACATATCCATCACCTCACACAGTCACTATTTTCTTCTTTGTGTATGTGAGAGATGAAAACACTTAAGAACTATTCTCAGCCGGGTGTGGTGGCTCACGCCTATAATCCTAGCACTCTGGGAGGGCGAGGCAGGCAAATCATGAGATCAAGAAATCGAAACCATCCTGGCCAACATGGCGAAACCCCATCTCTACTAAAAATACAAAAATTAGCTCGGCGTAGTGGCTCGTGCCTGTAGTCCTAGCTACTCGGGAGGCTGAGCCAGGAGAATCGCTTGAACGGGGAGGTGGAGGTTGCAGTGAGCTGAGATCACGCCACAGCCCTCCAGCCTGATGACAGGGTAAGACTCCATCTCAAAAAAAAAAAAAAAAAATTATCCTCTTAGCAAATTTCCAGTATATAATACAGAATTGTTAACTATAGTCCCCACGCTGTACATTAGATCTCCACAACTTATTCATATTGCATAACTGAAACTTTGTACCCTTTGACCAACATGTCCCCATTTTCCCTCCCCTCAGCTCCTGGCAACAGCAATTCTACTCTCTCCTTCTATGAGTTCAACTTTTTTAGATTTCACGTATAAGTGACATCATACGGTGTTTGTTCTTCTGTATCTGGCTTATTTCACTTAACATAATGTCTTCTAGGTTCATCCATGTTGCCGCAAATGTCAGGATTTTTTAAGGCTGAATAATACTGCACTGTATGTATACGACACATTTTTTAAATCCATTTATCCATTGAGGTACATTTGAATGGTCTACCCTGCTAACCAAGACCAAACCTTTAGCCCAGCCAAGCTCTTGGAAAATGTCCAAAGTTGCTGTGAAGCTCATGGCTAAATCCTTCTCATCCTGAGACTCCACTTCAGCATCACCTCCCCAGGGAGGCCTGGGCTGGGTTTGATCCCCAAGTCCACCCATATGGCACTTTGCATTGTTAAAAGAAAAATGTCAGCCAAAGTAAATTTAAAGGAGTATAACTGAGCAACGCACAATCAGGCAGCCCCCAAATCACAGCAGATGCAGAGATACTCCAGCGCAACCACATGGCAGAAGGAAATTTATGGACAGAAAGAGGAAAGTGACGTACAGAAAACAGAAACGAGGTACAGAAACAGCCAGACTGGTTACACCTCGGTGTTTGCCTTATTTGAACACAGTTCAAACAGTTGGCTACATTTGATTGGCCAAAACTCAGTGATTGCCACAGGTGCGGGCTACGGTCAGTTTACACCTCCACTTGTTATAGTTCACGATGTACAGAGAAACCTTTCAGCTGAACTTAAAATATGTGAAGAGGCAGCTTTAGGCTAAACTTGATTTAACAGCATATTCCCATCAAAAACTCATCACACACCTATTCTGCATTTATATATTGCAGTAAATATTTTTAAAGTGCCTACCATGTGCAGTTACTTGTTTATTGTCTCTCTTCACACTGGACTCCCAAAGTTAGGGCAAGATCTTGTGACCACTGGCTCCTTGGTGCCCTGCACTGTGCCTCGTCCATGGAGCTTCTCCATCCAGTGAACATTGTCATATTGTTCAGTGAATGTCAGGGACCTCAAAGAGTCATGATTCCACAGCCTAATCACAGCTAACATGTATTTGGTGCTATGTACCAGGAATGGCGTAAGTGTTGTCTAGTGAATTCACTCAACAACTCTGTGAAATAGAGTTTCCCTTCTCACTTGTTTGTTTAGTTTAAAAAAAAGATTGTAGAGATGGGGTCTCACTATGTTGCCCAGACTGGTCTCAAACTCCTGGGCTCAAGTGATCTTCTTGCCTTGGCCTCCCAAAGTGTTGGGATGACAGATGTGAGCCATCATGCCCAGACCCCCTCCCACTTTTGCATCTCTAAGCTTCCACCTTGCTGGCCCACACATAGCTGTGGGTGAAATCCAATGGGCTCAGCAGCCATGAGCTAATAGCACTGCTCCTCCTGTGTAGAGAAAGAGTTATTGTTTTGAACTTTTGGCTTAGCTTAGAAAACAAAATCAGTAGGCCCCACTCTTCCATGTTTTTAAGGTATGTTCTCCCGAGTGGATCTTGAGATAGCTTTCATCTCTAGGGTCAATTACGGTCTGGGCATTGCTCATGAGAAGATAGAAGACTCTGAAACATGCAAATCTAATGCCGCATTTTTGGCTTCCTTGGGAACAGGAGGAGGCTGGGGTGGGATGGAATGGAAAACACAGAGAAGCAAACAGCCCACCAGAAAGGGTGAGCCCTCCTGCCTTCACTGCCTCTGGCCACCAAAAGAGACCAGAGAAACGGGCTAGGGGAAGGAAAGAATTGGGTGGGGGTAAAAGTGGGGATCTTAATAAACTTAACTCTCAGAAATAAATGTAGAGTTCAGATTCCACCTGGACTTCCAATGTCCTTCTCAGAAGCAGTCAGCGACTACCGACCAGGGAGCAGGTATGAGAGTTCAGCTTGGTTCTAGAACCTTTGTAAACTCATGCTTGCCATTTTGATGGTTACTTACCTGATTTTCCAGAGGAAAACCAACTCAGGGAAGCAGGGAGGAGAAGCCCATAAGACTGTGTTGGAGGCAGAGGAGGGGAGGTCAGCGTTCTACCTCCAGCCATGTCCTAGCCAGAGAGGGGAGTGACAGCTTTCTCAAAGAGAGGAAACTGGGCAGATCCCTGGGGACTTGATCAAGGATGCAAGGCAGGGGAGCACAGCGGGGCTGTGGGCTGAGAAGGGCCTAGAGAGTGGCAGTGGCTGGGCCTAGGGGTGGGCTCCATAATGACACAGGGCTGGGGCAATGGAAACGGCCTAGCTCAGGAGCCTGGTGGATGTGTGTGTGTATCCGTCCACCCCAGCTAGCAATTCACTAGCTGTGTGACCTTCCTCTGTCTCCACTGATTGTTTCCAAGCCTCAGTTTCCTCACCTGTGAAATGGAGATAATCCAGCAATTGTGACGAGAAATGTGAGAAAATGCACGTCTGCAGCTATTACAGGGTCTGACCTGGAATAAAAGCTCCATGAATGCTGGCTGTCCTGTGGCCTCCCCCACACGTCCCCCCTGCTGGAAAGCTTTCCTCACCATCTCCGTCATAAACAAAGCCAAGGTCAAGGCTGCAGCCCATGGTGAGAGCAGGGAGAGCTTGTGGGAAGTTCACTGCCCCGCCACGCCCCTGAATGGTGAGCCTCTTTCTTTGGTGTGGGCTAACATCCATGGACTCAGAGGCCCAGAAAGTGCGAGACACGCCAAGGCTCGGCCCCTGGGCGTCTTTCCTGGCACCCCTGAGCAGCCTGGGACACAGGTTGCCATGGTGAGATGAGCCACATTCAGCACCCCAGGCCTTGGCATAGTGCGGGCAGCTGGTATGAGCCCTGCCTCACCCTGCACAGAATTTGCCAGCTTCACAGCATTCCCGCCAGCCCAGCCTGCTCCCAGACCCAGCCAAGTTTCACTCAAGTAGCCTGCATTCCCGTTCTGGGCACCGTGTCCTGCCCAGAGGCACCGGCTTCTGAGGGAAGCATGAGGTCCTTGGAAAGGAGCTGCCCCACCAGGCTGGTGTGCTGGGAGCCCTCAGCCTCTTCTGCACTCCCACCACCCCCAGCCCTGCATCCTGCCCCAAGCTGGCTGCTTGCCAGCTTCTCAGGTCTCATTGACTTATTGCTGTTTGTTTTGGAGGCTTCTGGGGAGCAAGGCTCCACCTGAGAAATCTTTGGCTGAGGGGACTTGTGACACCTGAGACTTTTAACTTTCAAGAAAACATAAGGCTTCACTGGTACTTCCCCGGGTCTGGGGACAAATGTCGCGGCAGTGCCCTGGGATTGCACCAGGCCCCTCCTCCTCTCCGAAGCAGCTAAGGCAGAGCTCATGGACAGGGACCTGCCTAAGCGGCCGCCATCTGGGGGTCGATGGCTGCCTGGTCTCTTGCTGTATCTGGAAAAAGAAACCATAAGCATTTTGTATTTCTCTTATAATTAATTTGGATTTGTTTTCATATAAAAGTAACGTCTAAGGGAGGATTAGTCAAGTAAATTGTGCACGTTCTTGTGATGACCTATTAGCAGACACCACAGATTTATCCCAGTTTGAAAAACAGATAAGAAGTATCTTTTGTAGGCCAGGTGCGGTGGCTCACACCTGTAATCCTAGCACTTTGGGAGGCCAAGACAGGTGGATTACCTGAGGTCGGGAGTTCAAGACCAGCCTAGCCAACATGGTGAAATTCCGTCTCTACTGAAAATAAATAAATAACTGGGTGTGGTGGCGCTCGCCTGTAGTCCCAGCTACTCGGGAGGCTGAGGCAGTGGAATTGCTTGAACCCAGGAGGCAGAGGTTACAGTGAGCTGAGATTGTGCCACTGCACTCCAGCAAGACTCTAACTCAGAAAAAAAAAAAAAAGAGTATCTTTTGTAGAACCTCTGTTCAATAATTGACTTTTAAATGCACAAAAAATTGGAAATACACCAATTTTTACTTTTTTTTTTTTTTTTTTTTTGAGAGACAAGGTCTTTTTCTGTTGCCCTGGCTGGAGTGCAATGGCAAGATCATAGCTCACTTTGGTCTCAAACTTCTGGCCTCAAGCAATCTTTCCACCTCAGCCTTCCAAACTCCTGAGATTATGGGCATGAGCCACCCAGCCTAGATCCCGATTTTTAAAAATTGTAAACTGAACTTTTAAAATCCCTATTAAGGCTGGGCGTGGTGGCTAACACATGTCTGTAATCCCAGCACTTTGGAAGGCCAAGACAGGCAGATAAGGAGTTTGAGACCAGCATGGGCAACATGGTAAAACCACATCTCTACAAAACACAAAAACAAAACAAGACAAAACCACAACAATTAGCCAGGCGTAGTGGCATGCACCCGTAGTCCCAGGTACTTGAGAGGCTGAGGTGGGAGGTTTAATTAAACCTGGGAGGTCAAGGCTGCAGTGAGCCAAGATCATGCCACTATACTGCAGCCTGGGAAAGAAGGCAAGACCCTATCTCAAAGAAAAAAAAAAAATCCCTATTAACTTTGGTAGAATTGTAATATAAGCAGGTTTATTATAGTGAGTTTGGAAAGAATAAAGAAAAAGAACAAAGTTACTCCCTCATACAGAGATAACCCTTTTGGCATACATTTTGGTATGTTTAAGATATCATACAAAGGCCGGGCGCGGTGGCTCAAGCCTATAATGTCAGCACTTTGGGAGGCTGAGACGGGCGGATCACGAGGTCAGGAGATCGAGACCATCCTGGCTAACCCGGTGAAACCCTATCTCTACCAAAAAATACAAAAAACTAGCCAGGCGAGGTGGCGGGCGCCTATAGTCCCAGCTAGTCAGGAGGCTGAGGCAGGAGAATGGCGTGAACTCGAAAGGCGGAGCTTGCAGTGAGCTGAGATCCAGCCACTGCACTCCAGTTTGGGCGACAGAGACTCCGTCTCAAAAAAAAAAAAAAAGATATCATACAATATATACTACTTGGTATCATAGCATTCTTATCTAAGTATTTCTTCCCAATCAATTAATGTCCAGTAAGATTTTTTATTTTTATTTTTTTGAGATAGAGTATCGTTCTGTCTCCTAGGCTGGAGTGCAGTCTAGCTCACTGCAACCTCCACATCCCAGGCTCAAGCGATTCTCATGCCTCAGTCTACTGAGTAGCTGGGCCTACAGGCATGTGCCACCATGCCCAGCTAATTTTTGTATTTTTAGTAGAGATGGGGGTTTCACCATATTCCCCAGGCTGCTCTCGAACTCGTGTCCTCAAATGATTCATCTGCCTCAGCCTCCCAAAGTGCTGGGATTATAGGCATGAGCCACCATGCCTGGCTGGTAAGATTATTTTTAATTTTTAGTGGCAGCATAGTCCAATGTGTGGTTGAACAAAAGTTTTGTTTGTTTTTTGAGCCAGAATCTCACTCTGTCGCCCAGGCTAGAGTATACTGGCATGCTCTTGGCGCACTGCAACCTCTGTGATTCTCCTGCCTCAGCCTCCTGAGTAGCTGGGATTACAGGTGCCCACCACCATGCCCAGCTAATTTTTGTATTTTCAGTGGAGACGGGGTTTCACCATGTTGGCCAGGCTGATCTTGAACTCCTGACTTCAAGCAATCTGTCCACCTCAGCCTCTCAAAGTGCTGGGATCAAGGTGTGAGCCACTGTGCCCAGCCTAAAAGTTTTTTAACCATTCATTTTTTGACATTTAAGTAGTTTCTACTTTTTGCTCTTTTTTTTTTTTTTTTTTTTTTTTTATTGAGACGAAGTCTTGCTCTGTCGCCCAGGCTGTGTAGTGCAGTGGCCGGATCTCAGCTCACTGCAAGCTCCACCTTCCGGGTTTACGCCATTCTTCCGCCTCAGCCTCCCAAGTAGCTGGGACTACAGGCTCCCGCCACCTTGCCCGGCTAGTTTTTTGTATTTTTTAGTAGAGACAGGGTTTCACTGTGTTAGCCAGGATGGTCTCGATCTCCTGACCTCGTGATCCGCCCGTCTCGGCCTCCCAAAGTGCTGGGATTACAGGCTTGAGCCACCGCGCCCGGCCTACTTTTTGCTCTTATAAAAAACATTCAATAGCTACTTTTGCACAAACATCTTTGCACATTTATCTGGCGACATACTTAGGATAAACTTCATAAAAGTGGCTGCTGTGCAGTAGGACTTTGGACCACTTATTTGAAAGCTGCTGTTCTTACTGTTCAGCATCAGAGAGAATCTGATGAACTCTATGGACTCTCAGACAAACGCCCCAAATGCTGTTGACACTTTCAGAGGATGTATGGACAACCCCAAAACACACTCAAGGATCTTGGGTTAAATTAATATTCCTGTGTTAAAACAATGGCCCAGACAGGGATTCCTCCAGGTGGGAGGTGCCCAGGGATGGGGTCACATTCAGAGGGCAAAAGTCGTTGTGTCTGTGTGACCTTGGATGGGTCACTTCCCTCTCTGAGTCATTATTTTCTCCATGAGAACAATATCTACCCCATCTAGTTATAGCGTTGTTTGGGAATTGTCTGGTATTCTGTCTTGTGAAAGTGCTTTGAAAACTGCAGCTAAGTAACACAAAGGTAAGAAATGACTCATGCCAGGAAAGGGAATAGCACCAGGCCCAGCTCTGATATGCAAAGGCCTCTGAGATTCTTAGAGAATATTATTGGCTCTCACATCACCAGCTGCTCCCAGTGAACTTGGCCTTCGCCCCCAGGAATGGCTGATAAAGGCCTTCACTGCTTTCCACTTCTTAACTGACTAGACTGTTTTAGCTGACCCAGCTAAAACCACGATTAAGTGGCTGGATACTGGAAAAGAAGTGTCGGGGCTCATGGTTCAGAGATAGGTTTCTGGGTTGTTATAAAAATTAATAATTAGGCTGGGCGTGGTGGCTCAATCCTGTAATCCCGGCACTTTGGGGGGCCGAGGCAGGTGGACCACTTGAGGTCAGGAGTTCAAGACTAGCTTGGCCAACATGGTGAAACGCTGCCTCTACTAATAATACAAAAATTAGCCAGGTGTGGTGGCTCATGCCTGTAATCTTAGCTACTCGGGAGGCTGACACTGGAGAATTGCTTGAACCTGGGAGGTGGAGGTTGCAGTGACCTGAGATTGTGCCACTGCACTCCAGCCTGGGTGACAGAGCGAAATTGTGTCGCAAAAAAAATATAATAATAATTCATCCTCTCCTGCATGCTGGAGGGGAACTGCCAGCAGCCTCTGAGTTATGGAGAGCAGCAGGCCTGGCCGCCAGGCGCCCAGTGAGTCCTGGCTCTGTGTGAGCCCAGGCCAGCCCTCCTCTCTGCTCCCCTCCACTGGGTTCCCATTGTAAAACAAGGGGCTGAACTTGATGAAGGTGAATTAATGTAATAATAAAGCCAGATCCCTTCTAAGAGACTTTAAAGGTCTTCCAACTTGTCTTCTTCCTGCTCCCAGTAGATTATGCCACCTGTCCTCAAGCCCCAGTGTGAACTTCAGGCCCTGGACACCTCAGCTCTCACACACGTGTGTGTTTGTGTGGGGGGTGGGTGGGTGTGCATGTGTGTGCTTGGCGGAAGCTGGGGGAAAGGGGCAAAAGAGAACCCTCACTGGGAACCTTTTTCTAAATACAAATGGCTACCCCCTTCTCCCTGGGAAATATCTGAATGGGGTGAGGGATATACTGCTTTGGTCTTCCGACCATCCAGATCCCCATCTCCAGACTCTCCAGGGCAGAGGGCAGGGCAGGGCCGTAAGGAGACTGGCAGGACTATTTTGAACGCCTGGTTCTCAGAACCACCTCCCTGCAGTGCTCCTGTTCAGAGGTCAGGAGGTGTGCAGCGTCCTTTCATCCTCTCCTTGGAGAACAAGCCTAATGAGGCATGGAATATCTTTCTGACGCCCGGGTTCCTGGCTCCGTGGCAGGCATGCAACAGAAGCTCTCAGACAAATAAACGGGACCTTCCTCCATACTTTGCCTAAACCTTCTTATGTCCTTTCTCTGCTCCCTCTTGACTAATGTGGATATCTCCTCTCTTCCCAACTTCTGCTCAAATTGTAGCTTCTGGGGATGCCTCCAGCTGAACCCCCAGGCCTCCCCAGGTCTGTGGCCCCAGCCCTCTGTCCCTGAGTCTTTGCTGATCCCAGCCAGAAGCTGCTGGTTATGCATTTTCATCAACAGCAGTGAGGACTATTTATTAGTTTATTTATTTTTGAGACAGAGTCTTGCTCCGTCACGATCAGGCTGGAGTGCAAGCGTGCGGTCTCAGCTCACTGCAACTTCTGCCTCCCAGGCTCAAGTGATTCTTATGCCTTAGTCTCCTGAGTAGCTGGGATTACAGGCACGTGCCACCAAGCATGGCTAATTTTGTGGTTTTAGTAGAGACAGGGTTTCACCATGTTGGCCAGGCTGGTCTTGAACTCTGGGTCTCAAGTGATTCATCCACCTTGGCCTCCCAAAGTGCTGGGATTACAAGCGTGAGCCACCACGCCCAGCCAGTAAGGACTATTTATTAAGCAGCATTACAGGTCACCTTTGTTATGTCTGCTGAAAAAAAAAAAAATGCACACACTCTACCCAGATGATCAAAGGTATTGTTTCTGATACTTGTAACAAATCGAATATTGCCGCAATCTCTACGTGATTAGTGAGAGAAGCATTTGATAGGCTAATCAATTGATTGGTCTGGGGTAAATATTCAGTGAATCCAAAGTTCAACCCTAATGAGCCACTTCACTTCTCCTGGGCCCTCTTGGTAATGTGGCACCAGGAACCCTAGAAGTCCTCATGGCATTTCTCAAGGGAGTGGTGGGATGGGTCCCCAGCTGGTCCTTGCACAGCTCTCTGCTCTAGGTGACTGTCTGGTCCATGAGCTGGGCTGGCCCAGTCTGTCTCTGGCAATCCTGGGGACATCTGCTGTTGACTTCCTTGGTGAGTGTAACCTCCGTCTTACACAACCCATTGGACACTTCCTCTGTTCTCAAAAACTCTACTGACCCTCAAAGTACGGTTGTGACTCCCATTAAGCCCAAGACCCATGTAGATTCTATGCCCCCAGCCAGATCCTCATTGGAAACTCCCACAGGAACACGCAAGAAAGTGGGTCTCTTCCAGTTCCTCCCACATTACATGGCATCAAGGGCTTTGGGAATGTCAAACCAAGTACTCCCCTGTCCCCAGCAGAGCACCCTCCCTTTTCCCAACCCACTTCCCACTAGCAAAGTTCTAAATGGGGATCAGGGCACAAAATACTCTGTCTTTGCCTTTTCTCTCAATCTATTCAACTGCTCACCCTACCCACCCCCCACCAATCCTGTCCTCCACCCTGGGACTTTAGCCTGCAGTAGGAAGATCAGCTCACATGAGTGTGACCACCCAGGTCCCCAGCCTCAGCTCGTCTTCTTCCCGCGATTTCCTGGGCCTGGAGGGGAGCTCTAATCCCTTTCAATTTTAGCCTTGATATCCTTAACATCTTTGCCACTAGACAGTGGACCACGGACAAGCTGCGTTAGTATCCTGAGAGCTTATTAGAAATGGAGGCTCTCAAGCCCCACCATGGACCTGCGGAACAAGGGCTTGTATGTTAACAAGGTGCCCAGGTGATTCAGAGAAGCGGTGCTGGCTTGCAGCACATCCTGGCGGTGTCTTCTCCTTCCCTTCTGTCAGACTCCGGGATCTAGTCTGCCAGGCCTGGTTCTTGATATGTTAGTGGAACTCAGCAAATTTAGGAAACCCTCTCTCTCTCGTCAAAACTCGACTTCTAGATGCTGCAAACTCAGTTATCTTGCCTCCATGCCTTGGATGTCACCGGCTGCATAGGGCTTTTTCTTTCTCTTGACATTCTTTCCGTAACAATCCCAATCCTCCTCAGGGCATTCTTCTTGAAAATGGCACTGAGGAGACAGGCAAATATACAGAATGGAGAAAGACAGAAACTCATGAACATACTTCAAAACTACTCTCCCAGCTACAGTAGCTTTTGCTGACTTGAGCTTGGGGTGATGCCAGCAAGCTACATGGAGGGTAGAGGTGAGAAGGGGTGGCACACACTTCGTAGATGTCACACAGGAGGACACTCCTTCTACCACACTGTCCCTTGTCTAAGGATGCAAAAGAGAAAAGCCTTCCCTTAGATCCAGAGTGGTTCAATATTACCCGGGCAAGTGAACTGCCTTTATTTTACTAAGGGCCTCTAGGGGATAACTATCCATTTGCCCTTTTTTGTTTTGGCCACTAGGAAGCTTAGAGCCAGATTTGTGGTCCAACACCAGTAAGTGTATGATCATGCTAATTCTTATGCTGGACTGATCCCTGGCTTCACCCTAGCTTGCCTTCTTCCTCCTTACTTTTAATATATGCATTTCATTATAACCGTGTATTCATATAAGCCACTTTAAATCTCTCCTGAAGCCAAGTGGAATAACTTTATAAGTAGGTACTGTTCTGGGTCCTTGACTATGGCTTATTCCCTCTTGATCTTTGCCAGTGTTATTATCCCATTGCACAGATGAGGACACTGAAGCTCAGAGAGGTGAAACAAGCAAGCCAGGCTCAGGACAACTGTGAGTGTCTAAGCCAGGGCATCTCAGCTCTCTGTGTTCAGAATCTGGGCCCCAGCAGGGACCACCTGGATCCTGTCTTGGCAGCAGGTGGCCAACACAGTGCTGAGAGGGAGTTGAGGGGAGGTGTGGGTCAGATTTCTGGCAAGCCCTGAGGCTGTCAGTGAACCGCTGTGGGGTTCCCCCAGCATGTGCTTCGGGGCCACACCTTAATGGGGGTCTTCTTTATGTTATGACCACTCCCCCAGTTAATCAACCACAAGGTTTTTTTTTTTTTTTTTGACACAGAGTCTTACTCTGTTGGTCAAGTTGGAGTGCAGTGATGCAATCTCGGCTCACTGCAACCTCCATCTCCCAGGTTCAAGTGACTCTCCTGCCTCAGCCTCCCAAGTAGCTGGGATTGCAGGCCCACACCACCATGCCTGGCTAATTTTTGTATTTTTAGTAGATATGGGGTTTCACCATGTTGGCCAGGCTGGTCTTGAACTCCTAACCTCAAGTGATCCTCCTGCCTCGGCCTCCCAAAGTGCTGGGATTACAGGCATGAGCCACCGAGCCTGGCCTTAAGCATGAGGTTCTTAAGGATAGCACTGGGGCCAGTGATTCTGTGACTGGAGCTGGTGAACTGCTTTGTGGGAATAGGTAAGGGCTTCAACGTGTGTGCCCACGTTGGCTGCAAGGCCTTGAGTTCTCCAGGCAGGAGCTGACTCTCCACCTTGCTGGCTGAT
Organism: Piliocolobus tephrosceles; assembly: GCF_002776525.5. Taxonomy (NCBI): domain Eukaryota; kingdom Metazoa; phylum Chordata; class Mammalia; order Primates; family Cercopithecidae; genus Piliocolobus; species Piliocolobus tephrosceles. The sequence continues at coordinate 68,447,326 of NC_045434.1, forward strand.
CTAGGCAGACTAGTTCCCTGAAGACTCAAGGTAAGTTGCCTTCTATAATGAACTCGGGATGAAGGTAAATAATGACACAAGGCAGCTGTCTGAAAAAGAAAGGTTTATTTATCTCAACCAATAAGAAAGGATTCTTTTTTTTTTTTTTTTGAGACAAGTCTTGCTCTGGCTCCCAGACTGGAGTGCAATAGGGCGATCTTGGCTCACTGCAAGCTCCACCTCCTGGGTTCGCACCATTCTCCTGCCTCAGTCTCCCAAGTGACTGGGACTACAGGTGCCCACCACCACGCCTGGCTACTTTTTTCTGTATTTTCAGTAGAGACGGGGTTTCACCGTGTTAGCCAGGATGGTCTCGATCTCCTGACCTCATGATCCGCCCGCCTCAGCCTCCCAAAGTACTAGGATTACAGGCGTGAGACACCGTGCCCGGCCAAGAAAGGAATCTTTTTAATTGGAAAAAAAATTTAAGAATAGTACATGCATTCAGATCCCATTTTTCCCAGTGTGTTTTTGTTGTTGTTGTTGTTGTTGTTTTTGAGATGAGGTCTCACTCTGTCGCCAGGCTGGAATACAGTGGCGCAATCACAGCTCACTGCAGCCTCCACCTCCCAGGCTCAGGCAGTCCTTCCACTTCAGCCTCCTGAGTAGCTGGGACCACAGGCATGCACCACCACGCCCAGCTGATTTTTTGCATTTTTGTGTTTCACTGTGTTGCCTGGGCTGGTCTCGAACTTCTGAGCTCAAGTGATCTGCCCACCTCAGCCTCCCAAAGTGTGGGATTACAGGCGTGAGCCATTACAACCAGCCTAAGTATGTTTTAAATACACATACTCAGATGCATTCACAGACACACAGACCCCCATACACAGAGACACACCATCCCCACCCCACAACACACACACACACAGACACACACACACACACACAGTCTGGAAAGGACCACCAAACGCCAAATTGTTAATAGCTACTTCTGAAAGGAGAGATAGAAACTAGGGTAATGGGTGAGGAATGTTTATCTTTTAATTTTCACTATATATACTTTCTATATTGTTAGAATTTTTTACAACGATGTTGTCACTTCATAATTTAACTGTTTTGTTTTTTAATAGAGTGAATCATCTGTGAACACGTCCTGTGAACGTGTGACTAGGATTATGGAACACTCTGTTGCATCAAGATGGCCAGAGATTGTCTCAGAGTCCGGGCAGTGGGAGGAGGGGGGATTTGTTTCCTGGCTGGGTGGTCGTAGGGCATCAAGGGATGAGCAGCCTTGGTTGTTTGGGATTTCAGCAGCTCGAGGGGAGCTGTAAGGCCCCAGAGCTGTCGCTGTGGCTGTGGTGTCAGAAATGTAAGCAAGGTGCCACCATGGAGGTTAGCGAGGGTGCCCCTCTGAATGCGGGGTGGAATGCAACCTTTCACATGGAGGAGACTCCTCAGCAGCTGACCTCCGTCCTGCCCGTGTAGAGGGAGGGAGGCTGAGGCTGGGGCTGAGCAAGGGGTAAAGTAAGCCATGTGTTTCATCAGCTAGCCAGCAGCAAGCACAGCCCTCTGGGAGGGCTGGTTCCATCCTCCTCCCTGGTGTGAAATGCATCAATCTAACAGGGATCCCTATTTTCCCAGCCACCAAGTCACAATGAGCAATAAGCTCTTCTTCTTGGTGCATATAAATTTGCTTCATTCTTTTTTAAACAGCTGCCTTATATCGCCTTTTGCATTCAGCCCAAGTACAGACTAGGAGGACAGTCACTGAGGGAACTAGCTTGCCTAACTGAAAGGGCTTTGCCCTGGAAGGAGGAGGGTCTTCTGGAAACATAAAACATTTCAGGGGAGGACAGTCCTGAATGAGGTGTCTCTAGGGGGTGGGGGACACTGGACGGCCTGAGGGTACTGGGCATCTGTCCTGGGCTTTTGAGGAAATGCAAAGCCATGCTACAGATGATGCTGAGCAAAGGTGGGAGAGAGACATGGGGTCCTACCAGGGTCACGTGAAAACCCCTTCTCCGGCCTCCTCCACGCTAACCCATCTCTCCTGGCACGCAAGTCTGGAAAGGCTACTGGCCCTAACCATGCTGGCTCTGCGTCCACCTTCCTCTTCAATTCAAATGTCTTGGGTAAAGCCATGGGTTTTGATGCTTAACCCGTCACTGTGGGAAACTGGATGACTTGGGGAACAAAGCCAACCTTTTGCTGTCTTGAGGAGGCAGGCAGTGGAGGGTTATTGCCAAAAGCCTGAGCTCTGGAGCTGTCATCTCTGAGTCTGAGTTTCCCCGTGTAAAATGTGACTCGAAGGATACTACTTCACAAGAGTATTGTGAGGATGAAGGAAATAATGGGGAGAAGGCATTTATCCAATGCCCGGTATAGATTCTCGCAGTAACTCCCAATCGCTCAGGCTAGTCGGGGAGGGTGGGACTGCGGCTCTAGCAGAGCCATGGCGCCACCTTGCGGTTTTGTCTGTCAGGACAGCTGGTTAATCAGATTAAAATCCGGTGACCCTTTTTCAAGCGCCTGTGAGTAGGCTGTGCTGGGTTGAATTCATTATTATTTAAACATGTAAACTGTGTAATGGTAAGTACAGTGCCAGTGTCTAGCAGAACATCTTAGAAAGATCTTACAGTGTGATGCTGGAGAAACACCATTTGGGAGGAACCCGCTCTCCACGCCCTCATCAAAGTGACCCCCTTCTAATCTACCATGACTGCCCAAATACTCCAGATGTTCCCAGCTTCAGCGACGAACTGGAAACAAGGTTTTGTTAGCTTAAGAGCAAAAAGAAGGGATTCATGATCAGATTTAAAATGTCTCCTCAGTTTCCTAGCCCCTGCCCCCTTTCAAGTCCTGCCATATTGCTTCTCCCAGTTTCGCTCAAACCCCCGCTCCCCTCCCCAGCCCCCTAGCCCACCACTGTCCTGCTGTCTTCCCTTCCCTCTCCCCGGCCCCCTCAGGTCTCCCATTCCCTTTGCTTTTCCCCTCCACCCCCACCTCCACTGTAACCTGCTATGGTTAGTCTCCTCCTCTTCCTGCTGCACCCCTCATCACCACCTCTTCCGAAATTGCAAGCCCCCTACTCCTGCTCCTCTTTCCCACTTTGCTCTGCTCCTTAACGCTTGTTGCTGACATGCCCTGTGGCTGATTAGTTGCTGACTGTCATGCCCCATTTGAAGGGGGCAGTAAGGCCAGGGATTTCAATGTTTCTTCATGGCTGCATCTTCAGCACCTGAAACACTGGCTGGCTCATAGTGGGTGCACAATAACTGCTTGTCGGTTGAATTAAGCCATGAATGAAAATAAAGGTGAAATCTGAGATGGGGAAAATTAGAGAAGCTGTCCAGCATGCCTCAGCTTTCAAAATGAGAAGAAAACGTATTATTTTCTAAGGGAGAAAGGAGTTTCCTAGAGAAAGTGGTGGTTTCACAGCCAAGTAACCTGCACGGCCACACAGAACCCCACGTGTAGAAAAGCCTGGTATTCGGAAGGGCCTGGCACCTGGAGTCTAGCGCTCTGAGGTTGAGGTCTTGAAATTCTTAATACTTGTATCTTTTATTTATTTATTTATATATTTATTTATTTATTTATTTTTGAGACAGAGTCTCACTCTGTCGCCCAGCTTGGGGTGCAGTGTTGTGATCTTGGCTCACTGCAACCTCCACCTCCCAGGTTCAAGAGATTCTCCTTCCTCAGCCTCCTGAGTAGCTGGGATTACAGCCACCCACCACCACACCCAGCTAATTTGTTTTGTACTTTTAGTAGAGACAGGGTTTCACCATGTTGGCCAGGCTGGTCTCAAACTCCTGACCTCAGGTGATCCACCCCCCTCGGCCTCCCAAAGTGCTGGGATTACAGGCATGAGCCACCACGCCTGATGAATACTTTTGTCTTTGAATTTGCCTTTTGTAAGTGGAGTCCAATGGGACAGTGGGAGCCTGCGTGGGGGCTCAGGGCCTCTCTTCATGCATGGTCCCACTTCCCATCAGCCCCCATAGACTCCCAGGATGGTTCTCAGACCCCTCCCTACCCTCTAGTGCACTGGGTCCCACCCAACCTCCCTTCCCATGACCAGAAGGGGCCTGGGCACAGGCAAGGGAAGGGTCAGCATTAAATATCTAGGCTCCAACGCATCCTCAGGCAGGGCGTGGCGGTGGCTGCTATCCTGAACCCATTTCCCCTCTCCCCCATGGCAGTCCCATGGCATGTCTGGTGGGCAGCCAGCTGGAGGCCATGTCTTGGCAAGGACCATCCAGGTACCCTGATCCAAGTATAAAGTCCCAGCTTGGAGGTTTAAAGATCCTTGGATGTGGCCAATCTGCCATGGGCTGGGGCCGTTGGCCTGTGCGAAAGGAAGATGCCTGGCTCTGCTCCTCCAGGCCTGGCATTGCGTAGGTCTGGTGACTGGAGGAAGGGAGAACTGAGCAGGTGTCAGAGTCAGGGGTTCCCAGATGCCTAAGGGTCTGGTGTGTCTGTCTCCTCTGGTCAACTTAAGGCACCCTCAGAGAAGAGTCACAAAATATGAATTGTGAAATTCATTCCTTATCTCAGCTGAATGCACTGCTATTTGCATTTAAAATCTGCATTGCACAATATAAATGGCAAAATTCATGCTAATCATTTCAATTTTTAATTTTTCTTTACTTAGAATATTAAATAGCAAATAACATCACAATAAGCAGAGAAAGAGAGAGAGAGAAACCTTGGAAGAAAAGGAAAAGCTTTATAGGTACCTTTTAGGGTACTGGTTTCCTGCTTTTTGAACAAGAATTCCACATTATCATTTTGCACTGGGTCTTGCAAATTCTGTAGCTGGCCAGGAGTTATACTCAACATTCATGTCAAGGTGATTCTGTTAGGATTAAAAGCCTGGTAATCAGTTTCTGATTGTGTTTGGATAGTATCATTTGTACTTGATGGAACTATGCTACCAGCTGTGTAATACTCCTACATATATGAAGGAGCTATTTTCTCTCATTTATTATTAACCCTTTATAACTTGGTCTTATTTCATTAAGCTAAAAGGACTAGCATTGCCAGGAAAATCTCACAAAGGAAAAGGCACAGCAGAGACTGCTAATTTATACTAAAAGTCAGATATATATATATTTAAATATCCATCAAAATCCAAAATAACTTTCCTTCAAGGCTGAGATATATCCCAACAGGTTTGAGCTTAGATCAGGTTTCTCAAAAGTGGCACTATTGACATTGGGAGTCGATCATAGCCCCAGGAGATACAATTTCTAATGCCATAATCCCAAAAGTCATAATCCTGAAGTCCCAAAAGGTCAAAAGCCATAAAGTCTAAAACCTGGAAATCATAATCCTGAAAGAGCAGAATTCCAAAAATGCAATTCTGGAAAAAATAATTTTAAAATTCTTTAAAAGATATTTATTTACTTTTTTTTTACATTTACATGTGTTTACATTTTTAAAAGGGAATTTGAGAAACATAAAAACACAGAACACTTCATAAGTCACTTTATGCAATAAAATAGGCAATAATAACATACGTTTTTGTGCAAGCATAAACATTCATATATACTAATGAAAGTTGCATAATTATATCAGTAATGAACAGACAAACCACATTCATAAAGAAATAGGTCATAAAGGGGCTGGGCACAATGGCTCATGCCTGTAATCCTAGCCAAGGTGGGAGGATTGCTTGAGCCCATGAGTTCAAGACCAGCCTGGGCAACACAGTGAGACTCCATCACAGGAGGCTGAAGTGGGAGGATTACTTGAGCCTACTAGGCCAAGGCTACATTGAGTTCTGATCACACCACTGCACTCCAGCCTGGGCAACAAAGTGAGACTCTATCTCAAAAAAAAAAAAAGGGAAAGAAAAAAAAAGAAATAGGTCAAAAAAGGAAATATATAAGTGCATATCCCTATGGTTGGTAAATGTGTGCACCCAGTTTTATGCCTTCGGTCATCTGAAATCCCATAACAACCTAAGAGTCTTTTGATGAGATCTATCAAAAACAGGGTCACTACTGCATATGCAGCCACCTAAAGAGCCAAGATGTTCAAAAATTCTACCTTTCACAAATGCAGATGTACAAAAAGGACATCTCTTCACTTACTGAGGATGTGTCAGTGTTTTTATGTACAGGAACAATGCTTACACACAGTCAATGCTGTGACAGTGTACTTCCATGGAGTCAAATTTGCAAAAAAACCAGAACTTTCTAGAAGTCTCTACACAAATTATGCCTCCAGTATCAGAAATGATTTGAAGATGAATTATATAGCATAGCAATTTGTAAAAAAGAATGCTGACAGTTTAAATAGTGAAAAAAAAAAAACCAGAAAACAGAAAAAAACAAGAAAATTTGACATATGAAAAAGTATATTACAGAAATGGATTATGGGCAAATGCACAGAGATAGTCCGTAAGAGCTGGCCAACCTCCACAATCATTAACTGTATTTTAAAGTCTTGTATCACAAGGAATAGTTGCTTTTTCTCTTTTAGGGCATGGCTCTACTTGGAGAGTATGTTCACATTCATTTTCTACGTGGTGCTGTTCTTCCTGGCATTCTTCTATGATTCCATGTACACTGACATGAGTGTTCCCTACTAAATTTCCCTATTTTCTGTGTCATGCTTCTGTGTTGTTTTGGGTACTCAGAAATCTGTTCTGCATGCATTCGTTAGAGCACAAATTTGACAGAAACAATACTAGTGATCAAACAGCAACACCATTGTGTATTTTCTTTTTCTTTTTCTTTTTTTTTTTTTTTGAGACGGAGTCTCGCTCTGTCCCCCTGGCTGGAGTGCAGTGGGGCGATCTCGGCTCACTGCAAGCTCCGCCTCCCGGGATCATGCCATTCTCCTGCCTCAGCCTCCTGAGTAGCTGGGACTACAGGGGCCCGCCACCGCGTCCGGCTAATTTTTTTGTATTTTTAGTATAGACGGGGTTTCACCGTGTTAGCCAGGATGGTCTCGATCTCCTGACCTTGTGATCCGCCCGCCTCGGCCTCCCAAAGTGCTGGGATTACAGGCGTGAGCCACCGCGCCCAGCCAACCATTGTGTATTTTCTTATCCTACCACGTACATATTTATTTTCAAACCAGTCAGTAACTTTGCTGGCATCTTCAGGCAAATGTGGCTTTAATTCATTAAAAGTTTCTAGAAAGTCATCAGCTGGAAGGAATGCCAAGGCAGGCGAATGACACATTTTTTCCCCATCTCTTAATACATACTGCACACAAGGAAACCCCCTTCCGCCCACACCCCCACCCCCAGCTTTAAGAGACAGGGTCTCTCTTTCTGTCTCCCAGGCTGGAGTACAGTGGCTTGATCACAGCTCACTGCAGCCTCCACCTCCCGGGCTCAGACAATCCTCTTGCCTCAGCCTCCCAAGTAACTGGGACCACAGGCACACACCACACCTGGCTAACTTTTTAAAAAATTATTTCTAGAGACACTGTCTCACTACATTGCCCAGGCTGTTATGGAATTTCTAAGTTCAAGTGATCCTCCCTCCTTGGCCACCACGCTCATCTGGAAAGTGCATTTTTAAACTGAAGTTTTTTGTTCTGTTTTCAAGGTTACACAATAACTTATTGAGAGCCTCCCTCCTCTCCCTGCCCTTGCAGTCTCTAGGTTACTTTTTCCGCTTGTAGATTTTGTGCGCCAGCCCCAGAAAGATGGCGTACTGTTCAATGAGACCCACAATGTGGCTGTAACTGTCATCCTTATACTGCAAGAACATGGCCAGCAGATCCAGCTCCTCATATAGTGCCTTCACCTGGGCCACCTTCTCGGCCTCCTTCTGCCCATAATTCTCCTTCAGGATCTGGTACTGTTTCGGAGTGGCCCATGGCAGACACTGAACCACCAGCCAGCTGCATTTGTTGTCCTAGATGTCAGCGCCAACTTTGTCAGTCACAGTGGAGTCCCCAAAGAGGTCAAAGGGATCATCCTGAATCTTAAAGATCTCTCCCATCTCCAGCAAGATCTTCTTGGCATTGACGTGTGCCTTCTCACCATCAATGCCTGTCACATGCATGGCTGCAGCTACAGGAAGGTAGAAAGAGTAGAAAGCTGTCTTGTACTTGATATTTGTACTTCTTTTCCATGAATCTGCCAAGATCCACATTGCCCTAGGGGGCTATGATGAGGTCCAGGGTCTGCCCAATCTGTCTGATAGGAACTCTGCAGGAAGAGCTCGATCAGTCTGATAGGAACTCTGCAGGAAGAGCTCCATCAGGTTCAGGTAATAGGGCTGCTCCCAGCAATAGAGCTTCAGCAGGCGGTAGATACATGCTTCCAGAAGCACAGCATCATTGACGGTATCCAAGCCCACGCCCGGCTTCTGATACCAGCAGATCTGTCCCCAGTGGGTGAGGAATGAATCCGTGATGTCATCTGCCACCAGTAAAAGCTTGCAGCAGTTCCACACACCAGCCCACAGTCAGGGCCCACTGGAGACTATCAGCATCCTATTTCCTTGGCTCCACCAGCTCCCGGAATGCTAAGCACCGTCAAATCCTGGTGATAACTTGCCTCCAATGGCATTGTACTCCAGGACCTCCTTGAGCTGGGCGATAGCATCTCCCGTCTCTGGGTGCCCCATCTCATCCTCAGTCAGCACTCTAACTCTAACAATCTGGGAGAAGTGCTGAATGACATCCTGATTTTCTTGGGCATAAGCATCTGATTTTTGGTCTCCATTCATTCTGAAGGAGGAGCAAAGGGCTGTATTCCTTGATGTGGGTTCCTGCTTCTAAACTGAAGTTTTTGTCATTGCTGTATCTCATGGCCTATCTATCATCTAATTTTCTATCAAATGCATTGAGCTGAATGGAAACAAACTTTATTGGTAACACTTTGAAATTCACTTTTAGAAGCTTTGATGACGTCTAATTCCAAATCTGTTGTTATGGTTTGGGGATTCAATCGAAAGCTGTTTTCTTCTGCAAAATGCAGCAAATCTTTAAATAATTGTTTAAATGACTAGATGAGTTCTAGAATCTTCAGAACCAACAGGGGCATGAATCATGTATAGCTGATAAGAACCAGTGGGGACAGTTTGAAAGTGACATCCACTAGCCAAAGTGAAGCATGTGATCGTTTTTCTGTTAGATTTAGTGGTAAATATAAGCAGTCTGTCTTCTTCAACAGTCAAATCTCTAACCCAGAACAGTTTGGTTAATGAGTTTTGTGACGCTGGAGGAACCTCAATGTCGGCAAGTATCTTTGGTTCACAAGGTTTGTCGAATTTTACTCTCAGACAAAGGGCGTTTTTTGAAGGCAAGCGTGGCACTATTCATGAAGGAGCAGAAGTTGTATATAACTGAGTAATTTGGCAGGAGAGATTTCTCGTAATTTTCACCTGAAAAGTCGCTTTTATGATCTTCAAAACACTGAACATTGAGGAAAGATATACCCCACCTAGTCTACTAAGACTCACATATTAACCTCCTCTGGAAACACCCTCACAGACACACCTAAAATAATGCTTTACCAGATTTCTAGGGATTCCTTAATCCAGTCAAGTTGACATATAAATCAACAAGTTCACCCCTTATCAACTTGATATCCATCCACATCTCTTAAACCATACTTAATGTGCAGATGAAGACAATAACAAGGTAACAGTTCTGCCTGACATGATGCAGTTATCCTGTATACAGCTGAAACTGCACTAATCCCTGCCTTGGAATTTGACTTTCAGGATTTAAACATCTGGGATTTTAATCTTTCGGGATTGTGATTTCGGAAGTTCACAGGTTAGGGATTTTGATCTTTTGGGATTTAAGACATTAGGGATTTTGGTCTTTCAGGATTTTAGCATTTGAAATTGTGTCATTCAGGATTATGATCCAAACCCATTGACATTTTGTTGTCAGAGGCTGTCCTGTGCATTGTAAAATGTTTACAGGGTCCCTGGCCTGTACCCACTAGCAGCCAGTAGCACCTTACCCCAAATCATGACAATCAAAAACACCCCCAGACATTGCCAAACGTCCCTTGAGGAGCAAAATCACCCTGTTCAGGACCACTGGCTTACATACATGGATTAGTGAGATGGGAGGTAAAGCGCCATACAGTTTAGGACTGGAATGCCACTCTCTTGAGCATCAGATCCATGTTTCCTTCCGTACCCTACGATGAAGACCTATAAATCATAAACACAACTCCCATCAACTAAGAGACCAACAAATGCAAGACACATAAATACAGGGAAACTAAAGAATTATTTTATTTAGTGGGAAAGAAGTAGGTAAATGACAGACAGCTCATATTCTGTTAAACAGAAAAAAAAAGAATACAGACATCACAGTGATGAATTTTCACAAAGCTAATAGATTTGAACTACAGAGCAATGGAATATTTATAAGCAAGATGTCATGGTATTAATGACCAAAGTGCATCCAAATAGGTTTTCTAAGCTCAAAAACATTTAAAATCTCAGACTTAAAATTTCAATCTATACATAACAATTATAAGCACACCACTCAGTCATTTAAAACTATTCAGTGACTGCTACTCCTGCGTAAATATTTTTTTCCTAACATTATTTTTTTTCTCCCAAGATTTAGAATGTCACATCTCATGTTCCTACTAGTCATCACACACAGGATTAAAAAAGCCCAAGCAAGAAAGTATTTTTTTTATAACATGTTCTTAAAAGAAGAAAGAAAAATTAAATGTGAACATTTTGTACAATAGTTGCTGAAGAACAGCAAAACTAATTCCGAAATATCACGTGTACTATACAAAAAGGCGTGGCTCACGGAACCAAGTATATAACACTACAGCAGTTGAATATTAGTCTTTAAAGGGTGGTAATATTACATCCTGTACACAGCTCTGTGTCTCTCTACCTGGCTAGCGCATACCCAGAATCTGTCTGCTTTTTAGCTGGTAATTTTTTTCAATATCTGACAGGGCTTGAGCCCGCAGCTGGGCAGCATGAAGCCTTTTCTTCAGATCCTTGCACTTGGACTTAGACGTGAGCTGACTCTCAGAATTCTCACTCCTCATGACGTTCTCTTTACTTTCCCCACTGAAATGAACTTTCTTCTTAATTACTGAGGATGGAAGATTAAGAAGTTCTTTAGAAGGAAAAAGAGAAAGGGCTTTGAGTTACTTGAACAGAGTTCAACTCCTTCATACTTATCAAAAAGTATTTGCTCTTACGGTTCACATTTGAAATCTAGGTACCTGTTTTATTTTCTCTGGGATAGGAGGTTAGGGGTGTAGGACTGGCAGAAATCAGCCTTTTAATCCACAGCATTGAAAAAATAATATTGGAATGTGCCAAAATTCAAGGAACATAAGTTTTATTCTCTTAACAACGAACAATCAATTTTACTCTTAAAGTTAAACACACTGAGTATTATGGACAATATAAAACTTTTGGAAATCAATGTTATTTATCTCTATCCTTGAAAATAAGTGCCATTCTACGCAGAACACCTTACCTACAGAAAAGTATAGAAGCACAGTTTGGTTTTTTTTTGGTTTTTGCTTTTTGTATTTTTTTTTTAAATAGAGAACACCTACAGTTTTGGTTCAAAGCATCTTAACTCACCAGAAATTTGTCTCCAAAAGAACCTAAACAAATTCAGTGTGGAAAAGGTAAATCAAGTAAAAGTAGTAAAAAATGTAAACTATTCTTTTCATGGAAAAAATAAGTAATAATCATATTTACTTAAAGTGGCAACACTATTAACTGCTGACAGAATTATAGGGGCTAGAGGCCTAAACAGATTCTAGATCTTTTTATTTTTCCTCTGTATGTTCAAATATTTACTGAGCTCATCGGATGGGCCACTGTGAACCAAACAGGCCCTATTCTAGTAGGAGGAGATAAACCAAACACAAATAAACAAGTACTGGTGGGGAATATTTGATGGTAATATGTGCTATTAGGAAAAATAACCCTGGAAACAGGGACATGCTGGGTGGTGGGTGTAATGATACAAAGCCTCATATGGTCATTTCTGAAGTAAGAAGCCACAGGGCTATCTGGATGAAGAGTGCTCCAGGCAGAAGAAATAGGAAAGGCTGGCACACAGATACACTGCCTTCCAAGGGTCCTGTGACTTCCTGCTTCATACATCGCTTCTGCTTCAAAGCAAACTGGATTGCCTTTAGAGCTTATCTCCACTGTTTCAAATCTATCCACCTTCTTATTACCGCAAATACCTATACATTTGTAAGTCAACATTGTCTTATTGACGGGATAGTTTTGTTTTTGTTTGAGATGGGGTCTTGCCATGTTGTCCAGGTTGGAGTGCAGTGGCTATTCACAGGTGCAGCTGTAGCGCACTACAGCCTCGACGCCTGGGCTCAAGTGATCTTCCTGCCTGAACCCCCAGAGTAGCTGGGACTATAGGTGCACCACCACACCTGGCTCTTAATGGGATAGTTTTATAAGAAAAAAGTGTTGGCCGGGCGCGGTGGCTCAAGCCTATAATCCCAGCACTTTGGGAGGCCGAGACGGGCGGATCACAAGGTCAGGAAATCGAGACCATCCTGGCTAACACGGTGAAACCCCGTCTCTACTAAACAAAAAATACAAAAAAACTAGCCGGGCGAGGTGGCAGGCGCCTGTAGTCCCAGCCACTCCGGAGGCTGAGGCAGGAGAATGGGGTAAACCTGGGAGGCGGAGCTTGCAGTGAGCTGAGGTCCGGCCACTGCACTCCAGCCTGGGCCACAGAGCGAGACTCCGTCTCAAAAAAAAAAAAAGAAAAAAGAAAAAAGTGTTTTTAAAAAATTTTTTAAATTCTTCCATTAAATAGAATAATGACTATTTCATCAAACAAGAAAAGTTAAGTTTTAAAAAAAGATACTGCTGCTTGCTGTGATGATTTCAATACACTTGTGATGGCTTCCTCATGTGTGGATTTTATAGCCCAAGGATGGGGAGAAGATATTTCCAACTGTCTGAGTTCAGAATGGTACCTGCTCCCCACTGCTACGATGCTTATCTTATAGCTCTGATGTGTTCACTACTTTCAGCACTCAATACTCTAAAATGTCTGCTTCCCCCAGTGGATACTTGATTCCTATGGCTCATTTTAAATATTTGCCAGGATTCACATATAAGTAGATTCCCATACTTATCTGTGTATCCTATAAAGTAAAACACATCATGCTTACTTAGCTATTTTCATCTTTTGCTCAAAGACTATCAGGGCAAATGTAAATAAACTCTTTAATTGAAGAGCCATCCCCAACAGGGTCTTAAGTAATTTCCTGCAATGGGTTTGATACATGAAATTCATCCAGGTATAATTTTCTCCTCATTTTATCACCCTAATCATGATTTAAGTATACTTTGTCTTTATGGATGACAGTGTGGAATCTACGAAAAGCCAAAATAAATATGTTTATAATATTGAAATGGTAGACGGCAATATTGAGAAAAAAGAAGGTATCTTAACACAGATGAAGCCAAAGTTTCATACAATCCTTATTTCATTTACTTCTATCAGTAGTTTCATTTCTTTCCATCACTTGTTCACTACAAAGTTATTGTGATCGTCAATCTAACTTAAGTAGGGTTTTTTGTCTGTTCCATTTACAAAATGCTGCCAATGCTCACTACATTGATCACATCTCAATTTATTAAATATAAGAGTAATAGCTTTCATATATGCTGTCCTACATGGAATAAGGGAGTTAAAAAAACTCTAAATTTTATTGAAAATTCAGATGCTCGATTTTTGAAACCAACAACTTTTAACAGTTAGCTTGTGTCCTAAAGAAATCAAGCAAAAAGATGTTTCACAGTTTGCATTTTACATAGAGTCAACTGAATTAGATAAAGAGGTTTCTATAAAATGGAGAATGTTAGACAATGGTTCACTGGTATATACGATAACCACATCTCAGTGCGGCAGAGACAAAGGCAGGACCCTGAGAAAGCTGAACATCTATATACCAGACTTTAAATAAAGAAGGAAATGCAGAGAACATATGTAGATATTAAACAATAAAATTTCCACAAATATGTGTTTCAACTTGAAAGGGTGTTAGCAAAGATCCAAACGTGACAGCCTATTCTGCAGGTGGCTTATCATGCCTTTTAAGACATGCTTTCTATGAAAGATGAGGCATGGCAGTATTAAAATTTTTATTTTTACTTGAAATGCAGTTTATCTCTCTGAAATCTGAAACACACAATAGTTTTGTAAATGCCCTAATTTTTAAAAATAAGTATCAGCCGGGCATGGTGGCTCATGCCTGTAATCCCAGCTCATTGGGAGGCTGAGGTGGGCAGATCATGAGGTCAGTAGATCAAGACCATCCTGGCTAACACAGTGAAATCCCGTCTATATTAAAATTACAAAAAATTAGCCGGGCGTGGTGGCGGGCACGCGTAGTCCCAGCTACTCGGGAGGCTGAGGCAGGAGAATGGCGTGAACCCGGGAGGCGGAGCTTGCAGTGAGCCAAGATCACACCACTGCAATCCCACCTGGGCAACAGAGCAAGACTCCATCTCAGAGAAAAAAAAATAATAATAATAATAAGTATCAATTACTAAACATGTGGTTTGATAAGGTTAAGAAAATCAAACATGAAATTCTGTGACTCATCGCCTCAGGTCTATGAACCCAGGAAATAAATCATTGCTATAACAGAATTTTGTTTCCATTGAAATGCATATATTCAATGAAATCCATCTTAAAATTTGAGACTTTGTAAATGAAAAGGGCTACCTAAGCCACTTTGGGAGCAACACTGGTGCACATTTCTTCATTTGTAGCACCAGCTTCTGTTGACCGAGTTGATTCTCATACCTGGACTACTTGCCAGAGATAGGAACTTCTGTTCCTTTAGCAAGCTGTAATTCTTCAACAGATTTTCTGCTCTAGCCAGTTTGTCCTCTGCTAGTCTTTCACGAACACAAAGCTCCTGTTCTTTCTCTTTAAAAAGAGAATGGACAAAGAAAAAAAAAATTAACAAGTGACCTTCACTAAAAAACAATTTACATTTGGCAATCTTATCACTACTAGCATGCTTGATACTGATAAGCAATGTTTGGGGAAAGGATTCTCACTATGCCTCAGTCAACCTGATTGTGTTAGTTTTTAATTGAGTGTTTTAGTAGGCTGTATGTTTATCTTAGATTTTCTTGAAAGGACTTGTTTAAACAAATACAAAGTTAGCTTCAACCTTTGGTCATCTTTTGTGGGAGTAACTCAATTGAGAAAACAAAAAACTAAAGCTATCTCTGCTCTTCACTGAAGATAGGCAACAGCTAATTTTCAGGGCATGATCTGGCCTCACAGTACAAAAATCTTCTTTTTTCTGGTTGAATGACCACACTCAAATAAAAGAAAAAAAAACGCAATTCAGTTAGGCGGTAGTTCATAGGATTAGTATTAATAACAAAGGTTACTATTTATTCATGGCCCAAAATTCAGAAAGTATTCAGATTTCAGTTGCTATATGAAATTATGGCTGGGCAAAGTGGCTCATCACGCCTATAATCCCAACACTTTGGGAGGCCAAGGCAGGTGGATCACCTGAGGTCAGGAGTTCAAGACCAGCTGGGTCAACATGGCAAAACCCCATCTCTATTAAAAAATACAAAAATTAGCCAGGTATGGTGGCAGGCGCCTGTAATCCCAGCTACTCAGGAGGCTGAGGCAGGAGAGCTACTTGAACCCGGAAGGTAGAGGTTGCAATAAGCCAAGATGGTGCCACTGTACTCCAGCCTGGGCAACAAGAGTGAAATTCCATCTCAAAAAAAAAAAAAAAAAAGAAAAGAAAAGAAATTATGAAATACTAGGGAAAGTTATAAGAAAAAGTTTTCTTATTTTTTACAGAGGTTTCTAAGTAAATATAGGTTGCACCTATACAGTAAGCATATCTCACAGGACTATACAGTATTTCATTATTTAAAGCCTGGATTAGGTATAAAGCTGCAGAAGTAAAATCAGGTGAGTTATGAGGGTGACAGGTTACAAATATGACCCATCTCTCATCTCCTGATGTTAAAATGAAGAACGTCACTCTGTAGCTAACTTGCATAATCCTAAATGCTTGCTAGTAGCTCTCATCTTGGTGGAGTAGACACACTTTCAACATCAAAACTAAATTAGCACCTAATCAGTTAATACTCATAAGTCAACATTAATACCCACCAGAGTATTATTTATAGACTTAAAATATCTTGTATCTAGATTCTCTATTGAATTGCCTGAACAGACCAGGTGTGGTAGGTCACATCTGTAATTCCAGCACTTTGGGAGGCAAGGTGGGAGGACTGCTTGAGCTCAGGAGTTCAAGACCAGCCTGGGCAATATAGTGAGACCACATCTCATTTTCAAAAATAAAAAGTTAAAAAAAAAGAAAAGAATTGCCTGAACATATCCCATCTACATACCGTAGAGTTTTAGACCTGAAATTCTGTTGGCGTGGCCATTTCAAAAGACAAAAGTCATGGTTTTTATTATGGAAAGCAGCAATTTTAAGACCTTCCTTTACAGTGGGAAAACATTAGGGTATTCATAGTAGAGATGAAAAAGAAAAAAGTAACTCTACAATAAAGTATAAGGCTATCGTGTTAGGGCCATCACAGTTAAGGCCCAATATTATATAACTAGCAACTGATCTCAGAGAAAGACGTCCAACATGAAGGTGCTAGCAAGCCTGATTATTAAAAATCTACAATACATATTTTGGTTTCTCAAGTATTTTTAAAAGCTTCTAATAAGATCTGTATGTATAAAATATTCTGCTCAAAGAGATATTCAGACACATCAAAATAACCCACTTGGTAGTTCTCCTTTGCTTTGACCCCCATTCAGACTTACGCTCCAATCTTTCTTCTCTTGCTTTGAGAGCTCGCTCTCGCTCCTGTAACTGAATTTCCTTTAGTTTCAGCTCACTTAATACAGGGCTGGAATCCTGCAATTTTTCTGGCTCTCCTAATTGTCGCCCTCTTCTCTCAAGATGTCTTCTTTGCTCTTCTGCAACCAAATCTGCTATTAAAGGGTTCTCGAGAATTTCTTCAACAGAAGGTCGATGGTAATCCTGGGGAAAAAAATACGCAGTATATAATCAGATTGCGTAACAGAAGAGTTCTCCTAAGACAGCAGTTAAAATAAAAGGACATATATGTATTTCCAAGACAAAAGAAAGGACTCCTTTATGGCTAGGTCTTAAATACTTGGAAAAATAAGTTCACTGGTGGTTTTAACCCACGAGATTCTGGGTCCACAAGGTAATGCAGATGTTAACTTACCTTTTTTCCCTTTTCCCCTTTTCACCTTTCTAAGAAGGTTCAATCCCTGAAGATTGGTACATCTTGTGCTGATGGTTGGTAGCACTGCTAGAGTCTGTTTTAGGGGAAGTACTGTCCTTGCATCTCTAAACTACATTTAGCAAGATACTCTCTCACTGACTCTCAATCCTGTCATTTCATCTATATCCTTGTCTGTGATCCTGCAGCATTTTCCTTCTTCTCTTATGTCAGCCTGATCCCCAGAACATGTCCTTCCCCATTCTATAGCCAGAGTTTTTCCACATGATCTCTTTATTGATTTTCCCTCTGCTTTTTAGCTGTCCTCCCTCCACCCTCCATCACCCCTCCCCTTTTTCTGGTCTCTAATCTCTCAATTAGAGCTAGAGGCAGAGTAATAAAGTCTTATCTCTGGCCCCTTCCCTCACCACCTGCCACTGTGAGGTAGGCAGGGACAAGGGGAAGGAGGATTTGAATTCTTTCTGCAATCTTTCCTTGCTACCAACCCATCTCTTACCATGGCAGAGTGGGCGGAGAAATAAAGAAAGCGCAGAAGGTGGGCCAGCAAGGATGTGCAATTTGCCAAATTTACATATGTTTTCACTTGTGTTAACACAGTATATTTAGCTAAGAAACTATATTTAATGTTTCCTCAGTGTCCATTGATCTATAAGAGAGAAGGTTCCAACACTTAACTGACAGCTAGAAACAGACAATATATCATCTTATCATCTTTACCTTTAAGTTTAACATCCTCGTAATAATTCCATTCAATTCATCAGAGTAACGGTATGGAATTCGCCTGAATTTGCCTTCTCTGATTTTCCCAGCGAGTTCTTTCTGGCTAAAAGCTGTAAATGGAGGCCTGGGATTAAAAAAGAAGAAGGAAAAGACGACGAAGACATTTTCAAAGTGTAAAAATGAAAATATACAATAGGAACTAAATCAAAAGCACAGTTTAAGCTCCAGTTTGTATTTAAGTTTCTACTTGTGGGATTTTCTTCTTATAAGTAAGTTTCCCAACCTTGGCACTATTGACATTTGAGGTCATGTAATTCTTTGTTGTGGGGGGCTGTCCTGTGCAGTATAGGTATTTTGTAGCCTCGCTGCCCTGTACCTCTAGATGCCAGGAACACTCCCCAGCTGTGATAACTAAAAATTTATCCAAACATTGTCAAATGCCCCGCAAGAGGCAAATTTGCTTCCCTTATCCCTGGTTGAGAATTACTGCTCTACAGAATAGTTTCAAAGGGAAAAAAACGAAAAGAAGAACAAAGGAAAAGAACTGGAGCTCTTCCCTGCTCTAAAGATCCCCAGATCTCTATCCCGGTCTTGTTTCATTTCTTCCACATCCTTACAGTAGCTTTACCTTACCTGCCTGACCTGTGTGTTCTCCCTTGAGCTAAGTGTCAATCTAACAGGAAAGCACCTAACCAGCCAAGACACTTGAACAGTCAAGACCCAGCCTCATGGCTTACAGTTTTAATTTGTGAGTAGTTTCTTTTAGCCTGTCCATCTACCTTAATTTTAGCCAAGGTACAATTCTTTCAGACTTGAATATACTTTCATTAGTGTGGAAGCTCAAAAAACTAGACCCAGTGAAATGTGACAAACAGTACCAACCTTAGTCTAGGAATCTGTCTTCATCATACTTACATTAATGCACATAATTCATATAGCAAACAGCCCAGTGACCAGATATCTGATTTCTCATTGTAGGACATGCGATTCATTTGTTCCTATACAGGGAAAATGGGTAAGAAAGTGGAAGGTGTTAACACTCTTAAGAGTTTATTGGCCGGGCACGGTTGCTCAAGCCTGTAATCCCAGCACTTTGGGAGGCCGAGACGGGCGGATCACGAGGTCAGGAGATCGAGACCATCCTGGCTAACAGTGTGAAACCCTGTCTGTACTAAAAAATACAAAAAACTAGCCGGGCGAGGTGGCGGGCGCCTGTAGTCCCAGCTATTCGGGAGGCTGAGGCAGGAGAATGGCGGGAACCCGGGAGGCGGAGCTTGCAGTGAGCTGAGATCCGGCCACTGCACTCCAGCCTGGGAGACAGAGCGAGACTCCGTCTCAAAAAAAAAAAAAAAAAAAAAAGAGTTTATTTTGTTTTGAAACTTATAAAACACATTAAATTACTCCTGAGGTAAAAACTTCAAAGTTTTTAGCTTATACTTTATCTTGAAATTTATAATGGAAAAAAAAGGCAATGCTGTTGTCCCAATACACTGTCATATATAATTCGTTCACTCATTTTTTCATTCACAAATGAAAGTGCTTAGTATAGACCAGGCACTGACAATTCAGAGGTGAATATGACAGACTTCTACTCTCAAGGCAAATTAAGAAACACCATTTTAAAAGAACTAGAGAAAATTTAAGAATAATCAAAGTATGTATCTAGTCCACATTTAAATGGATATAGACATAAATAGTTAATTGAATTACCCATTTAGTCCACTGCATAAATCACAGTAGTAACTAATATTATCATTACCTATTATTTTATTGTTTGCCTTTCTTCCACATCTACAGTAACAACAGCCCACCAGAGCTCTTATTCTTAACAGAGGGAATAGAAGCAATCTCTAGTGGCTAGTTAGTGTTTTAGAGTCCAACTGGTGAGTCTGATGCCACTTTTTGACAATCAGTGCCTTAGGGAAGCTGAACCACTCTAATTACAAGGGCAGGAGGGAAAAGGAACAAAAGAATAGGTTTCAAGCTTTCCAAGAACCACTTCTGGATAATTGTCCTTTATGTTAAAAACATTCTATTTGGAATTTGATACAGTGAGAAAATGGTACTGTTCTGGCCATTCTTAGTCAAAACCAAAATCATTAATTTACAAAGTTATATACTACAGTCAGATCTGTTAACATAATTTATACAGATCTGGAAAATCCTAGAAAGGTGAACTACTAAAATACTAATAAATATTTCTTCATCTTTATCTGTTCAGATGTCATATACTAACACATTAGTGCTATCACAATTGACTTAAACTTTTTAAAAGCCGTCAGGCAATATCTAACAGCAGCCATAAACTGTTTATACCTTTTACCCCAGCAATTTCATTTTATGAGCAGCATGTCAAGGAAATAACCAAAAAGAAAGAAAGAATAATTCATACAAAGATATGCAGAACAGTATTTCTAAGAATGGTAAAACATTTTGGAAACAAAATATCCAGCAATAGAGGTAATTGGTGAGTGGATTCAGCAAGATATTTCAGGAAAAGGCAACAAAAAAATAAGGGGTACAAAAAGTTACATTGTAAAAACATGCTATCTGAGTGAGCAAACTTCCTGAGCTCTGATTCTGCATGCACAAGAATCATTTACAGAGTCTGTTAAAATGCAAAGTCTAAAATAAAAAGTACAATATTGAAGAAAAAAAAAAAAAAAAAAAACAGAGTTCAAGAACCTACCCAGAGATCGAAATTCACTCGATGGATTTGGGTTTGGTTTGGCACCCAGAACTCTGCATTTTAAACAAACACTCCAAGTGAGTCTGATGCAGATGACCAGGACCTACACATTGGAAATAGCTCTTGAGGGCAGGGACAAAATCCATTTCATTTTTGTAATCCTTGAGTTTAATGCATTGTAGTAATTCCATAAAAGCTTGAACTGAATATGCTTTAATTTGCATGAGTGCTCAAAAAATTGAACCCAGTGAGAGATGACAAACAGTGCAAACCTTAGACTAGGAATCTGTCTTCATCGTACTTACATTATTGCACATAACTCATGAAGCAAACAAAAACTGATATAGACTTTATTGGTCTGGTGATCCATGTGGAAAAATATAACAGTATTTTCAATTCTTGGCTACTAGATATTACTAAACAAACAAACAGAAAACTCAATTTCCCTGCTTCAGAATGCTTAACATTAAAAGATGTTTTGGATGGGAGCGGTGGCTCATGCCTGTGGCTCACGCCTGTAATCCCAACAATTTGGGAGGCTGAGGTGGGCAGATTGCTTGAGGTCAGGAGTTGTGACCCTGGCCAACATGATGAAACCCTGTCTCTACTAAACATAGAAAAATTAGCCGGGCATGGTGACATGCACCTGTAGTCCCAGCTACTCTATTCGGGAGGCTGATGCAAGAGAATCCTTTGAATCCGGGAGGCAGAGGTTGCAGTGAGCCGAGATCGTACCACTCCACTCCAGCCTGGGCGAAAGAGCGAGACTCTGTCTCAAAAACAAACAAAAAAGCAAAAATAAAAGATGTTTTAAAAAGTATCTAAATTCTGAAATACTTACAGGAGACATGTAATAAGGTGTGCCAACAAATGTTTTTGCAAAACTCGTGTCGTGGTTTAATATTCTAGCTAGCCCAAAGTCTCCAAGCTTGACGTTTTGCTTGCCATCCAGGAAAACATTGGCTGGTTTCAGATCCCGATGCAATACAGTATGACCACCATCACTTCGTCTGTGGCATTCCTTCAGGGCCAGAGTCAACTGAGTCATCACTCGAAGAACAAACTCTTCATCTAAGTATTGCCTGAAACCAAAGCAGTTATACAGCATATAACTTCTAAAAAAAAAAAAAAATCATTGCCAAGATGGGATGATATAAATTATCCAGTGTACTAATAGGGAAATAAATTATTTATTTGTTTATTTATTTATATTTTTTGAGACAGAGCCTTGCTCTGTCACCCTGGCTGGAATGCAGCGGCACGATGATGGCTCACTACAGCCTCGACCTCCCAGGCTCAAGCAATCCTCTTGCCTCAGCCTCCCAAGTAGCTTGGACTACAGGCACATGTCACCATACCTGGCTAATTTTTGTAGAAACAGGGTCCTACTATGTTGCCCAGGCTGGTCTTGAAATCCTGGGCTCAAGTGATCCTCCTGCATCGGCCTTCCAAAGTGTTGGGATTACAGGTGTGAGCCACCACACTCAGCCTATAGATTGTTATTTTGATATAAAACATGGGTGTTGATTCACCGGGAATTTTCTAAAGTACTATGGACCTACCAAACAAATACAAGTACACTCTTCCATATTACTGATCCTAAAACAAGATGCTTAAAATAAATGAAAGTAGACCTAATTTCAGCTTACATTTTTAAAAGATTACGCTTACCTTTCCTTGGTTCCCTTTGTAATTACACTAGCCAGATCCCCTCCTTCACAATATTCCATTACAATGTACAGTGTTGTGTTGGTCCGGTCAATAATTCGATCATAGTAACGAACGATGTTTGGATGCTTCAGTTCACGAAGCAAATTCACTTCAGAAACAAGCATCTGTTTCTCAGTTTCTGTCATGGAGCCATAGTCAAGTTCTTTCCAAACTAATATCTAAAATAAGAATTTCCAAGGTATGAATGAACTCATTACGCTCAAAAACAAAGAATGAAAGTTCCAAGATTTAAAAAATCACCTCCCTTTTAATTATATCCTACAATCAAGGTCATTATCTAATTTAGTTCAATGAACTTAAGGAACTGGGAGTTTACTTCCATAATCTTCTTCCAATTTCTAAGCAGTAAATGATGCTGTAGGGAGATAAAGGGGAATGAGGCACATGAGGTCTCCCCCAACCCCTACCCTCAGTTGGTTAGTGGGAAGTTGGCAAAAAGGTACTTTAGTCAAAATTGGGGTGGAGGTGGTCAAAGTCCCTGCCCCATTCTACCCCCGTCGTGTTTTCCCAGGATAACACACCTTGGTAAAGCAGCCAGGCAGTTTCCTTTTACTTTCTGTAAAAGGTCTACCTATATACATTGGGAAACATGAATCCAATAATCCGAATAATGGGTATTTTGAGAGAGTCTGATTGCAGATACAAAGCTTCGGGTTCTGGTGGTCCTGCCCCTTTCTTGTGTCTGAGAGGGCCACTCTTAGAGCTCTAAAAACAGCTCAGGAGTTAGCTACGTTTCACCAATGGAAGGTCCTTAGCAACCCAAAGCAGGAGAAAGAGAGAAATGGGGAGAGAAACGGGAAAAGATGGAAATACGTATATTAAAAGATGCGGTCTCCCATCCTTTAAGCGACCCAGGACAGGCTGTCAGATGCAGACCCAGTAAAGACGGCTGTGTCTTCCGGGCACCCACTCCCCCAGCCCTCTCGGTTCCCTTCGGTGGCGCAGGGCGCTCGCCCCGGGGTGACGAAACCTAAGCAGGGGCGGGCACAGGGAAGGGCCCGCGCTCACCTTGCCGTCACTCTTCCTCCGGATCTTCTGGCAGCGGCCATAGGAGCCTGTGCCAATGGTGTATAACACTTCATAGTCCTCAGCCCGGGACGGCATGGCCAGCCAGTCGCCAGAGTCGCGCTGCCTCACGCAGGTTGCGCCCCTAAGTGCGGGGCTCCAGGGACCGGGACCGGGAGCTTCAGGGACCAGCACGGAGAAGCCCCCGAGCAGCGGTAACCCCTCACCCCTGCCTTCGGCCCCGTTTAACTGTCGCGGGCCCTGATCTCGCAGTCTATTGGCAGGCGGTGGGCCCGCTTCGCCTCTCTGATTGGCTAAGAAGAACACAACAATACCCTAGGCATCATGGGAAAAGTGTCACTAGGCAACCGCGTCGGCGTCTGCTTTTAACCTGTGGGAGCAGGGGGAGGAGCTAAACCAAAGGGAGGGCGGGAGAAAGGAAGCGGCAGCAGGCGCCTCTTGGCAACCCTAACCCTCTAGTAGAGATCGCCAAGGTAACCGAGATCGAAGGACCTCCCCTCAGGCTTCTTTGCACACAGCTTCCACCAAATGCCTTCTGACCTTTGCACTCTGGCCCCTCACACTACCTACTCTCCCCGGAACACGCCTTCCTCGCTCAGGTTCCAGTACCCTGAACCTGGGTGGAGTCACGTTGAGGACACGCTGAGAGCTGAATACAAATTAGAAATTAGACTGGGCGCAGTGACTCACCCTCGCCCGTAACCCTAGCACTTTGGGAAGCCGAGGTGGGTGGATCGCTTGAGCCCAGGAGTTCAGACCAGCCTGGGCAACATGGCAAACCTCGTCTCTACTGAAAATACGAAAATTAGGCCGGGCGCTGTGGTTCACGCCTATAATCCTAGCACTTTGGGAGGCCGAGGCGGGCGTATTGCATGAGGCCAAGAGTTTAAGACCAGCCTGGCCAACATGGCGAAACCCCGTCTCTACTAAAATGAAGAAAAAAAAGTTAACCGAGCATGGGGGTGCATGTCTGTAATCCCAGCTTCTTGGGTGGCTGAGTCATGAGGAACTGCTTGAACCCGGGAGGCAGAGGTTACAGTGAGCCGAGATTGCGCCACTGCACTCCAGCCTGAGTGACACAGTGAGACCCAGTCTCCAAAAAAAAAAAAAGAAGAAGAAGAAGAAGAAATACAGTCGCTCTCTGACCACTTTACACGTCTTGTCCCGTTTATGTGTGCCAAACACATAATTCACCCTATTGACAATACTTCATTGAACACAGATTCTCTTTTAGGCACCCACACAAACCAACTTCCCCAGCTTACCCAGCCAAATGAACAGTCCCATGTTTACCAAGGACGGAGCACCTAGAGGCCTCCATCCAAGGCTTGTTGGAGGAATACGTACATTACCAGAAAGCTAATAATTTGGCAATGCATAAACAGGCCAGTTTTCTTTAAACATCTGTTCGGCATAGGATTAAAAGAAACCTGATTTTCTTTTCTTTTTTTTTTCTTTTTTTTTTTTTTGAGACGGAGTCTCACTCTGTCGCCCAAACTCAGCTCACTGCAAGCTCCGCCTTTCGGGTTCACGCCATTCTCCTGCCTCAGCCTCTCGAGTAGCTGGGACTACAGGCGCCCGCCACCTCGCCTGGCTAGTTTTTTTGTGTTTTTTAGTAGAGACGGGGTTTCACCGGGTTAGCCAGGATGGTCTCGATCTCCTGACCTCGTGATCTGCCCGTCTCGGCCTCCCAAAGTGCTGGGATTACAGGCTTGAGCCACCGCGCCCGGCCGAAACCTGATTTTCTATTAATAAGAATTTAAAAGCTCTTTATGTTAAAATAAGGGACTTATTACATGCACTGAATATAACATAAGATAACTGGAATTGCCAACCAGGAGAATTTTTAAATTAACATTCAAGGGCACTGTCTTACCTCAGGGGAATAGGACCAATTTAGGTTTCAAAAGTTATGTAAGGCACTGCAGATGACTATGTTAATTAGCATCATTTTTTATTTTTGTGCCTCTTACAGATTGGTATCCATAGAGCTTGCTGTGGTTTGAATGTATCCCCCAAAGTTCATGTGTTGAAAACTTTATCCTTAATGCAAAAGTGTTAAGAGGTGGGATATTTAAATTGATTGGGTTATGAGGGCTACGCCCTCACGAATGGATTCATGTAATCACAGGAGTGGGTTATCTTGAGCGTCGGTTGGTTATAAAAATGAGTTTGGCTTTCCCTTGCTGTTTCTCTTACCTTGTGATGCCTTCTGCTATGTTGTGACCCAGAGAAAAGGCTGCTGCCAGATGCTACCTGTTGATCTTGGACTTCCTAGCTTCCAGAACTGTGAGCCAAATAAACTATTGTTTATAAATTGCCCAGTCTGTGGCATCCTGTTATAGCAACATGAAACTGTATAAGACAGAGCCCTGGCCGGGCATGGTGGTTCACACCTGTAATCCCAGCACTTTGGGAGGCAGAGGCCGGTGGATCACGAGGTCAGGAATTCAAGATCAGCCCAGCCAACATGGTGAAACCCCGTCTCTACTAAAAATACAAAAATTAGGTGCAATGGCAGGCACCTGTAATCCCAGCTACTTTCCCAAAGCTGAGGCAGGAGAATCGCTTGAACCTGGGTGACAGAGGTTGCAGTGAGCGGAGATCACGCTATTGTACTCCAGCTTGGGCGACAGAGTGAGACCCCGTCTCAAGAGAAAAAAAAAAGAAAAGAAAAAAGAGCCCTTTGGTTATCCTGCTCCAAATCCAGTCCTGCACCTTCTCTCTGGCCACTTCTGCTTTTGCTCTAAACGCACACTTTCTCAGTTCCTCACCACCACCACCATCTTTGCACCTGTGATTGCATTTGCCTAGAATACCGTCCAACCCACTCCCTTATCCACTCCAGTCATGTCTGCCTAGAGGACATAATGTGTCCTTCAAGATTCAATTCCAACTTTCTCTCCTGTAATCCGAGAGCCTCTCTGGTGTACTTGGACAGTCAATCCTCCATCTACAGTGTTCATAGACCACTTTATACATAAATCAAAACTTTTCATTATTTGTTTACATGGGTCTCACAGTAGCTGAACTCCAAACTGCTTATAGCCAGCGTAAGTCCTGTAATAGAGAAGGCATGCAATAAAGCTTTGTTAAATAAAAATCTGAGAAAGACCCCTATTAATAATTATGCAAGAATTTTGAGTGGGCCCTCATACACTCAATTTCCAAATGCCCCAGCTCTAGGCAGAGACTAAATATCTGGGAAGGAGTCATCCCAAGAGTGTGGAATGCGGCTCCTAGGCACATATGCTCATTCAACAAGTATTTATTGAGTACTTGCTATGGGCCAGGTATAATGATAGGCATTGACATCCTGGGTTTTCATTTTAAAAAAGGCAGTGGAGCCACAAAGATAATAATAAAGAGTAGCATAGGAGGCTGGGCACTGTGTCTCATGCCTGTAATCCCAGCCCTTTGGGAGGCCGAGGCAGGCAGATCACCTGAGGTCAGGAGTTCAAGATCAGCATGGCCAATATGGTGAAACCCCGTCTCTACTAAAAATACAAAAATTAGCTGAGCGTGGTGGCATGCCTGTAGTCCCAGCTACTTGGGAGGCTGAGGCAGGATAATCGCTTGAACTCGGGAGGCGGAGGTTGCAGTGAGCCGAGATTGTGCTACTGCACTCCAGCCTGCTCGACAGAGCGAGACCTTGTCTCAAAAAAAAAAAAAAAAAAAAAAAAGGGTGGCATAGGAATCATGTGACAAATCTTAAAGATTGGCCAGAGTTAGCCCGCATCATGAGTGACGGCAGGATAGCCTAGCAGAGACCACTAGACACCAGAATAGAAAGAGACGCTGAGATATGAGGAGCATGTGGGAGTCAAACAGGGACAGGTTACAGGGAACATCCCTTCCCCCATAACTTCTTTCCCTTTTCCTTCATATTCCATCCATCCTTTAAGTCTCAGCTCACGCGTAGTTTCTTCTCTGAAATTTTTCCTGATTGACTTCAACCCACTATGATCTTCTAATTACTCTTAAGAGTAATCAACTGTGTTTTTACTCATTTAGAATTATACTAGGCCATATTACTAGCTTCTCATGTGCATCCATCTTGTCTGACTTATTACATGGAAAATTCATCCTCCAAGAAGTATAAATAGAGGCTCAGCCAGGTGCCAGATGCTGAGGATACCACAGTGAACAGGACAGATATATAATCCTGTAGGTGGAAGAGATGGATGTAACCTAAGTACACAGAGAAACTCCACTGTGACAAATTGTGGCAAGAATTAAGAAGAAAACAAAGAACTGAGATGATTCCATTTAAACAGAGGACAAAGATGAGCAGCTATATAAGAGTGGGGCCAACCCTTGAACTTCTCTATACCCACTCTCCCCACACCTACGGTCTAATTCACTGTCTTCACACTTTTCTTGCTGACTGTGCTCATGTTGTCAGTTTTCATTTAAATTTGGTGAAATCTCAAATAAGAGAACATTTGCACTTGCATTTTATCCCACAGGCACTCTGTACATATCCATAGGGACACTGATTACTATTATTATTATTTTTTGAGACAGGGTATCACTCTATAGCCCAGGCTGGAGTGCAGTGGCACGATCACAGCTCACTGCAGTCTCAACCTCCTGGGCGTAAAGCGATCCTCCCACTTCAGCCTCCTGAGTAGCTGGGACCACCGGTGCACACCACTATGCCTAGCCATTTTTTTAACTTTTTGTAGAGATGAGGTCTCACTAAGTTGCCCAGGCTTATATTGAACTCCTGGGCTCAAGCACCTTAGCCTCCCAAAATGCTGAGATTTCGGGCATGAGCCACCGTGCCTGGCCTGATTAATTTTAATTTTCTTTTTTCTTTTTTCTTTTGAGATGGAGTCTCGCTCTGTCACCCAGGCTGGAGTGCAGTGGTGCCATCTTGGCTCACTGCAACCTCTGCCTCCCGAGTTCAACAGATTTTCCTGCCTCAGCCTCCCCAGTAGTTGGGACTATAGGTGCAGACCACCATTCCTGGCTAATTTTTGTAGTTTTAGTAGAGATAGGGTTTCACCATGTTGCACAGGCTGGTCTCAAACTCCTGACCTCAAGTGAGCCACCCACCTCGGCCTCCCAAAGTCCTGGGATTACAGATGTGAGCCACTGCAGCCAGCACCTAATTAATTTTTAAAAGAAGCTACTTGAAGATTAATGAGCATACCAAACTTAATATGCCAAAAATCAAGTTTCTGATCTTCATCCCAAATTTGTTCTCCTCATCTTCGTAGTCTCCAGTAACCAATGCATCTGATTTTGTTGCTGTTTGTTTGATTTACTGCAGTATTCCCAGCACCTAAAATGTGCCTGGAACAAAGCAGGCACCCAGCACTTGTACATCGTGAATGGGTGAATGAACGAAGCCATACTTCGTTGCCCTCAGCTTCGTTTCTCTATGTTGCTTTAAAGACCCACTAGGGGGCTGTATATCACTGCATAATAAACGAGGAGCTGGCGCCTGCGCAGCAGCGCTACTCCGCCTGCTGAAGCCTGTTCCTACCGGAAATCCCCAAATCTGCGTGTTTGAGGATTTAAAATCAGACAAGACGTTTGTGTATAAGTCTTATCTCCACAATTACTTGAAGCAATTTGAAGTCAAGGATTATGGAAATTCTTTCGAGTGATTAAAAAAGATTTCTAGAAAGGAAAAAGGAGAGATTCTTTGTAACAATCAGAAGCTAAGAGATGCTTTTAAAAAAAGATACATGACATACTATACGCTCAACAAATAAACACGTTCTAGAAGAAAGAATGAGGTGTTAGGCAGACTGTTCTTAACGGCCATATACCACGTGAGATAAACAGGACAAGATGCAGACTGAGAGACAGCTTCAGCTAAATGGCAGGCAGCTGATGGAAGAATATGATGAGAAGAAAGTTATCTTTGAAACCAAAGTGTTTAGTTAAGAGCTCCACCACATTTTAAAAGGGAATAGTTGCCGGGCGCGGTGGCTCAAGCCTGTAATCCCAGCACTTTGGGAGGCCGAGACGGGCGGATCACAAGGTCAGGAGATCGAGACCATCCTGGCTAACCCAGTGAAACCCCGTCTCTACCAAAAAAATACAAAAAACTAGCCGGGCAAGGTGGCGAGCGCTTGTAGTCCCAGCCACTCGGGAGGCTGAGGCAGGAGAATGGTGTAAACCCGGGAGGCGGAGCTTGCAGTGAGCTGAGGTCCGGCCACTGCACTCCAACCTGGGCGACAGAGCGAGACTCCGTCTCAAAAAAAAAAAAGTAAAAGGGAATAGTTTTAAATTTATACGCTGGGGTACAAATTTTTTATTTTATTATTTATTTATTTATTTATTTATTTATTTATTTATTTATTTATTTTTGAGACTGAGTCTTGCTCTGTCGCCCAGGCTGGAGTGCAGTGGCACGATCTCGGCTCACTGCAAGCTCTGCCTCCTGGGTTCATGCCATTCTCCTGCCTCAGCCTCCCGAGTGGCTGGGACTACAGGCGCCCGCCACCACGCCCGGATAATTTCTTGTATTTTTAGTAGAGACGGGGTTTCATGGTGTTAGCCAGGATAGTCTTGATCTCCTGACCCCGTGATCCACCCACCTCGGCCCCTCAAAGTGCTGGGATTACAGGCATGAGCCACCGCGCCCGGCAACCCAAGGGTACAAATTAGGGAAAAACATATTTCTGTTCAATATAAGGATAAACTTTCAAAGACAGACATTCATAATTTTCCATGTTTTTTCCTGTCATTCGTAAATTCAGGATATTTATTATCTCTAAGAATATTCATCACTTAAATGTGATAAGACAAATGTTAAAACTAATTATGGACGGTGAGGCCTGCTAGAATCTGAATGCTTGTGACCTCCCTAAATTCATATGTTGAAACCTAACCCCCAAGCTAATAGTATTAAGAGGTGGAGCCTCTGGGGGAGTGATTAGTGCCCTTATGGCAATGCAAAAGGCCCCAGGGAGTTTGTTTGCCATGTGTTTGCCCTTCCATCATGTGAGGACACATAGAGCATGCCATCTATGAGAAACGGGTCCTCATCAGACACTGAATCTGCTGGCACCTTCCCCTTGGACTTTCCAGCCTTCAGAACTGTGAGCAGTAAGTTTCTGTTGTTCATAAATTACCCAGTCTAAAGTATTTTATTATAGCAGCCTGAACCACCTTGCACAGGACCATAATGTGTTTCTAAGGGACTAAGAGCTTTTAGAGAACACACCTACCTTTTCAATCCGGGGCAGCACAGTGATGATAGGAGCAGTGAGCTTGAGCTGCAGATTCCCAGGCTCTTCTAGTTTTGTCTTCTTTGTGTGTTTGTTTATTTATTTGTTTGCTCGCTCTGTCACCCAGGCTGGAGTGCAGTGGCGCCATCTTGGCTCACTGCAGCCTCTGTCTTCTGGGTTCAAGTAATCCTCCTGCTTCAGTCTCCCGAGTAGCTGGGATTACAGGTACCCGCCACCATGCCGCTTATTTTTGTATTTTTAGTAGAGGCGGGGTTTCACCATGTTGGCTAGACTGATCTCGAACTCCTGACCTCAGGTGATCCTCCTGCCTTGGCCTCCCAAAGTGCTGGGATTATAGGCATGAGTCACCCTGCCTGGCCTAGTTCTGTCTTAATGAGTTATATGACCGAGGGAATCCATTTCAACTCACTGGAACACTGGGCTGTTTAGTCATTGGTCAGACTCCGAATAACAATTTTTGTTGAGTAGCTATGTCTGCGTTAGCTTTTCAACATCCCTTCTCTGGGCTCTATAAAATGAAATTGTTAAACTCTTCCTGCTCTAAATGTTGTCATTCCATCCCCTCTCACCAAAACTTCACTGGAACTGCTGTATAAATCAGCTCTTTCTATGTAGTATGATAATTGCTCTGAAAGAGCTTTGCCTAAAATGCAAAGGGGAAGACCCAAATTTTGATAAAGATGGCAGGTCATGGAGGTCAGGGCAAATGTTCCTGGAGAGGAGACACTTGAATCCCATCTAAAGGAGCAGTTGGAATGAGGAGAAGGGAAACTGTGGGTAAAAGCATGGAGGCCTGCTGTGACCTGCAGGTTGGGCTGGTGGACCAAAGGGTACCTGTGGTTCGTTACCTGTAAGATAGGTGGATGGACAGGTGAGCAGGAAGACCCAAGAGTTGAGGTAGTCTTCTGAAGGTGATGGACTCGCAGTGGAAGCTTTGAGCAGACGAGCACTACTAGATGTGTGCTCTAGAAAGACTTCTCTGGCAAAGAGTGAATGTGGGGCATAGGAATACAGCGTGGGAGGCTGTGGCAGCAATGCTGGGGAAATGACACTGACTAAACTGAGGCAATGGCTGTGGCAATGAAGAGGGGAGTCCAGAAATGCCTGGGAGATGGGTTAGATGACACATGGTGATCAATTGTACATAAGGTAAACAGGGAGAGAAATTCCTGGCTTGAGTGACCAGGTGGATGGTAGCATAGTTCACCACAGGAGGAAATACTGGGACAGGAGCAGCCTGGGCAAAGCTGATACTGAGTTCATGTTGAGCCCCAAAGGCCTATGAGGAGCTAGCTGGTCAACAGGCAGTTGGATACAAGGTCTCAATAGATTGGTCTAGGTCAGAGACAGAGAGCTGGGAGGTGATAACAGAAGCCACATTTGGGGTTGAATATACTCCAAGAGTGGCAGAGCGGGAAGGGAGACAGGAAGGAACCCTGGAGGTTATTCTGTGCAGGAGGAGGAAGAAAACTCAGTGAAGGAGACCAAGGGACGCATCCGGAGGAGTAGGAGAGAATATGGAAAAAACTGTCACACAGGTTCACACAGAAGAAAAATGGTTTCCAGAATGCAGAAGTGGTCCATGACGCCAGATGTTGCAGAAAGAGCAAATAAGGTAAGGGCAGAGTTGTAAACACTTGGTTTGGTCATTTGGAGAGCATAGCGACCTCCCTAAGAGCATTTGCAAGTTGAGTGGGGCTGAAGCCAGCCAGCAGAAGTTACAGTGGGACAAGATAGTGAGGGGGGTTGATAGAGTGTGTGTGGACAGCCTGGTCAGCCTTCCAGAGCAGCCGTGGGACCTGCCCTTCTGCCTGTTTGCACCTTGTTCCTGTGCCCCAGGAGAACAAGAATCCTGCCCAGGAGGCCTTCTACTCCCACATAGGAGGGCACCACCCACATGGCATCAGCCTGCAGCTGCTTTCATATTACAAGCTCATGACATATCACCTTACAGGACATGTCACAACTGACGCCTTCCCCTTATCCGCCATCAGTGAGTTCCCCAAGCAAGCTGTGCCACCGTGAAAGTGGTGACCACACCAATCTGAATTCAACCCAGCCCAGACCTTGGGAAGGGCTAAGGGAGTGGGGAAAAGGTGGCAGGTGGCTGAGCATTTGCTTAGTGTGAGGAGGGTTCAGAAGGAAGTCAGTGATACAGAGCAGGCAAGGCCGAAAGTGGAGCTTAGCCTGCTGGGCTCCTGACTTTGCCCAGGAAAGAATTCAAGGGCAAGCCAGAAGTAGAAGAAAGCTTTATTGAAGAGGCAGTGTTACAACTCCATGATTGCTCCTGCGGAGGAGGGCTAACCTAGGCAGGGAGTAGCGGCTCAGGGCAGTTTTGCAGTCATATTTATGCCCACTTTTAACTGTCTGCAGATTAAGGAGTGGTTTATGCAGAAATTTCCAGGGGAGAGGTAGCACTTTTGGGTCATGGGGTCATTACCATGGAAAGGGGTGGTAACGCTCAGGTGTTGCCATGGCTATAGTAAACTGACATTTCTCAGTGGTGGGCATGTCTGATTCAAAGCTGCTTTCACCCCGGCTGTTTTAGCTAGTCCTCAATCTAGTCTAGTGTCCAAGCCCCACCTCTGGAGTCGAGTCCCACCTCCTACCTCAAGATGAGAAACTTTTGTTTTGACTTTCAGTGGATAGAACAGAAAGACATAAGCATTGGCATGGGCCTATTCTACAGCCAAGGCAGGTAATGAGCTCTCAGGTACTTGCAACAAACTCGAGAGTGCATTCGGTCCAGAAGGAAGAGTCCCCTGCCCTTTTTTGTTGCTGTTCAGTGTTAATCCTTTGGTGGAACCCACCAGGACAGCAGTCTCAATGCTGTTCTTTTTGACAGGGAGAACATCCCAGGGCAGAAAGGAAAGCCTAAAGCTACAGTCTGTTCCTACAGTTCTTAGAACGGCTGGTTACTGAGCTCTCAGGCCAGACAGTTGGTAAGCATCATCTAATTCTGTTTCACAACAGCCCACGGGAATTTACCAATGAGAAACTTAAGGCACAAAGACCTTAAGTATTTGACTCAGGGTGGTGAGTGGCAGATACAAACTGAAGGCCAGCTGGGATCTACTCGAGATCCAAGATCTTGAAAGCCAGCTTATGTGGCTTATCTAGTTTAAGATGTTGGCAGGGCGCAGTGGCTCACACCTGTAATCCCAGTACTTTGGGAGGCTGAGGGGGCAGATCACAAGGTCAGGAGTTCAAGACCAGCCTGACCAACATGGTGAAACCCCGTCTGTACTAAAAATACAAAAATTAGCCAGATGTGGGGGCGGGCACCTGTAGTCCCAGCCACTTGGGAGGCTTAGGTAGGAGAATCGCTTGAACCCGGGAGGCAGAGATTGCAGTGAGCCAATATTTCACCACTGCACTCCAGCCTGGGCGACACAGTGAGACTCCATCTCAAACAACAACAACAACAACAACAAAAGATGCAGGGGATTTTTAAAAAAACAACAGCAACAACCCAATTTCCAGTTTAGGTTCTGGTGTGATAGCTGTGCCGTGAGGCCTGGCATCTACCCTCTGACTGGACTTCACCATCCTTGCCAGACCTCAGAGAGTTTGTCCACTGCAACAGCACAACACGCTGAGGGCTGTGTGGCGGCACAGCGGCTCTGAGCTCCTGACCTGAGTCATGTGGACCTGAGACTGATGCCCAGTCCTATACCTACAAGTTGGGCGAGACCCCTGGCAGTTGCCTACTCCCCCGCTGAGACCCAGTACCTCCCTGTAAAATGGGGGAAATAATGCCTGCTTCACAGGGTTTCAACGAAGGGTGAATGAAATAAGGTATGTAGTGTCTGACCCGCTTAGAATCCCCAGACACAACAGCTACTCTGGTTTTTAGTATAATTATTCTGGGGGAGGGACGAAGTCATAGAGGAAACCTAACACCTCAAGCTTTCCGCTGACTGTTGAGGCACCATGATGGGCATTTTACACCACCTCCAGCAGGGCCGCCCAGCCAGCGTTTCTGAGGGTGCACACTTTCCCAGCTGGCCTGGCTCTGTCACCTGGCTTCTGCTCTGCCTGTCCCCATGTGGCATCATGCCCCAGGAGGGTCCTCAAACCTGCATTTAGCGGCATTTGAGTGTATAGCTGTCCTGTCAGCCCAAGACAAGGGGAGCGAGGCCAAGGCATGAGCCTTCTCAGGGTGGTTTTCAATACACAACCCAACCAAGAGGCAGATATGAGCTGCTCCCAAGTGCCTGCACTCTCCTGCTGCTGCTCCTGTTTTCTATCTCTCTCTCTCTTCTTTCTCATCCCCCTTCAGCTACCCATTTAGGGCAGAGAGGCAGTCGAGGGGCAGCTGAGGAGAGGACAGGCCTTGGTCCATGGCCCTCCAGACTTAATTTCTTCCCCAATAGGCCACAAGTTCCAGAACTGGCCTCACTCAGATCTGAGATACAATGCAGAGACCTCTCTCTCTCTTCTCTTCTTTTTCAGGAAACATCTGGAAACTCCTTGGGGGAGATCTGCCATGTGGCCTCTGTTGAACTGTAGACTCCTGCATAGCCTTCCAAAGTTCTTCATTTGGTGAATATTATGATAAATGACACGTATGTCTTTCTCCCAAATACATAGCTTGAACCCAAAGTACAGTGAAATCAGAACTGACCACACAGAGTAATTGGGGGAAGGGAGTTGTGACATAAAGTCCTCATCACTTTGTAAAAGTACTTGCTACTGATTACATCAAAAACCAGTCTTCCTGAGTAAAACATGTTTTTTGTTTCATTTTGTTTTTGTTTTTATTTTTGTTTTGTTTTTTGAGACAGAGTCTCACTCTCTCACCTAGGCTGGAGTGCAGTGGCGCGAACTTGGCTCACTGCAACCTCTGCCTCCTGGATTCAAGCGATTCTCTTGCCTCAGCCTCCCGAGGAGCTGGATGAGCTGGATCCACCTTGGGTCTGCTGGTGGTAGCAGTCAGGGGTCACCTGAGCCTAGCTCAGTGGGTGTGCTCCTCACACTGCATTGCTGCATGCTGTGGGTGGGCCTGTGCACACGTGTGTTTGTGCACACAGAGGAAATGGGTGTAGGCGGGGATCGAGGTCATTTTTACAAACAGATGAGGAAACCCAGGCTCTAGAGGGTGAGAAAATGCCAGAGCTGGACCTGTAGTTCTGCCTGTAGTTCAAATCTTAACCGCGGCTAAAGAAATAAAACTGTATACACACACACACCCACACACACACATATATACACACACATATACATATGTGTGTGTGTATATATATTAATTAGAGTCTCACTCTGTTGCCCAGGCTGGAGTGCAATGGTGCAATCATAGTTCACTGCAGCCTCAAAGTCCTGGACTCAAGCAATCCTCCCACTTCAGCCTCCTGAATAATTGTGATCACAGGCACACACCACCATGCCAGGTTAATTTTTTTGTATTTTTAGTAGAGGCGAGGTTTCACCATGTTGGCCAGGTTGATCTTGAACTCCTGACCTCAGATGATCCACCCATCTCAGCCTCCCAAAGTGCTGGGATTACAGGCATAAGCCACCAAGCCTGGCCATAAAACATGCTTTAAATTAGAAGATGTGGCTGGGCGCGGTGGCTCACGCCTGTAATCCCAGCACTTTGGGAGGCCTAGGCGAGTGGATCACGAGGTCAGGCGATCGAGACCATCCTGGCTAACACGGTGAAACCCCTTCTCTACTAAAAATACAAAAAAATTAGCCAGGCCTGGTGGCGGGCACCTGTAGTCCCAGCTACTCGGGAGGCTGAAGCAGGAGAATGGCGTGAACCCAGGGGTCGGAGCTTGTAGTGAGCCGAGATCGCGCCACTGCACTCCAGTTTGGGCAAAAGAGCGAGACTCCGTCTCAAAAAATAACATAACATAACATAACATAACATAACATAACATAACATAACATAAAATAACATAAAATAACATAAAATAAAATAAAATAAAAGACATTCTTTGCACTTTTGTTTTTCTGGAGGAATGTCATGGTACACAGAGCGAAGACCTAACTTAAGGAGGCCCTGGAGCCTCTCAAGGATACGATGATTCAGGTCTGTGCCGGGCTGTGGCACTGCCTTCTTCACTGCCCTCCACCCTGGACAGAGGCAGAGGGCAGGATCATCTGGTGCGCTGAGGCCACATGTCCACCTGGCATGGCTGGTGTGATCCACACAGCTGGAATGATAAAAGCACCGCACTCATCCGTGCCAGGCCCAGTGCTACTCACGCTTCTCCTTCACTCTTCACCACATTCCCAGGACTGAAGCATTGGTTTATTCCCATTTTCCAAAAAAAGGAAACCGAGGTTCATAGCGTTTACTTCTCATCTGCAAAAGAGAACACCCAGATGTGCCCACCCACCCTACAGATTCTTGGAGGCCTGGCTCACTTATCTCCGAGAAACCCCCTCTGGACCATCCAGAAGCCATGAGACGGTAATGGTGCCTCCTCTGCAGGGACTCTGATCCAGCTTGGGTCTGCAAGGGGTAGCAGTCAGGGGTCACCTGAGCCTAGCTCAGTGGGTGTGCTCCTCACACTGCATTGCTGCATGCTGTGGGTGGGCCTGTGCACACGTGTGTTTGTGCACACAGAGGAAACTGGTGTAGGCGGGGATCGAGGTCATTTTTACAAGCAGAAAAGCTGCAGCATCTCCATAACTCAGCTTGTGGGCTAGACGCTTACCACAGAAAAAAGGAAGCCAGACAAAAACTGAACCACTGGACCACTGCAAGCCCACCCCAGCAGGGAGGTGGTGCAGGACTCCCTGTGAGAAATGGGAACTCTCTGTACTATATTTACAGCTTTTCTATAAATCTAAAACTCTTCAAAAATAAAGCATTTATTAACAACAATGACAACAAAAGCATTGACTAAGCTCCATGAACTGATAATTTTGTTCTTTATCAAATGGGGATTTCTAACACATCTTTTTAAGTGGTTTGGCAGCATCTTGGAGCTTCCCATTGCTAACAGTGTGCTAATGATGACTGCCCTTAAAGGAGGCCTCCTGCAGAGCGCTGGCCCACCTGGTGACCCTCCTTCAGCTGTCTGTGAGATAAGAGTGGTGATAACATAGCTGCTCTTGGAGGAGCACTATGTGCCGTCCAAGGCCCAGTGCCCCGAAGAGGAGGCACTGTTACCATTTCTATTTTACAGATGAGGAAACCCAGGTTCTAGAGGGTGAGAAAATGCCAGAGCTGGACCTGTAGTT
Source organism: Piliocolobus tephrosceles (assembly GCF_002776525.5). Lineage (NCBI taxonomy): Eukaryota > Metazoa > Chordata > Mammalia > Primates > Cercopithecidae > Piliocolobus > Piliocolobus tephrosceles. The sequence continues at coordinate 68,485,125 of NC_045434.1, forward strand.
CTGCCTGATTCCAAAGTTCAAATCTTAACCACGGCTAAAGAAATAAAGCTGTATATATACATATACACACACACACACACACACATACACACACACATACACATACACACACACACACATATATATATATATATATACACACACACACACACACACATACACACACACATACACATACA
>NC_045434.1:68485403-68635394 GCF_002776525.5 Piliocolobus tephrosceles
TTTTTTTTTTTAATTGAGACAGGGTCTCACTCTGTTGCCCAGGCTGGAGTGCAATGGTGTAATCATAGTTCACTGCAGCCTCAAAGTCCTGGACTCAAGCAATCCTCCCACTTCCGCCTCCTGAATAATTGTGATCACAGGCACACACCACCATGCCCAGTTAACTTTTTATTTTATTTTATTTTTGTAGAAACAGGCTCTCGTTATGTTGCCTTGGCTGGTCTCAAACTCGTGAGCTCAAGCAATCCTCCTGCCTTGGCCTCCCACAGTGCTGGGATTACAGGCATGAGCCACCATACCCGGCCTCAAATATTTTGTAAGTATGAAGTCTCCCTGTACCTCATCCCAAAGGGTATGGTTTATTACCATCTCTCAGGATTTTACACACTCGGGAAACCCACATACTTCGAGTTCGAGGAACCAAACCCATAGGCTAGAGTATGGCTGCCCTCCAAAAAATACCATGTGCAGTCTTTGTTGTGAGGTGCCTTCTCAGGGTGGCCCAAGGTTTTCCCAGACTCTTCCATATTGTTGAGGTTCTGTGTGTCTCCAGGGCTGTCAGAGCCCTCATGCCTCAGCCATCCCTGTAAGGGCGGGACAGGCACAGGCAGGTAGACACTGACTCCCTTCCTACCTAGATCACATGGCACACGGCAAGACAGAGACAGGACCACGTCCAGACCAGGGCTGTGGTCACCAGGGAAGGCCATTAAACTACTGCATTATGTGATATTTTCTAGAAGCCACTTGGACAGGGAGGCCAGGGCAACTTAGGTTTAGGGCCAGCTTAACTGCCATGGCTTTTGGGGAGAGAAAGTGGCCTAAAATAGATACAGGAATTTAATACAAATACAACAGCACTCACTTGAATATGATTTTAACAGTCTTGTAGGTTCTGACAACTCAGATGAACCTGGCTTTTCATGAAATCAGCGCTAACCAAAGCCGGCAGGTATAGCAATGGGAGCCCTTTCCTTCAACCCAGCCTAGATCATTCCCTAATCCCTTTTCTTTCCCATCCCACTCAGAACTCAGCTCTCAAGAAGCTCAGTTTCATGATGACCTTGAATTTAATCTACCTTCCCTCGGTGCTTTAAGAGTATTTTTTCTACACTGGATTGATTTAGAGCACCTTGTTTGTTTCTTTGTAAGCATTCTTGAGCCTTTCTCAGATGTCTGTGTCAAGGCTTTAGCTAAACTAATTGTATTGGATCATGGCTGTGTGCAGAGTAACCAAAAATTCTGGTTTCCCTGGGACCATCCCAGGTTTCAAGTCTGGGCAAACTCCTCAGCCCCATGCAAACCAGGAGGGTTGGTCAGCTTAGCTATGAAGCTCCTCTTTGGAAGCCCTTCCAGCTGGTCAGAGCTAGAGCAGCGTTGTCAGTAAGTGGTGTAGACCCTCACATGTGGTCCTTGGAGAGCAACAAGGTGTCCCCTGGGAGCTTGTTAGAGATGCAGACTCTCAGGCCCCACCCGGCCCTGCGCATCAGAATCTGCTCTTCAGCACAGTCCTTGGGGGCTCCCATGCTTGTCACAGTGGAGAACAGCTGTGCTGGGGGCGGGGGGGGGGGGCGACTTCCTGCTGAGAAACACAGTGTGGATGACATCTGCTTTTGAGGCACACTTCCACGGGAGTTCCCCATTTGAACTTAGCCCAAAGCTTTTGGGAAGCCAGTAAAGCCCTAGACTAGACCAATTTGAAAATATCCCAACTGGGGGCAGAGATCAGTGATAGTCTCCAGCAAGGCTCAGGAAGGTTGCAGGCATTTGGGCACCTGGCAGGCATTTGGGCACCTGGCCTTTTCTCTCCGAGAATGCAAGGGAAAGACAGAGTTAGAGGAATGGCCTCGTATCTGCTCTAATTATACATACATACATGTATATGTGGTTTGGCAGCATCTTGGAGCTCTCTCTCTCTCTCTCTCTCTCTCTATATATATATATATATATTTATTATTATTATTTTTATTTATTTTATTTTTTGAGACAAGGTCTCAGTGTTGCCTAGGTTGGAGTGCTGTGGAGCAATCACAGCTCACTGCAGCCTTGACCTCCAGGCTCAAGCAATCCTCCCACCTCAGTCTCTCCAGTAGCTGGGACTACAGGCACTTGTTGCTAGGCCTGGCTAATTCACTTTTATTTTTAGTAGAGATGGGGTCTCACCATGTTGCCCAGACTGGTCTCAAGCTCCGGAGCTCAAGTGATCCTCCTGCATCAGCCTCCCAGAGTGCTGGGATTACAGGCATGAGTCACTGCCACGGGCCTCTAATTTACATATAATGACAAATGATTCACAAGTGTTGGCACCGTAACTATTGTTAGCTAGAAGTTATTTGTGACACCTTATCTCCGATCTTAATACTCTGCAGTTCTCAACTTGGGTGTTGATCAGAAGCTCTATAGAGTTTGTTGTTGTTGTTTTTAAAAAATGCCTGGGGGCACACCTCGTACTTCCTGATTCAGGGTCTGTGGTGAGGGTCCAAGTTTCTGTAATCTGGGGATGTCCCCGGTGGTTCTGAGGGGCACCCAGGGAGAAGGCCACCAGGAGAGGATCCTGCGCCACGTTCAGCCCTGGCATCTCGCTGCCATCCTGCCTATCACCAGGTGGGGGCGCCCTCTCCTTCCTGGCGCTGAAGGGACAGCCCCGCCACTCACCTACCTGGGTCTGCACGCTCTTTTTTGCAGCGGGAGGTGTGGATTATGAGTCTGGACCTCGGAGAACTCAAACCCTCGGGAGGCGTAGAGATTGCACAGTGTCCGAATATAGAAATATTGACCCCGTTACTGAAACAGTAACAGCAGACTGCAGCTTTTCATGGACAGCGATGTTCCCGAAGGTGCCACGGGTCCTGTTGGCCCAGGCCTGGGAGTGCTTGCTCGGAGCCCTTCACTCTGCACTTCAGTTTCTGCCCCCTGCCCCCCGCCCGCTATGACTTGACTTTGAGAAGAGCCCAGGTGAGGTGAAGGCTCAGCCCAGGACTGTGGTGTGGGACTTTTTTTCATAAAGTGTCATGAAAGCTCCTCCTAGAAGCCTTTGTCGACATAGCCTCCCCTACGGTGCCCTTGGGGCTTTAGAGGTGAGCTTCCAGGGGCCCGGCGACCCTGCACCCCTTCCCTCTAGGCCAGGTGGGACTGAAGGCGCTGCGGCTGGGGAGCTGCCTGGGCAGCACAGCGCGGGGCACAGCGACAGAGAGGGCAGGCAGGGGGCCTGGCTCCAGCCCCGGCTTCCTAAGAAGTTGTGACCCTACAGCCCTCTCCGGACTCAGCTCTCCTTTCCACGTGGGGTGGGTTGGTGCAGGTGATCTCCGCCTTGTGCTCTGGCTTTAGCAAGCCATGATTCCCTGAGAGCTTTCATGTGGACAAGGGTCCCTGTCCGCTAATGCCCCTCAGAGAACACACGCAGGGCACTTGCGTGCAAACAGACTTAGGACCCAGGCTCTGAGGAGTACGTTTCGGAAGGCTCATCTGCCCTTCTTCCCTGCTGGAAGCACAGGCCTCTCCCACCCCAGCAATGGTCTCAACACTGGGGACTCTGACCCATCAATGTCCTTGATGTGCCTGGCACTGTGCAAACTCTCTGCACGTGAATCTTACTCCGCCCTTCCCACAACTCCATGAGGAAGTATCATTATCCCCATTTTGTTTTATCTTAGTTTTAGAAGACAATTTTTATGTCAGTTTAAGCTATCAAGTGTACCAGGTCTGCTGAAATGTATAATTTTTGCCTTTTTCCCTGTTGGACTAAAATAGGGCCAATTGTGTCACCATTTGGCTTATAAAGTACCAAGCATTTTTCCATTAAGAATGAACAGATCGCCAGGTGTGGTGGCTTATGACTGTAATCCCAGCACTTTGGGAGGCAGAGGTGGGTGGATCACAAGGTCAGGAGTTCAAGACCAGCCTGGCCAATATAGTGAAGCCCTGTCTCTACTAAAAAAACAAAAATTAGCTGGGTGTGTGCCTGTAGTCCCAGCTACTCGGGAGGTTGAGGCAGAAGAATTGCTTGAACCCGGAAGAGAGACGTTGCAGTGAGCCGAGATTGCATCATTGCACTCCAGTCTGGGTGACAGAGCAAGACCCTGTCTCAATAAGAAAAAAAGAAAGAAAAGAAAAGAAAGAAGGAAAGTAAGAACAGATCTCCCCAGCAGTTTGGGAGGCCCAGCCAGGAGGATCGCTTGACCCCAGTAGTCTGAGACCAAGTTGGGCAACATACCGTGACTCCATCTCTACAAAAAAGTTTAAAATTAACTGGACAGGGTGGCACATGCCTGTGGTCCCAGTTACTCAGGGGAGCTGAGGAAGGAGGACCTCTTGAGCCTAGGAGGTCCAGGTTACAGTGAGCCAAGATTGCACCACTGCATGGCACTCCAACCTGGGAGACAGATCGAGACTCTCTCTCAAAAAAAAAAAAAAAAAAAAGAATGAACAGATCTCAAGGTGGGACCAAATTGAGATTGGATTTTAAATCATCACCAAGTATTTAACACCTCTTTATCACATAACTGATGACCCTGAGAGGCAACTGAACTCTTCCAGAACATCAGGCACAGGCATGATTCAGTGTGACTCAGTGCATCCCCAAACAATGAAGCCTAGGGTTGGTTTGGTTTGGTTTGGTTTGGTTGTTTGGCTGGTTGGTTTTTGTTTTGTTTTGTGTGATTGGTTGTTTTGTCTGGTTTTGTTTGTCAAAAATTCTGGACATAAATGGCTGAAGATTTTGCTTAAAACTGCTGGAGCATCATCAATATATATTATTTCAAACCCCACCCTCACCTACTCCACCCACACTTCAGCCTCTGGGAATGGGAATTGGGTGCTGGATTTTGAGGTCTGTGAAAGCTCTTGAACAGTGAGATCTGACGAGCTTCTAGACTGCAGAACACGTGGAGGTGCTGGAGGGTGGGTGCCCAGAGAGGGCATGGAAGCCCCACCCCCTGCCCCGCCCCTACCTTGCCCTGTTCATCTCCCATCTGACTGTTCCTGAGTTGTGTCCTTTATAATAAGCTGGTAAATGTAGTAGTGTTTCTCTGAGATCTGTGGGTCATTGAATCTGTGGGCGATTCTAGCACATTATTGAGCCCAAGGGAGGGGGCCATGGGAACCGCTAACTTATAGCTCTTTGGTCAGAAATACCTGAGGCCCAGCCTTGCCATTGGCATCTGCAATGGGGGCAGTCTGGTGGGACTGAGCCCTTAACGTGTGGGATCTGACAGGAACTGCAGCTTGATAGTGTCAGAATTAAATTGTAGGACACCCAGCTGGTGTTGGAGATTTGGTCACTGCGGGAAATAACCCACACCTCTGGTGTCAGAAATATGGTGTGAGTGTAAAGAAACTGTGTTTTTCTCATCTACCCAAGACCTTTTTTTCCGGCTCCTCCTACTTGACCTTCAAAACCCAACTCAAAGCTCACCTCCTGGGGCTCCTTCCCTAATCCCCAAGGAAGGAGGTAGGTGGTGCTCTTACATGTGTTCCCTGAGCACAAGCACATGTACTTACCTTTGTCAAAGCATGGAAGACACTAAATGGCCATGGTTGGTTGTTTTTTTTTTTCCTCTCTGAGTCTTAGAGAGCAAGACTGTGTCTTAGGCAACTTGGGATCCCAACACCTGGAACAAAGCCTGGCACATCACAAATGGGTAGTTTGGGTGTGTCAGTTCAATTACATCATATAGAGCCAGCGCTTGGAACAGCATGAGGTGTGGAAAGGTGCTCACGTGCTCACCTCATCAGTAAGGTGGCACAGCATGCTGGTACTAGCATGGGCTTTGAGAACAGTCAGACCTGGGTCCAAATCTCTGCTTTACCATAACTCACTAGCTGTGTGCCTCTGGGCAAGGGTTTTAACCTCTCTGAGCTTCAGTTGCTGGACAAGCAACCAGGCGAGTGAATAAGGAGGACGGAGGAGCAGGTCTGGGGAGGAGGATGTTATTCCTGCAGCCTTCCAACTGGAAAATCCTGTAGGCAGTGGATAGATGATCTGGGAAGGAGACATTAGAGATCTGGGGTCACCCGCAGGTAATGAGAGTGGAAGCCACAGAGGTGAGTGAGGAGGAGGTGTCTGGAGGGGCAGTTGGAGGGGAGCCTGCAGGGTAGAGTGAGGTGAGCAGAGGTCACAGGTGGACAGTCACCAGCGAAACAGAGTGTGCGGGCAGGGGGTCTCTGTCTTCATGACTTTGCCAAGCTCCATTCTGATGAATCTGAAACCAGCTAAATTCTGCAGCATTCATTAAATGAGGAATCTAAAATAGCTCTCCAATAAATGATTTATGTAATTAGTGGCTGCTACTTTCATTAGGAGCTGTTGGTAAGAGTGTTAAAAGTGAGGGTTTTTTTCTAGCCTAATTAAATGAGAAAGAAAATTAGAATAGAGGAGCAGATTAGAGGCGTCCTCTTCTCCCCCCAATCCTATGCAAGTATAAACACTGCCCACTGTGATTGTCTTGGAAGGAAGAGATGGAGGTGGTGAAAGGGGGCTGAAATACGGCCCCTAGGGCATGAGGAAAGATAGGCACCAGATGGCAGCAGCTCAACCTGGCCCGACTGGGTCCATTTCCCAGAAATGACCTTCCTTTCTTCCTGTGCCAAATGAAAGAGGTAGTGGCGGGCAGGGGGCAGAGGATTATAATTTGTACCAATGATGGGAAAGGCCTAGAAAGGGAAGTCCAAAATTCGAGGAGGAGCCATTCCTCTGGCCACTTTTGCTCTTGCCACGAGTACAGCGAGCAAGGCTCACGAGCCAGGGGCTTTACCTCGCCCCTCAGGCTCTCAGTCCTTATCTACCTGCCCAGGGAACAGCCGCAGCTGCATAAAAATTCCTGGTGGGCGCCACCGCACTCCAGCCTGGGTGACAGAGCGAGACTCTGTCTCAAAAAAAAAAAAAAAAAAAAAAATTCCCACAGTAAATGCACTGCCTGGGACACATAGTCCCTGCTCACACAGCCTAAAGGTAAAGAGCTATGGAGAACAGGAGCCTCCGACCACCTTCTCAGCAGGCCTCACAGGTTACAGCTTCCCACTGCTTCCAACACAGCTTCCTAACAGACGAAAAGCCATTCAACAGAAGGCCTCCAGAAACTAAGGAAAAAAGACCTATGTTTGTAAATTGTGCCTGGAAGCACAACTACTAACTACACCTCTGTTATGGGTTGGATTTTGTCCCTCAGAAAAGATATGTTGGAATCCTATCCCTCAGTACTTCTCAATATGACTCTTATTTGGAAATAGGGTCTTTGCAGATGTGTTTAGTTAAAATGAGATCATATTGGAATAGGATAGGCCCCTAATCCAATATGGCTGATGTCCTTATAAAAAGGGGAAATTTGGCTACAGACACACACACACACACACACACACACCCATGTGAAGATAAAGACAGATTGAGATGGTTCGTCTCCAAGCCAAGGAACTCCAAAGATTACCTATAAGCCACCAAAAGCTAGGGGAGAGGACTGGAGCAGATTCTTCCTCACAGCCCACGGAAGGAACCCACACTGCTGATACCTTCATCTTGGACTTCCAGCCTCTTGGACTGTGAGACACTAAAGGTCTGTTATGTAAACCTCTCATTCTGTGCTACATTTTACTGCAGTCCTAGCAAACAAATGCACCTCTGTCCAGATTACTGTGTGGGCAAGATGCACAGTGTTACACCTTTCACGCCTGTGAAAAGGGGGCCTCTTTCAGAAGGGAAGAGGGGAAGCTGTGTTTCCCAACTTCCCCTTCTTGTTTCTCTATCCAGCCAAGTTTTGCAGCTGTTCCCAGCAAGTCACATGGGTCCCTACTCCATGATCTGCCCATGACCGGCTTTGCACTTGCTTATTCATTTACTCAAGTTTCCTTGTCCACCTGTGCATTTGTTTTTTTGTTCATCCAACACATTTTCTTGCCCACACCTGTATGCCAGCTGCTGGTCCAGTTGCTGAGCACACAGCGGGAAGAAGACAGACAAGAGCCATGGCCTTGCGGGATTTTCATTACAGTGGGAGGAAAGGTCGCTGATTAAACAATACTGACATCAGTGTAAAATGACAATGGTGGTAAGTGCTGCCCATGACAGCAAGTGGATGCAAGAGCAATTAGCTGGGTGTCTTCATCCCCCAGCTAACCCTGATGTTGCCCCCGCTGGCCTGTTAGTGAAGCCTGTGCTTCCACATGAGGACAAAGACTACTCAGGTGTAGAACAGTCTCGTTGTGCTTTTAAGTGTTCTGCCAGCTGCAAAACATGCATCTTGAGCACAGATGTGTGCATTAGTTTGTACCTGTCCCCACTGCAGCACTGTTTTTGGCGGAGGACTGAGGGACACTCTGGCTGAAGTGGCAGGGATGCATGACACACTTTAGGGGGTGGATTTCCTGGATAAAGACCAAACAGTGATAGCACTAGAGGGTTGTAAAAGCCCCAGGTGGTCTCTGCAGGAAGCTTGGGGCCCCAACTGTAGTACAGGGCAGTGCTCTCAAAGGGTGGGTGCCGGACCAGCAGTACTGCCTGAGCTTTTGAGAAAGGTGAATCCACGTCCCATGCATCAGGAACTGGGAGGGCCCAGCAGGTGGCTTCACCGTGCCCTCTGGGGGCCATTGATGCAGGACGTTGATGCTCCTGGAAGTTGAGAAGCCTGGGATAGGGTACAAACCTGGCTCTGGGGACAAGCAGACTTCACTTTAAGAACTGGCCTTCCACTTAATGAGACTTAGTTCTCTTATTGTTATTGTTATTATTTTTTGAGATGGTGTCTCTCTGTGTCGCCCAGTCACCCAGGCTGGAGTGTAGTTGCATGATCTCAGCTCACTGCAACCTCTGCCCCCTGGACTCCAACAGTTCTCCTGCTTCAGCCTCCCAAGTAGCTGGGATCACAGGCGCGCTACCATGCCCAGCTGATTTTTGTATTTTTAGTAGACACAGGGTTTCGCCCTGTTGGCCAAGTTGGTCTCCAACTCCTGACCTCAAATGATCCACCCGCCTGGGCCTCCCAAAGTGCTGGGATTATAGGCATGAGCCACTGCTCCGGGTCCATTTCTCTTATCTTTAATAAGGAGATAAAAATAGCACCTAACTTCTAGTACTCACTTCTAAAATTGCAAAGATTACATTAGGTAATGCATGTCAAGTGCCTGGGACCTAGTACAAGTTCCATAAACATTAGCTAGTTATTATTTTATTAGAATGATAATTCTCCTGTGTGATTATGGAGAACAGGCCTACTTAGCGCAAACATTGGAGCGTTAGGAGGTTATCAAGCAAACCTCAGTATAACCGTAGCCCTCTCGTGAGCTGGCTGCCTGCCTGGCCCTGTGCTCTCTGCCCACCAAGCAGAACTGGTGAGGCCAGAGATGCTTCCTGGCTCAGTACCTCCTTAGCCCGAGGGCTTGTAGGACAAGAGTTGTCAGGAATCTGGGCCTCAACTTGCTCCAGGAACTGCAGCCCACAATCAGGCTACATTTGCAAACTGTCGTCACAACACCAGACAGTGCAAAATCAGTGCCTCATGCATGATCTAAACAAGGGTGTTGGCTTTGTGGGGAGAAGAGGGCACGGGAGGGTGACATGCTAAATAGGTGTGTGTGAAGGGCAGAGCGCCACAGAGTTTTCCACGGAAGAGCCTCAGCACTCCAGGGATTCATGTGCCAGAAGAGCCAAGTGTGTCTTGCCTCTTTGACTTCTTGATTAGTTTGTCTCTTTAAGCATCGCTATTTGTTTACCCAAATAAGAGGTTGCTCTAAGCTGTAATAAAGCTCTCAGCTGTGCCGCTGCAGGGGACAGCTGCACAGGCAGGTCAGAAAGGCCAAGGGAGGCTTGCAAATGCACTGAGCTAATTTCCAGAACATGCACATTCTGTCCGCCCCACTCCTCTGTACGGAAGTTTTAACTGAGTGATACTGGAGGAATCCTCCTGTGCCTTTAAGACTTCCAGGGCCTGCAGGGCTCAGTGGCTCACACCTGTAATCCCAGCACTTTGAGAGGCCGAGGCAGGCGGGTCACACGATTACAGAAGTTTGAGACCAGCCTGGGCAACACGGTCAAACCCTGTCTCTGCTAAAAATACAAAAATTAGCTGAGCATGGTGGTGCACATCTGTGATCCCAGCTACTCAGGAGGCTGAGGCAGGAGAATTGCTTGAACCTGGGAGGTGGAAGTTGTAGTGAGCTGAGATCATGCCATTGCACTCCAGCCTGTGTGATAGAGAGAGACTGTCAAAAAAAAAAAAAAAAGACTTCCAGGGCTCATTGCACGGTGCGACTGAGTCACAGACACACCTGCTTCCCCCACTTGGGACCCCAGGGCAGCCTTGTCAGAGGAGACAGAAATGGGTTTTCCTCAGCACCTTCCAAGAATTCCCTGGGAGGTTGTCAAGTTGTTGGGACAAAGTATCAGGTTCATCCTTTCCCAAAAGAGGAGACACATACCAGTTTGAGGACTGTCTTAGTCTGTGTTGTGCTGCTATAACAGAATACCTGAAACTGGGTACTTTATAAAGAACAGAGATCTTACAGTTCTGCAGGCTGGGAAGTCCAAGTGTCAGAGGCATGTGAACCAGAACAACTCCATCTTGAATAGGAGCTGGGTAAAATGAGGCTGAAACCTACTGGGCTGCATTCCCAGACAGTTAAGGCATTCTAAGTCACAGGATGAAATAGGAGGTCAGTACAAAATACAGGTCATAAAGAGACCTTGCTGATAAAACAGGTTGCAGTAAAGGAGCCAGCCAAAACCCACCAAAACCAAAATGGCAACGAGAGTGACCTCTGGTTGTTCTCACTGCTACACTCCCACCAGTGCCATTACAGTTTACAAATACCATGGCAACATCAGGAAGTTACCCTATATAGTCTAAAAAGGGGAGGCATGAATAATCCACCCCTTGTTTAGCATATCATCAAGAAATAAACTAAAAATGGTCAACCAGCAGTCCTCGGGGCTGCTCTCTTTATGAAGTAGCCATTTTTTACTCCTTTACTTTCTTAATAAGCTTGCTTTCACTTTGCACTGAGGACTCGCCCTGAATTCTTCTTGCACGAGATCCAAGAACCCTCTCTTGGGGTCTGGATTGGTACCTGCTTCTGGTAACATATTTCTGGTGACCACAGAAGCGACTATACAGCAGAAACCCCCGACCCAAAGATTAACTTGGGGTAAGTGCTGGGGTCCAATAACATCTTTCTCTTGGACCACAAAAGGGACTGAGGAGACCCCCCACCCAAAGGAAATAGATTGCTGCACTGAATGGAGAGCTTCAGGTAAGTGGTGGGGTACCCGGGGAAAGAATGGGATTGGGTTAGAGGCCCAGCTTAGGGGAGTTAGAGTCTCTCCTAAGACAGAGTGGGTTAGAGGCCCCTCTTAATAAAAGGCAAGGACACTTGACTGACCTCGGGTTAGAGGCCCAGCTTAGGGGAGTTAGAGTCTCTAACTGTCTATAATTCTCTTTTTTTGTGGTATCTCTGTCAGGCTTTGGTATCAGGATGATGTTGGCCTCGTAAAATGAGTTCGGGAGGATTCCCTCTTTTTCTATTGATTGGAATAGTTTCAGAAGGAATGGTACCAGCTCCTCCTTGTACCTCCAGTAGAATTCGGCTGTGAACCCGTCTGGTCCTGGACTTCTTTTGGTTGGTAGGCTATTAATTATTGCCTCAATTTCGGAGCCTGCTATTGGTCTATTCAGGGATTCAACTTCTTCCTGGTTTAGTCTTGAGAGAGTGTAAGTGTCCAGGAAATTATCCGTTTCTTCCAGGTTTTCTAGTTTATTTGCATAGAGGTGTTTATAGTATTATCTGATGGTAGTTTGTATTTCTGTGGGGTCGGTGGTGATATCCCCTTTATCATTTTTTATTGCATCTATTTGATTCTTCTCTCTTTTCTTCTTTGTTAGTCTTGCTAGCGGTCTATCAATTTTGTTGATCTTTTTAAAAAAACCAGCTCCTGGATTCATTGATTTTTTGGAGGGTTTTTTTGTGTCTCTATCTCCTTCAGTTCTGCTCTGCTGAACTTTTCACTGTTGGCTGCAGTGAGTGGGTCTTTCTCTGGCCTCCCTAAGCTCTTCACCTTCCCCACCCTGCCACAACCAATACTTTCCTTCTCTACTTTTCCTTTCCTATCTTTCCTGTTACTCAGGGCAACCATCTTGCCCAGAGACCACGTGTTGAAACTCCAAGTCAGAGGCTGGATTAAAGATGACGGGGCCTAGCTGGGGGCAAATTTAAGGCTTGCCAGTTTGATATTGGGTGCATGCAGAGTGAATAATGTCTATATTTTATCACACGTATTTTGTGCTGGCCAGAATAAAAAAAAAATAATTTTCCTTTATGATGCAGCTTGGCCCCCAGGGCGATAGTGCCTCAAGCCGGATCACTAGGGACACTCAGAGAAAGGGAAACCAGAAATCTGGCATGCTGACAAAAGGGTAAGAATTTCTTACCAGTCAGATTTCTGGCTTCTCTCTCTGTGTGCAAACAGTTGAATGAATGGTAAAAAAATGAAATAAAATAATCAGTGTTTATCTTCTCTGTAAAGTTTTGATTAATGTGAAAAAGAATTCTAAGGCTAGTCTTAAGCTGGTGTATTTTGTGCTATGCATTCGTTTTTCTGTGTTGAAGGGTACTTCAGGATAAAACACGGGCTTGGAACACCTGTAAGCCCGCTTTTCAAGATGACCTGCAAGCTGGTCAGTAACAAACTTGGCTGCAGGTCCCTGAAACCACCAAAAAAATTGGATGAAGTCTCCACCTTGTTTTATGTCCTTGGGAGCTTGACATTTTAACCATGTGGCTGTACTTTCTCTTGGTCTCTGCCTTCTGGGGAACAGGAATTTTAGGGTTCATATCATAGTTAGCTCTAAAAATCATATGAGATAGTTAAAAGCCTTTGCAAGCTCAAAATTAATGACTCTAGACTCCTTCTGGGAAAGTCCCTAGGCACTGCCCTGTGCTGTAGCTCAGTAGTGAGGCTTTGCTCTTTCCAGTGGTGATCTGGATTCCATTCGCAACCTAGAAAGTAAGTTGTTTCTGGTTTAATATCTTTGTGACCTTGTCTATTCTCTTCTCCTCCACAGACCGTCCCAAATTTTCCTTTCTCTAAGCACCTGGGAGGTTACCTTTGGTAAAATTCAAAAGCCAGAAATATCAGCAGTTTGGCATAAGAAATTCTAAAAGTACTTTATTAAACAATACTATGGTTAAAATCAGTTTAATTAAAAGCGAATACTCAAGCTCTAACAGACTGGACTCCTTGGGAAAAGCAAGAAGCATCAGAGACACCTTTCCGGGCCCTATTTTCCCAAAAGCTCCACCGTAAAGCCCGTAATCCAATTAAGAAACAAAAACTGGCAAATGAGAAATCTTACAACTACCATAGTAATCTTCTTCTGCCTTTCTGTGTAGCTATACATGTGTTGTGTGTAATGCTTATATAAAAGAGCTCTAATTAATTGGCTTAAACAAAAATAAGCACTTAAATAAAATATTTTAAAAGCAAAATAAAAACTGTAATACCTTTTAGTTCATGTAGCTTTAGTAATCTTTGGGAAATAAAAGCGGCTTTTAAAATTATTGATAAGCGAGGCATGGTGCCTCATGCCTGTGATCCCAGCACTTTAGGAGGCCAGAGCGGGCAGATCACTTGAGGTCAGGAGTTCAAGACCAAACCGGCTGATATGGCATAACCCCATCTCTACTAAAAATACAAAAATTAGCCAGGTGTGGTGGCATGCACCTGTAATCCCAGCTATTCAGGAGGCTGAGGCATGAGAATCGCTTGAGCCCAGGAGGCAGAGGTTGCAGTGAGCCAAGACTGCACCATTACACTCTAGCCTGGGTGATAGAGCAAGACTCAATCTCAACAACAACAACAACAAAAATTATTGATAAAAACATTTAGTCTAAATTATGCAGGTTAGATATTAAGCTGCTAAATACTTTAAGGTCATAAACTCCTTTTTGTTTGTTTGTTTTTTTTGTTTTTTTGTGACGGAGTCTTGCTCTGTCTCTAGGCTGGAGTGCAGTAGTGTGATCTTGGCTTACTGCAACCTCTGCCTCCCAGGTTCAAGTGATTCTCCTGCCTCAGTCTCCCAGGTAGCTGGGACTATAGGCATGCACCACCATGCCCAGCTAATTTTTGTATTTTTAGTAGAGACAGGGCTTCACCATGTTGGCCAGGATGATCTCGATCTCTTGACCTCGTGATCCATTCGCCTCAGCCTCCCAAAGTGCTGGGATTACAGGCATGAGCCACCAAGCCCGGCTTAAACTGCTTCTTTAACTTTTATAAATTGTTCAGTTTACCTACCTGAAAGCCATTAGTTTCTAGATAAGGCCTGGGACATGTGGAATTAGCCATGACCCCTAATTATACAAAGAAGATTATAAAGAAAGAGATTTTATATAAGAATGGATCTTGTGTGGTAAATTCTTGACCTAAAAATGAATGGTTGTTTAAAAGAAGGGCAAGTCAGAAAGTCCGAGAATGTCTCAGATGGTCTGTGTAAGTCATGAACGGATTTGTGGAGGGGAATTTGTGTAAGAAATGCTGTGCAATTCAAAGGTTGCTTGGCCTCCTAAATGCTTCATAAAATGCCACCATGACTCTTACTATACAACTTGCCTGCTTCAGAAAGGTAAGGCCTGGGGACATGTGGAGTTAGCCTGAATAGCTTAACTCTCTTAGCTATGCTGGAGAGTAAGCCCTTATCTGCACTTCTGCCTGGTGTGTCCTAGGCTAGACCCCGCACCTAGTACACAATTAAAATTGCTTACTAGGAAAGTTAATCTATTCATCGCCCCTATTCAGCCTGAAGAAGTGGCAGAAAATGGATCTTTGACCCTCTGCAACCCTTAGGATTAAGGGATCTCTTATAAAAGGGAGGGGGTCAATGTCAGGGGCATGTGAACCAGAACAACTCCATCTTGAATAGGAGCTGGGTAAAGTGAGGCTGAAACTTACTGGGCTGCCTTCCCACACAGTTAAGGCATTCTAAGTCACAGGATGAGATAGGAGGTCAGCATAAGATACAGGTTATAAAGACCTTGCTGATAAGGCAGGTTGCAGTAAAAGAGCCGGCCAAACCCTACCAAAACCAAGATGGTGATGAGAGTGACCTCTGGTTGCCCTCACTGCTGCACTCCCACCAGCACCACGACAGTTTACAAATGCCATGGCAACATCAGGAAGTGCCCTGTATGGTCTAAAAAGGGGAAGCATGAAAAATCCACCACTTATTTAGTATATCATCAAGAAATAACCATAAAAATGGGCAACCAGCGGCTCTCACGGCTGCTCTGTCTATGGAGTAGCCATTCTTTTATTCCTTTACTTTCTTAATAGACTTACTTTCACTTTGCACTGTGGACTCGCCCTGAATTCTTTCTTGCTCAAGATCCAAGAACACTCTCCTGGGGTCTGGATTGGGACCCCTTTCCTCTAACACAAGGTCAAGGGGCCTGCATCTGGCGAGGGCCTGCTGGCTGCATCATCCCATGGCAGAAAGTGGAAGGGCAAGAGTGCACTTGCGGGAGAGAGAGCAGGAAATCAAACTCACAGCCTGAAGCTCTTTTTTAATTGGCATAAATCCATTCATGAGGGTGGAGCCCTCATGACCTAAACATCTGCCACTAGGCCCCACCTCCCAATACTGTTGCCTTGGAGATTAACTTTCCAACACATGCTTTCATTTTGTAGGGGACACACACAAACCACAGCAAGGCCCTTGACTGCTGGGATGAGGTCCTGGCAGATTGGGATGCAGTGGCCTTACTTGAGGCTGACAGGCCCTGGGCCTGTGTGTACAACCTGCTCTTGACTTAGGTTTCCCTCTGCAGGGGGCTCTAATCCCTTCCCCCACCCCGCTCCCTCTCCACCGCTGCACACACAACAGCAAAGGCTCCAGTACAATTCCCCGTGTGCTCCCCTGGCTTCCCCACTGGGGCTCACAAAATGGGGTTAAAGAGTTAACACCCCAGCAAAAGATATGCCAGGTCACAGTCAAACCAGAGGGAAAAAGAGTTATCTATCCCCTTTGACCTCACATTCAGATATCAATTTTCTCTGGTTATCCTGATTTCTGTTTTATTATTTATGTTTCTTTTGTTACCTGAATTCTTGAAAGCCACCTAAACTCATTTATTAAAAAGACTTTTTTTTTTTTTTTTGAGACGGAGTCTCGCTCTGTCACCCAGGCTGGAGTGCTGTGGCCGGATCTCAGCTCACTGCAAGCTCCGCCTCCCGGGTTCACGCCATTCTCCTGCCTCAGCCTCCCGGGTAGCTGGTACTACAGGCGCCGCCACCTCGCTCGGCTAGTTTTTTGTATTTTTTAGTAGAGACGGGGTTTCACCGTGTTAGCCAGGATGGTCTCGATCTCCTGACCTCGTGATCCACCCGTCTCGGCCTCCCAAAGTGCTGGGATTACAGGCTTGAGCCACCACGCCCGGCCTCTTTTTTTTTTTTTTTTTTTTTTTTTTTGTTTGAGCAAAGTCTCTCTCTTGTCCTCCAGGCTGGAGTGCAATGACTCAATCTTGGCTCACTACAACCTCTGCCTCCTGGGTTCAAGTGATTCTCTTGAATCAGGGTCCTGAGTAGCTGAGATTACAGGAGTCTGCCACCACACCCAACTAATTTTTGTATTTTTAGTAGAGACAGGGTTTCACCATGTTGGCCAGGCTGATCTCGGACTCCTGAGCTCAGGTGATCCACCCGCCTCAGCCTCCCAAAGTGCTGGGATTATAGGCATGAGCCACCGTGGCTGGTATTTTTTTTTTTTTTTTTCCTTTTTAAAGTAGGTCTACTCTTATCTCAAAAGCAGACACAGTGTAATTCTGGGGAGAATATTGTCCCCTAGTACGATGGGGCACCACTGCACTCCAGCCTGGGCAACAGAGCAAGACTCCATCTCAAAAAAAAAAAAAAAAAAAATATATATATATGCAAGGTGATAAATTTTATACTGTGCATTTTTCCACAATTAAAACATTTTAAAAACCCTGAAACTCTGTACCCTCACCTCTTTTTTTCTTTCTTTTTTTTTTTTTTTTTTTTTTGAGAGGTCTTGCTCTGTCACCCAGGCTGGAGTGCAGTGGTGCGGTCACAGCTCACTGCAACCTCTGCCTCCTAGGCTCAAAGTGATCCTCTTACCTCAGCCTCCCGAGTAGTGAGGACTACTGGTGTGTACCACCACGCCTGGCTAATTTTTGTATTTTTAGCAGAGATGAGGTTTCACCATGTTGTCCAGGCTGGTGAACTCCTGGCCTCAAGTGATCGATCCACCCACCTTATCCTCCCAAAGTGCTGGGATTACAGGCATGAGTCAGTGCGCCCGGCCACCTCATTTCTTTTTGCCTCTACTTTGTCATCTGTAAAATGGGAATAATCAGAATATCTACCTCCTAGGGTTGTGGTGAGGACTGACCCAGGGAATCAATTTCCTTGGTGCCTGGCCATCTAGTTGCCCTTGTGTCGGCGATTATGTTTCATGTTGAGAAGGGCAGGAAGCAGGTGTATTAGATGATGAACTTTTCTGAGGAAGGGGATGGGGTGGAGTTGTAAGAGGGAAGTCTGTTCTGAGTCCTTGGGAATCAACTCTGCAAGACAGAGGAGTTCATCAATGCTTATTTGAACATCTGGATCCCAGGAGAACTGCTGAGTTTCCCTAATTATGTAGACTCTAATAATTTTGAATTTGTGATCATTGAGAAGGCAGATGTTCCTGAGTCTTTAACCAGGCAAGAGTGAGGCTGACCTCATTTTTGACATGTACTAGACACACACTAGGTTTAGTGCAGAAAAGATTTTTAAATTTCTTTCTTTTTTTTTTTGAGACAGGGTCTTACTTTGTCACCCAGGCTGGAATGCAGTGATGGAATATTGGCTCACTGCAACCTCCACCTCCTGGGTTCAAGCAATCCTCCCACCTCAGCCTCCCTGGTAGCTAGGACTACAGATGCACACCACCACATCTGGCTACTTTTTTTTCTTTGCATTTTTGGTAGAGATGGGGTTTCACAATGTTGTCCAGGCTGGTCTCGAACTCCTGACCTCAGGTGATCTGCCCGCCTTGGCCTCCCAAAGTGCTGGGATTACAGGTGTGAGCACTGGAGCCCGGTGATTTGGTGATTTCTAAATTTCTTAACAGAATAAACTGCCTCCCAGACCTTCAGCAGGGGTTTCTAGGAATACGGTTGCGAATTATCTCACCTTCTAGTTAAGCAGATATTCACAGATATTTTTTCTTAATTCATTCTTTAAAAAAATTTTAATCGTTAATTTTGACAAAATACACATAATGTTTACTATCTTAACCATTTTTTTTTTTTTTTTTTTTTTTTTTGAGACAGAGTTTCACTCTTGTTGCCCAGGCTGGAGTGCAATGGCACAATCTTGGCTCACTGCAACCTCTGCCTATCAGGTTCAAGCGATTCTCCTGCCTCAGCTTCCTGAGTAGCTGGGATTACAGTAAGCATGCACCACCACACCCAGCTAATTTTGCATTTTTGGTAGAGACAGGGTTTCTCCATGTTGGTCAGGCTGGTCTCGAACTCCCGACCTCAGGCAATCCGCCTGCCTTGGTCTCCCAAAGTGCTGGGATTACAGGCATGAGCCACCGCACCCGGCCTATCTTAATCATTTTAAAGTGTACAGTCCAGTAGTGTTAAGTGCATTCACGTTGTTGTGCAAACCATTTAAAAATACATATTCATAAAAAGTCTCTGAAACTATAAAATGTAATTACATTTAATTAAAAATTTCATTAAAAGGAATAAAATAGCCAGGTATGGTGGTGGTGCACCTGTGGTCCTAGCTACTCTGGAGGCTGAGGTGGGAGGATCGCTTGAGCCCAGGAGTTCGAGGCTGTAGTGAGCGATGATTGTGCCATTGCACTCCTAGCCTGGGCGACAGAGCAAGACCCTGTCTCAAAAAAAGCAACAAAAAATCAAAAACTAACAGAAAGGAAAAAAATCACACCTTTTAGAATCTGGGAGATGTAGACCCCAATTCCGCTGGAATCCCTCCATACCAGCCAGAGGTCTGGACTCTCCCCTCCCCCCAGTACTCGCCGCATGACTGGGAGGGGGCAACTGAGCAGAATCCCCATTCTAAGGAAAGATGCAGCTGTCGATAGACAGCAAAAGTAAATGGAGCAAAGAAAGGAGATTACTCCAAGGGGCTTTACAGCATCTGTTGAACCAAATGTTTTATTTGCAATAACTCTCTAGGGATCTTACTCTGAGGACTCTAATGACCTAATTTCCCCCTGATTACCTCGTCCAGCCAACCCTCAGGCAAGCTTGGGACATTCTCCTGAGGTGAAGGGATTGACAGAACCTGGGGCTGAGAGGGGTGAGGGGTGGGAGGCGCTGCCTGCGATCCAGTCCTGCAGGTGGATATGTGCAAGCGAGTGGGCTGGCACGCTGCCGCCAGCAGAGAGACCTCCCAAGTCCTTCAGTGCCTCATCCCCTCCCTCTGCCTCCATCCTAATGTGGTGGCCACAGCACTCATGCTGGGAGCACTGGAGACATTGGTTTTTCTTTTTTTTTTCTTTTTTTGAGACAGAGTCTTGCTTTGTTGCCCAGGCTGGAGTGCAGTGGCGTGATCACAGCTCACTGCAACCTCTGCCTCCCAGGTTCAAGTGATTCTTCTGCCTCAGCCTCCTGAATAGCTGGGATTACAGGCACACACCACCATGCCCGGCTAATTTTTGTATTTTTAGTAGAGATGGGGTTTCATCATGTTGGCCAGGCTGGTCTTGAACTCCTGACCTCAGATGATCGGCCCCCTTAGCATCCCAAAGTGCTGGGATTACAGGCCTGAGCCACTGTGCCTGGCCAACATCAGCTTTTATCTTTTGGTTTATAGCTTTACTGAGATTATAATTGACATATAATAAACGACACATTCGAAGTATACACTTTGATAGGTTTTGACATATGTATATACCCGTAAAACCATCACTACCAGAGAGTGAGCATATAGATTTTCCCTGAATGTTCCCTCCAGCCTCTTGTAATCCTTTCCACCCCCTCTGTACCCCAGTCCCTTCCCTCCACTCTCAAGTAACCGTTGATCTGCTTTTAAATTATAGACTGATTTTCTTTTATAGAATCTTATATATATAGAACAGCACATTATGTACTTTTTTTAGTCCATGTTTTTTCACTTAGCATAATTATTTTGAGATCCATCTGTTGTTGCACATATCAATGGTTCATTCCTTTAATAGCTGAGTAGTATTCCTTTGTATTAATATATCATGATTGATTTATACATTTAACTGCTGATGGACATTGGGTTTTTTCCAGTGTGGGGATGATATGGTCTGGCCCTGTGTCCCCACCTAAATCTCATCTTGCATTGTAATCCAAATTGTAATCTCCATATGTTGGGGGAAGGACCTCATGGGAGGTGACTAGATCATGGGGGCAGTTCCCCCATGCTGTTCTCATGATAATGAGTGAGTTCTCACGAGATCTGATAATTTTTTAAGGGGCTTTTCCTGTCTTTGCTCTGCACTTCTCCTTCCCGCCATCATGTGAAGAAAGACGTGTTTGCTTCACCTTCCGCCAAGATTGTAAGTTTCTTGAGGTCTTCTCAGCCATATGAAACTGTGAATCAAATAAACCTCTTTCCTTTATCAATTACCCAGTGTCAGGCAGTTCTTTATGGCAGTATGAGAACAGACTAATACAGGGGACATCACAGATAAAGCTGCTATGAACATTTGTGTACAAGTCTTTGTATGGACATATGCTTTTATTTCTCTTGGGTAAATACCTAGGAGTAGAAATGTTGGATCACATATTAGGTGCATGTTTATTTAAGAAACTATCTCACCATTTTCCAAAGTGGTTATACTGTTTTACAGTCCCACCAGCAGTGCACAAGAGTTCAGGTTGCTCTATACCCTAGCTAGTATTTGGTACTGAAAGTCTTTAATTTTAGACATTCTGCTAGGTGGTTAGTAATAACTCATTGTGGTTTTGATTTATATTTCCTTAACAGCAAATAATTTTGAGCATCTTATTTGTCATCTGTATATCTTTTTTGGTGAAAAGTCTATTTAAATCTTTTGCCTATTTTAAAAATTGGGTTGTTTATCATTGAATTTTGAGAGCTTTAAAAAATATAACCTAAGTACAAGTTCCTTATTAGATATATATCTTGCACTCTGAGATTTGTCTTTTCATTCTCTTACCAGTGCCTTATGAAGAACAGAAGTTTTATTTTTAAAAGTCCAATTTATCTATTTTAAAATTTTATGGATCATATTTTGGTGTCACGTGTAAGAAATCTTTGCTTAACAGAAGGGCACAAAAGTTTTTTCTTATGAGCTCCTGCAGAAATTTTATAGCTTTGGTTTTACGTTGATCAATTTTGAGTTAATTTTTATGTAGTAGTCCCTCCTTATCTGAAGTCTTACTTTCCACAGTTTCAGTTACCCATGGTCTGAAAGTATTAAATGGTAAATCCCAGAAATGAACAATTCATAAGTTTTAATGTGCACACTGTCCTGCTCCATCTCGCTAGAGTTATGAATCAGCCCTTTGTCCGGTGTATTCACACTATGCAGTATGTATGCATAGGAAAAAACATGGTCTATACAGTATAGGGCCCAGTACTATCCCTATTAAGGCATCCACTAGGGGTTTTGGAATGTATCCCCCTCGGGTAAGGGGGGTGCCTACTATATATGGCAAAAGATATGAATAAAAGTTTATTTATTTGTATTTGCATATCCAATTGTTGATTGTCGTTTGTTGAAAATACTTTTTTCTTTATGGAATTGCCTTTGCATGTTTGTCAAAATGAGTTATGTATTGTATTTGTTTCCTAGGGTTGCATAGCAAATTACCACAAACTTGGTGGCTTAAAACAATAGAAATTTATTCTCTCTCAGTTCTGGAGGCCAGACATCTGAAATTAATGTGTCACAGGGTCACCCTCCCTCTGGAGGATCTAGGGGAGAACCCTTCCTGTCCTCTTCCAGCTTCTGGTGGCTCCAGACATTCCTTTGCTTGTGGTAGCCTCCATTTTTATAAGGCCTTCTAGCCCAATGGCTCTCAGTGTGGCCCTCTTATAAGGATACCTGTCATTGGATTTAGGGCATATTCAAAATACAGGATAATCTCATCTTTAGATCCTTAATTACATCTGCAAAGATCCTTTTTCCAAATAAGGTCATATTCACAAGTCCCAGTGAACATACTTTTTTGGGTGAGACACAAGTCAATCCACTACACACATTTACATGCAGATCTGTTTCTGGATTCTTTTTTTTGCTCCATTGGTCTTTTTGGTCAATATTACACTGACTTAGTGTAAACTGTAAACAAGGTATGTCTCTCCATTTATTCACATCTTTTAAAATTTATCTCAGCAATATTTTATAGTTTTCAGTGTACAGGTCTTTCACATCTATTATCAGATTTATCCCTTTTTTTAAAAAAAACTTTTATTTATTTAATTAATTTATTTATTTTAGAAACAGGGTCTCCAGCTTATCGTTCAGGCTGGAGTGCAGTGGTGCAATCATAGCTCACTTTGGCCTTGAACTTCTGGCCTCAAGCAATCCTCCCACCTCTGCCTTCCAAACCTATTTCATATTTTTTATGTGCTTAAAAAGGGTACCTGATAGGGTTTGGGTGTGTCCCCACCCAAATCTCATCTTGAATTGTAGCTCCCATAATTCCCATGTGTTGTGGGAGGGACCTGGTGGGAAATAATTGAATCCTGGGGGCGGTTTCCCCCATAATGTTCTCGTGACAGTGAATAAATTTCACAAGATCTGATGGTTTTATAAGGGGAAATCCCTTTAGCTTGGTTCTCATTCTCTGTCTTGCCTATTGCCACGTAAGATGTGCCTTTCACCTTCCACCATGATTGTGGGCCTCCCGAGCCATGTGGAACTATGAATCCATTAAACCTCTTTTTCTTTATAAATTACCCAGTCTCAGGTATGTCTTTATCAGCAGTGTGAGAATGGACTAATATAGTACCATTACTTTAATTTCAGTTCATTGTGAGCATATACAAACACAGTTGATTTGTATATACCCACCTGAATCTTGCAATCTTGCTACACTCGCTTAGTAGCTCTAGTGTCTTATTTGTAGTCAATCAGATTTTCTTCATCAATGATTGTATAATCTGAGAATAAGCACAGTTTAACTTCTTTCTAGTCTGTGTTTCTTTTCCTTCTTTACTTATGCATTGGCTGAAGTCTCCAGTAAAATGTTAACAGAAGTGGTGACAGCAGACATTCTGATGGGCTCTTGATCTTCGGAGGAAGGCATTCAGTCTTTCACCATTAAGTCTGATATTAGTTGCAGGTAAGGTGACCAGTGAGCTTGGTTTTCCTGGGACTGAAGGGTTTCCAAGGATGTACAACTTTCACTGCTAAAATTGGGAGCAAACCAGGATGTTTGGTCACCCTACTTGAGGTTCTGGGTCTGTTTCAAAGGTTAATTTTCCTCCTCATTATGGATTGTATTTTCCAGTTTCTTTGCCCTCCTGGTAAGTTTTTCGTTGAATACTAGACATTGTGAATTTTACTTTTTGGATGCTGGATTTTTTTTTTTTTTTTAAACAGAATCTCACTCTGTCACCCAGGCTGGAGTACAGTGGCGCAATCTCAGCTCAATGCAAGGTCCGCCTCCTGGGTTCAAACAATTCTTGTGCCTCAGCCTCCCAAGTAGCTGGGACCACAGGCACACGCCACCATGACAGGCTAATTTTTGTATTTTTAGTAGATATGGGGTTTCACCATGTTGGCTAGGCTGATCTGAAACTCCTGACTTCAAGTGATCCGCCTGCCTCAGCCTTCCAAAGTGTTGGGATTACAGGCATGAGCCACCACACCTGGCCTGGATATTTTTTGTATTCCTATAAATATTCTAAAATTGGAATTTTGTTCTGGGGCAATTAAACAACTTGAACCAGTTTTTTTGTTGTTATTTTTTGTTTTGTTTTTGTTTTTGTTTCGAGATGGAGTCTCGCTCTGTGCCCAGGCTGGAGTGCAGTGGCGCAGTCTCGGCTCACTGCAAGCTCCGCCTCCCAGGTTCACGCCATTCTCCTGCCTCAGTCTCCCGAGTAGCTGGGACTACAGGCACTTGCCACCACGCCTGGCTAATTTTTTGTATTTTTAGTAGGGATGAGGTTTCACCGTGTTAGCCAGGATGGTCTCGATTTCATGACCTCGTGACCTGCCTGCCTCGCCCCCTTGAAGTGCTGAGATTACGAGCCTGGACTTGAAACAGTTTTATATTTCAGGTCTTCAAGATTTGTTAGGTGGGATGAAAACAGTATGTAGCCTGGAGCTACTTCTTTTCCATTGCTGAAGCAAGATCCTCCTGAGTACTCTCCCCAGTGCTCCGTAGATAATGAATTTTTCTAGGCTGACTGGTGGGGCTGGAAAGTAGTCCCAGCCCTGTGTGAGCTTTGGATACTCTTCTTTTATCCTTTTGGATGGTTCTTTCCTTGCACATACGCTGGTCAGTGCTCTGCTCAATACTTGCAGAGAAGGCTCTGCAGATTTCTGGGGTTCTCCCTCTGTGTGACTCTCTCCTCTTGGATACTCTGTTCTGTGTGCTGCAGCTGCCTCAACCTCCCCAGACTCCCAGCTCCTCCTCACTTACAGAATCTGCTGGGCTCCGCTTTGGTATCTCTTCCCTGCACATTTCTCTCCCAAGACAGCAAACAGAGCATTGTAAGTCTTGCCTTGTTTGTTTCCCATCTCTCAGGTATCACTGTCTTTTGTTGCCTGACACACAGGGTCTTGGAAACCATTTTTCCTATAGCCCTCCACTGGGCTAGGAGCTCCCAGAATGCAGGGGCTATGCTTTTTTTTTTTTTTTTTTTATCAGACTGGGTACTACTTGAGAGCAGGCAAGATCTAAGCCTCTTCCTTCCTCCTCATCCTTCCCTTAAAGCATGGAAAACAAGCCCATTCCAACAGATACTTAATGCCATAGCATTTTATGGAGTGGTTATTCTCACCCAAGTTCATGTTTGCTTTCATGTGACACAAATTAAGCTTCAGTCCCTTCAGTTTGCTCTTTCTTTCTTTTTTTTTTTTTTTGTATTATTATACTTTAAGTTCTAGGGTCCATGTGCATAACGTGCAGGTTTGTTACATATGTATACTTGTGCCATGTTGGTGTGCTGCTTCCATTAGGTGTCTCCTGAGGTCACACATCCTCCAGGAAGTCTTCCTGGATGGAGAAACATGACGCTTCTTGCCACACTATCAGCCCAGGAGTCTGCAAATCCTCTTTCCTTTGTTTTCCATTATCACAGAGAACACCTCAGAACTCCTCTCTCCAGTCTCAGGTTTCCCCAGGAACGTTTTAATCAACCCTACCAGTCCTACGAAACATATGTGATTTACAGTTCAAATAACTTTGGGAAGTATTGCTGGCCACATCTCACCCGTGAAGCCTCACAGCGCATATGATGATTTTAGAGGCCCTGACAAGTGTGGTAGTATCGAAACCTGTTTGCTTTGTTGACATGTTTCCTAAATATATTTGATCCCATTAACTCTTATTTGCTCTCAGAATCTCTCTGGATTATTTATTATTCCTAGGAACATACTGGAAAGAACACTAAACCAAGTCATCATGAACAAATATGAGATTCTTGATTTTTCCCCTTTTCCCTGAGAGCTGCAGAGATTGCATCAGATGAATGTTTGTTAGGTAAATGGTTAAATGCAATACGTGAAATGATTCTCAACAACCATTGTGATTTTAACTGCCCTCATAGATCGGGTTGGATTTCCATGGGACTGCCCTCAGTCTCTCCCACTGCAGGTGCAGCTGCTCCCCCTACCCCATGTTCTTTGAGCCCCACTTTAGTTCGTTTCCTCCTGTTTGGAATTAGTTGAATGCAACATGAGTAAGGCTGTGTGCACAGACTGATAAGAGCACAGCTGAAGGGCAGGACCACACTATTGCACAAGCTCAGTGGACACCCTGAGGTGTCCCTTGAAGTTGTAAGGGAGGGTATGCAAGTAGAAGCTCCATGGCTCTGTCATTTCTAGATCTCTGATCACACTATTTCTCTGCTTGGAATGCTGTTCTGCTCGTTTATTTGTCAAAATTCTATCCAACTTTCATGGCCTGGCCAAATGCTAACTCAGTGAAATCTTCCTAGGTTCCTCAGGGGGCATTAGAATCCTCTATGTCCTCCCATGGCTTATCAGAGTCTGTCTTTGAACATGATTAGTTGTGTCCAGGCTTTTCTCCCAGACTATAGTATGTATTTCATAAAAATAGGAGCCATGTCTTACTCATTTCTGGATCTCTGGTTCTTAACACAGCACCTGGCCTGGAAGAAGCTCAGTGGCTGTTTCAGGAGTGAATGAATGGACAAGTGAACTGACATCCAGTGGAAACACAAAAGAGCAGGTATTCTCAGCACTTCTGGGAAAGCCTTAGGTGTAGCATACAATAATTTTCAGGAACCCATGGCAGATTGACAAGGGAGGAAGAAAGTTTGGGACATTAGGGTACATGTGCATGTGTCGTCTCTGGGTAAAGCCAGGGAAATGGCAAGGCTCAGTTCAATGTCCGGCCTGCAGTGCGGATGTCATCATGCTGCTGGACATTAAAACCTGGTACATGAATGCTCAGTGTGTTTGCAAAAGAAGATCCAGAGTGCACACAACTATGCACACTCATGTATGCACAGGGACAACTTAGGCAAAAACAGGAATTGTCACACATGATCACACCCACATGGATATCTGCAAACGTACACTTGGATGGCAAGCCATGCAGAGATACTTGTAAAGTGCCCATGAACCACACACGCTCGGTAATCTTTGTGGCCCAAGAAACAAAGCTGAGTGTGATAACAGGTGTTAACGGGCAGGGACATGAGAGCCCCAAACAACAAAGTCAAAGAAAGTTGTAAAAGCTAAATGTTGAACTAGTTGTAAAAGCTAAATGTTGACCTACTCCCCACCCTCCTTTCTCTTTTCCAGAAAGTAGGACTTCAGGCAATAGGCAGGCGAGATCCTTACAGCTATTGCCTCCTATAAGGACCACAGCATCCTGTGAGGATGCCCAGCAAGCAGCAAGCTAGTTTAGACCTTTATCTGCACAGCTCTGCACTAGATGATAGGGAAGCCTCAGGGAGGTGGGCAACTTCCGTGCTAATCTTCACCTTTGGGCCACGCCCCTACTGCGGTGGGGTTAGTTCTGGCCTCATGTTCAATGCTTGTATCTTGCCTATACCTTGTTCCAGCTCTTATCAATAGCAATCATGGTGTGTGTGGGGTGCGTGTGTTGGCGGGGTGTGGGTGTGTGTGTGTGTGTGTGTGTGTCCATATCCTCTGTCTGCCCAGGAGCTTCCTAAGAGCAGGGCTCATGCCTTCCACAGTTAGGCTGAGCATTTCTTTAGGGGAGACCATGCCTCTCCTGGGATCCTCCAGTGGGAAAAAAGCATTGTTTTTTGTTTGTTTGTTTTTGAGACAGTCTTACTCTGTCACCCAGGCTGGAGTGCAGTGGTGTGATGTCAGCTCACTGCAACCTCTGCCTCCTGGGTTCAAGCGATTCTCATGTCTCAGCCTTCTGAGTAGCTGGGACTGCAGGTGTACACCACTGTGCCAGGCTAATTTCTGTATTCTTTTGGTAGAGACGGGATTTCACCATGTTGGCCAGGCTGGTCTCGAACTCCTGACTTCAAGTGATCCGCCAGCCTCAGCCTCCCAAAGTCCTGGGATTAGAGGCATAAGCCACCATGCCTGGCCAAAAAAAAGCATTGCTTTTTCCTTGTCTTCACACTCGCTGAGGGCCCTGAATAAGTGTGGTTTCTGAGTCGGGTTTGTCAGTGGGCTGTTGCTGTCTCACCCCTACAGATCTTTTGAGAAATCCTTGCTGCAGATAGCTTTTCACATGGAGTCCTAGTGAGCCATCAGACTTTGGGATTCAATCATTGTCAGGCTCAGAGGCCTGCAAGCCTGGGAACTGATGCCAGCTCAATCCTAGCTGCAGCACCCCAAGGGCCGAGCTCTCTCAGGTTTCTTGGCATATTTGAATCGCTAGGGAATTGTTGAGGACCTGAGATTTCCTTAATAATTTACATCCATGTTCCTCCCTTTACAGGATCACAGGGCCCTGGACAAAGTTAGTGAACATTATCCTGGGGTAACCCAATCTCCTAGGTCTGGTAGCAACAACAAAGGAAACAATCCAAAGGATTACCTTGAACTCTGGCCAGCACCATGGGAGACTTGGACCTAGTGAAGGCCAGTGACCCAGAAGGGCCCCTTAAGCTCGGTAATGGGCCTCCACTTGCTGGGAGGTAAAGAATAATTGAGAAAAAGAAAATCAAATGCTTTGGGAGACTTAGGAAAAAAGATGGAGGCTCTGTTTTTCCCAACCTCGTAGCTTGGGGAGAGGCTGAGTGAGATTAGTGTCACCTTCTAAGGCACTGTCTAAACTGGAGTGTCTGTTAGTCATTCTTGCTCCTTTTCCTTCCACTTGTGCTCTGGGCCCATCCCCTCCCCCTGTCCCATGGTTTTGCTTCTACTCCCTCCTCATCCTCTCTCTCCACTGTCTCCATCCCCTCAACATACAAACACTCCAGGTCTTGGAATGTTAAAGTCCCTTTTGTCCTTCCAGTTGCTACTCTACCTCTGTCCTTCCCTTCCTGGATAAGCCACTGAAAAGTGGCTCTGGGCTCTACCCCCTTCCTCTCCTCCCACTGCCCACTGCCCCCTGGTCTCCTCCTCCCGCTCCACAGAAGCGGAGCCCTTCTGTGATTTATTTTTTTTATTTTTATTTTTTTGAGATGGAGTCTTGCTCTGTTGCCCAGGCTGGAGTGCACTGGCACAATCTCGGCTCACTGCAATCTTCACCTCTCGGGTTCAAGCATTCTCCTGCCTTAGGCTCTCAAGGAGCTGGGACTACAGGTATGCACCATCATGCCCATCTAATTTTTGCGTTTTTAGTAGAGATAGAGTTTCACTGTGTTGGCTATGCTGGTCTCAAACTCCTGACCTTAGGTGATCTGACCACCTCAGTGCCCCAAAGTGCTGGAATTACAGGCATGAACCACCACACCTGGCCCCCTCTGTGATTTAAATACCCAAATATATCACAGACACCTGGGTGTTCCATAGGAAACTAAAAACTTGATGTTCATCAAAAGCTGATTGAACACCTCCTCTGCACCAGGCATTGAACTATAAAGTCAATACAATGAGGGTCAAGAAGCTTATGACTTGATGGTAAACAGTGATGTAAACTATTACCAGTCTGGTTGCCAAGGGATACAACTGATATATGCCCAGATGTTATGGAACCCAGGGAAGAGCATCGAACTGGGAGAGGAAGAGCAACTGGTCCTCCAGAGAAGGCTTACTGGAAGAATGGGACTGGAACTGAGATCTGAAGGATGTGTAGAAAGTGAGAAGAAGAAATTTGGCTATGGAATGCTTTCAGTTTCAAATGACAGAAACCTTACTCAGGCCAGAGGAAGCAAACCAGGGAACTGTATAACTGGGGTGACTGGGTGAAGCTAGCCTCAGACACACAGACATTCAGGTTTGCTGCTCCCCTCAGACTTACCTCTGCTGCTTCTTCCTCTGTTTTGGACTCATTCTCTCCTAATCAGGTTAGCTTCCTCCAGGTTTCACAGGCAGGAGCGCCCTAGCCACAGGCAGTTCCAGGCTTATATTAACCCAGGTTTTTGGCTACAGAAAAAAAGAGAGAACTCTCCCAGCACCCATATGTAAAATCCCAGGGAAGGGCTCTGATTGGCCCAGCTTGGGTCATGTGCCAATCCCAGGTCAATCACTGTGACCAGGGGATGGGTACTGTGTCTGAAGGGGCCTGGATCTGCTACCCAACACTGGGGGTAGGG
Source organism: Piliocolobus tephrosceles (assembly GCF_002776525.5). NCBI lineage: Eukaryota > Metazoa > Chordata > Mammalia > Primates > Cercopithecidae > Piliocolobus > Piliocolobus tephrosceles. The sequence continues at coordinate 68,515,246 of NC_045434.1, forward strand.
GACAGGATACTGTGGTTGGCAGTTCCATTAGGACCGCATGGAATGAGGGGGGATGCTGAGAATACTAAAGCAACAGATGTTCGTAACAGAGAGCTTTCTAGACAGAGAGAATCACACATGCAAAACCATTCAACAGCCAGGGAACACGGCTGAGAATTACTAGTAGTTCTATGTTGCTGGAACTTAGGATGAACTTGGGTGAGTGACAAGAAATAAACCTGGAGAAGAAGAATGAATGTGGAGGGTCATATGTGCTATACAATAGAGTTTGAATGTTATCGTGAAAGCTATAGAGAATCTTTGAAAAATGTTGTATCAGATACTTATATGATCAGGTTATATTATTTGGGGAAAAATCCTTTTACCCATAGATCTATTCTCTTGCTTTCTTCTTTATTTCAGTTAATGGTATCCTCCATCCCTGCAACGTCATGAACTAGAAACTAGGGGAATCTTGGGGCCATTTCCCTCTGCCAAGTCCTTTTTGGGGCACCTCTCAAGGAGCCATTCCTTTCTATTCTGTGACATTGTCTGTGTCTGTTCAGGCCTCTGCCTGTTCTTGCCAGGACTGCTATCGTGGGTCCCCCTAATTTGTACTAAGGTATCTGCTCTTTCAGGGAATTTCCTGTTCCCCAACCTAGCCTGGGTCAGACCCGGTTCTCTCTGCTTTGGTAGCTAATATGGTTGGATGTTTGTCCCTTCCAAATCCCATGTTGAAATGTAGTCTCCAGTGTTAGAGGTGGGGTCTGGTAGGAGGTGTGAGGGTCATGGGGGTGGAGTCCTCATGAATGTCTTAGTACCCACCTCACAGTAATGAGTCTCATTCTATTAGTTCACAAGAGAGCTGGTTGTTTAAAGAAACTGGCACCTCCTCCCTTCTCTCTCCTGTCCTCTGTCACCATGTGATGTGCCTGATTTCCCTTCGCCTTCTGCCATGATTGTAGGCTCCCTGAGGCCTCACCAGAAGTAGATGCTGGCACCACACTTCCTGTACAGCCTGCAGAACCACGAGCCAAAATAAACTCCTTTCTTTATAAATTACCCAGTCTTAGGTTTTCTCTTTAGCAATGCAAACACACTAACACAGTAGTCCATATCCCTCTCCTAGCAGTCCTCACCCTGCCTCATAACCATTTACTGTCCGGCTCTGCACCACGCGTTGTGTGTGCGTGTGCTCTCAGGATGCCTCAGGGGCAGGAGCTCTGTTTTTCACTCCTCAGCCCAGCTGCAGGGATAGCACCCAGTGCACTGTAGACACTGGATAAATGAATAAACCATCCCCAGCCCTTCAATAAGACTGGCAAATGAAAGCACCCTATAGCTTAAAAAAAAGAAAAGAAAAAAGTTCTAAGGCCTTAGTGAACCACTATGAAACAAAGGTATTTTTCTCATCAACTTCCAAACTCCCAATGCTCATGTTCTTTTTTTTTTTTTGAGATGGAGTCTCATTCTGTCAGCCAGGCTGGAGTGCAGTGGCACAATCTCGGTTCACTGCAACCTCCACCTCCCAAGTTCAAGTGATTCTCCTGCCTCAGCCTCCCAAGTAGCTGGGATTACAGGCATGTGCCACCACACCCAGCTAATTTCTCTATTTTTAGTAGAAATGGAATTTCACCATGTTGGCCAGGGTGGTCTCGAACTCCTGACTCAAGCGATCCATCCGCCTCAGCCTCCCGAAGTGCTGGGATTACAGGTGTGAGCCACTGCTCCAGGCAGGCCCATGTTCTTTTTCTCTATCCTCCTATCTCCTCTCTGTAACTCTCTACCTTGTCCGACTATGCATGTTATAGAACTGAAATCTGCAGTGTGTGTGGATGTATGTGTGTACATGCAATGCTTTATTTACCTGTTTTAATTTGAAAATGTGAATAGTCACGTAGTTTTTCTGAATTGTGTGGTGAGTTTGAGTTTTAATTTTCATATTACAATAGCCTTTGGTGGTTTTAATTTTCATACTACAGTAGCCCTTACAGTAGGAATACAGGTTTTATATTCCTAACATAGCTGTATAAAAAACACTCCTTAAGCTATGCACAGGCACACACACACACACACTCACACTCATAGTCACTCACTCTATCCTTGTTGTCCATGTTACAGGTATTGATGTAACATCCTTTAAGTATTTTTGTAAGAAAACGTTTCTAAGTTGAATCCTCTGAACTGAATATTGTGCCATAGAAAAGATATTCTCAGAATCATCTCTTTGCAGCTCATGGGACTGAAAACATCCATGGGCTCAGCACAAATGGACCTAACATATTCCACTCCTTTTTCAGAGGTAACCATATGGAAATAAATGATAGGAATAATGCCAAATACATTTCAGTTATTTAAAAGCAAGTAAATTACATACTTAAGTACTTTGAGTACACAGAACAGCTCCTTGACTTCACTTCTGTTTGTTTATTCTGTTGATTTTTTAAAAATTCTGCTTTTTATATAATGGGACTTTTATTACCAGAGTTGAATTCAGTATCTATTGCTTTGTAACAGATTACCCCAACATTTAGTGGCTTCAAACCACATGCGTGTATTATGTCCCAGTTTCTGTGTGTCAGGAATCTGGGTACGGTTTCGCTGGGAGTCTCACCCAGCTGCAGTCGAGGTTCAACTGGGCACTGATCCGCTTCTAAACAATTGGTGGCAGGATTCAGTTTCTTACAGGCTGCTGGACCGAGGGCCTCAGTTTCTCGCTGGCTGTTGGTGGAAGCCACCTTCAGTTCCTGGCCATGTGGGCCTCTCTAACATGGCAGCTTCATCAAAGCCAGCGAGAGAGAGAGCCTGCATTACAACCTCTTGTGACCTAATCACAGACATGATATTCCATCACCTTTGCTATATTCTACTTGTCAGAAGCAAGTTACCAGATTCAACTCACACTCAAGGGAAGGGAATTTGGGGACCATTTTGGAAGCTGGTCTTCTACAAGATGAAGCCATTAAAAAAAGAGACTATTTGAATATGTCACTTTTACTCTTTTATATTGAATGAGAGAGTCATCAATACGTTTTTGTTAACCCCCTGATTAAAACACACTGGTTTACTTAAATACTTTATTCTCAAATATTAAATTGAAAACAAAACATGATTTCTTTTTTATTCCTTTTTATTTTTTTGAGATAGGGTCTCTTGCTCTGTCACCCAGGCTGGAGTGCAGTGGCACAACCATAGCTCACTGCAACCCTGACCTACTGGGCTCAAGCAATCCTCCTGCCTCAGCCTCTTGAGTAGCTAGGACTACAGGTGCGTTCCACCACGCTCAGCTTGATTTCTAATGTTGCCCAGCTTGATTTCTTTTTTTTACTGACCTCTTCATTACCAACATGAGCCAACATTTATTTTTGCACTGAGATGATAATTCAGACTGCTGTGGTTGCCAGTGACGGAAAATAAATGTGAACCTGTTTGGGCAAAAGAGGGGAAAAGGGAAATAAATTGGCTCAAGTAACCAAGGCATGGGAAGGGCCTTAGGGATAGCCACAACTAAGATCTCCAGGTCCACCAGGCCTCCCTCTGCAAGCCCTGTGTCTGCTCTTCTCTCTGAGGGCCTTGTCCTCATAGCCGCCAGCAGCTTGATCTCCCAGCTTTGCCATTAGGATGGAACTGAAACTCACATTGTCAGGCCCTAAGGTCTAAATTGCCAATTGACTCTGTTTTCCTCAACTTGAATCACACACTCATCTCTGGACAAGTTGAATGCAATCAAAAGTGTCAAGTGTTGGGCCCCAGGTAGCCCCTGTACCAGGAAGAGGGCCTTACTAGAGCATGGTGGCCTCCATGGAGCCATGTGATTGGAAAAGCTGATCTGCCATAAGAAGAGAGGAGAGAGCTGGACAGATAAGACAGCAGCTCTTCTCTGCCCTCGCTGTCTGTCTGTCTTCCTTGCACATAACATACATACAAGGTGTATGTATGTGTGTAAAACTTGGGTGAGGGCTGGGCACTGTGGTTCACACCTATAGTTCCAGTTACTTGGGAGGCTGAGGCAGGAGGACCACTGGAGCCCAGGAGATCAAGGCTGCAGTAGGCTATGATAGAGCCACTGTACTCCAGCCTGGGCAACAGAGAGAGACTCCATCTCACAAAAAACAAACAAACAAACAAACAAAAAACAAAAAAACTTGGGTGGGAAAACAGTCCTGGAGGAGGAATTTAAATCTGGGACCTATTCCCACCAACTAACTATATAACCATAGGCCAGTTATCTTCTCTTCTCTAGACCCTGGCTTTCCAACTTATACAAAGGCAATTATAGTACTTGTCTTTCTTGCTCCAGTGGGCCACTGCAAAGATAGAGTGGGTTGAATAGTGTCCCCCTAAAATTCATGTTTATACCTCAAAGTGTGACCTTATTTGGAAATAAGTTATATTGCAGATATAATTAATTTTGGATCCTACGAGGGAATCATCCTGGTTTTAGGGTAGGACCTGAATCCAATGACTGGTGTCCTCAGAAGAAAAAGAGAGGGCACAGAAAGACTCAGAGAAAGGGGTACAGATGGAGGCAGAGATTGGAGTGACCTGTGACAAGCTGGGGAAAGCCAAGGATTGCTGGCAGGCACCAGAAGCCAGGAGAGGCCTGGATGCTTTCTCCTTGACAGCCCTCAGAAGGGTCCAACCTTGCTGACACCTTGATTTTGGACTTCAGGTCTCCTGATCTGTGAAAGAAAAAATTTGTTGTTTGAAGCCTCCAGGTTTGTGGCAATTCATCATGGCAGCCCTAGGAGAGAGATTAACTCATAAGATAGTATGAAAAGTGTGAAAAATGCACAATGTCATGGGATCAAGGATGTTATCATAGCAAGCACAGTGATTCCATAGGCTCTATGAACCTCACAGTTCCTGTGCCTGATTCAGAGCACAGATCTGTACATATGACATTGTTGCCACACCTTAATCCAGTCAGCAGCCACATTTTATTTGTGCAGGAGTGACCTGCAGCTTGGAAGTCAATGTTGAACTCAGAGGCAGATGTGAAATGGGCTCAGTACCAGCTCAAGATTCTGTTTACTGAGTGTTTGCTATGTGCCAGCCATTGTTCTAGGCACCCCACGGGCACACTGTGTGCTTGGTGCTCTTCTGCAGACAGGGGAAAAGGCACAACAATTAGTATACGGTTGAACTAAGATCTGAATCCAAGTGGTCAGGCTCCAGAACCTGTGCACTGACCGCCTCGCCATGCTGCTTCAAGGCAGAGGAATCATCCCTTCCCGATTCACTGGGCACAATACAGCTACCACCAGAGCCCTGGGCTGCCAACTGGTCCTTCCTTCTCTGTCTCTTTCCCCATTACCTAAGGGGAGAACAGGCTCTGAATTCCCACGTTCTCTAACCCAAGTCCTGCTCAGGCCAACCCCTGCCTTTCTTCCTCACACTGGATGTCTAGCCCAGTAGCAAAAAACCTTTTACATAGGGAAATTAGCTGGTTAGAAATAACGAGCCAGCTATAAGCCAGCTCAGGTGCTTAATGTCAGGTGGGACAGAATGAGGGTGTGGAGGAGCCGTGGATGGGCCCCAGGCTGGATGGTAGATCCTGTTACTCACAGGGAGGCTGGGTTCCCGCCAGCGTCTACAGAACAGGGCTGCAGGGGGTGCCTCCTCGGTTTCTAAGCCCTGAGATTCCACATTTCTCAAATCCCCTTTCACCACTCTCACAACCAGAAACATCAGCTGCCTCTCAGCCTGTACTCCCACCTGTGTGGACCCTGTCTGCACACTCAGTCTCTCTTGCCACAACTCACTTCTGTCTGAATCCTGTAGAGGTTCCCAACTGCCCACCAACCCTCAGGGACCTCATCCAGTTTAATCGCTTCTCAATTTCTCTCTCCAATTCCGACACACCCCTGAGCTTGATTCATGTATTCAAGCACTCACATGTCCTTAGATAATTAGCAAGTGTCTGAAACTTAACATGCTCATAATTGTCCTGCCCTAGTCATCCCCATCTCAGCAAATGGCAACACAATCCATCCCGCTATTTCAGCTCAAAACCCAGGAGTCATCTTAATTCCTGTCTTTCACTTTCTACATTTAATTCATCAGCAAATCAAGCTTAACTCTTCCTCCAGAATAGACCTGAATCTGTCTGCAGTGCCACAGCCTTGATGGAGGCTATGCCGTCTCAAGCCTGGATAGTGCAGTCACCTCCCAACGGGACCTCCACTTCCAGCCTGGTCTCTTTGGCTCATTCCCCACAGAGCAGCCGGGCAACTGTGAACACCATAGATCAATTTCATTGTTCTGCTGAAAACTTTCCAGTGGCTTTCATGGGACTAAGAATCAAAGCCACAGTCCTCATGTGGCCCCCAGGGGCCTTCTCTCAGCCTCCTCTTTTATTTATTTATTTTTATTCTTTTGAGATGGAGTCTCACTCTGTTGCCCAGGCTGGAGTGCAGTGGCGCCATCTCAGCTCACTGCAACCTCTGCCTCCCAGGTTCAAGCGATTCTCCTGCCTCAGCCTCCCAAGTAGCTGGGATTACAGACATGCATCATCATGCCCGGCTGATTTGTGTGTGTGTGTGTATATATCTATATCTATATCTATCTATCTATCATTATCTATCTATCTATCTATCTATCTATCTATCTATCTATCTATCTATCTATTTTTTTTTTAGTAGAGACAGGGTTTCACTGTGTTGGCCAGGCTGGTCTCAAACTCCTGGCCTCAGGTGATCCGCCCGCCTTGGCCTCCCAACGTGCTGGGATCACAGGCGTGAGCCACTGCGCCCGACTCTCTGCCTCCTCTTGTGTGATGCTTTCCTCTTCCAGTTGCTCCACTGTCCAGCTGGGCTCTCAGTCTGCCCCAGCCATGCCCACCATAGCTTTCCCACCCCAGGGCTGGTGCCCCTGCTGTTCCCATCTCCTGGAATTCTCTGCAAAGGTCCTCACATGGCTGCCTGCGTCTTGTCATCCCAGTCTTAGCTCAATTGTCACCTCCCCAAAGAGCCTCCTGGATCACCAGCCCCCTTCCAGTCATACTCTAATCTATCCCCATTTGATCTTCTTTATCACACTTATAAATAAAGTTACTGTCCTTCCTCATTATTTGGGGTAGCTATGCTTTATAAAGTCACCAGGAACACTCAGCTAGTGAGTACTGAACTATTGGGGAAATGGAGGTTAGGTTTTTGCAAGCCACTGGCTACAACATTTCCATCCTTCAAGCAATATATAACCTTGTTTTATGTGTGTTTCTGCTTAAAGACACCTTAGTTAATACAGTTGACCCTTGAACAATGAGGGAGTTAGGGGTACTAACCCCCACTGTGCATGTCAAAATCCATGTAGAATTTTTGACTCCCCAAAACTTAAATTACTAATTGCCCACTGTCAGTTGGAAGCCTTACTGATAACATGAACAGTTGATTCACATATGTTTTATATATGTATTATATATACTGTATTCTTATTACAGTAAAGTAAACTAGAGAAAAAATGTTATTATATTAAGAAGATCATAAGGAAGAGAAAACATATTTACTATTCATTAAGTAGAAGTGATCATCATAAAGGCTTCATCCTTGTCTTCACCTTTAGTAGGCTGAGAAGGAGGAGGAAGAGGAGGGGTTGGTCTTGCTGCCTCAGCGGTGGAAGAGGTGGAGGTGGAAGGGGCAGCAGGAGAGGCAGGTACACTTGGTGTAACTTTTATTGAAAAAAGTTTGCATATAGATGGACCTACGCTGTTCAAACTCATGTTGTTCAAGAGTCAACTGTGTATACCGCTGATTCATTTGTAGTGAACTCACAGCCAAGAGCACTAACTCACACCTGAACGAAGCTTATCTAACATATATATATTTTCTCTGTCAGGCCTGTCACTGCTTCCTTGCACTCAGAAACACGAGACAGCACTTCAGCACTAAGCTTGGGGGCCTTTTTAAATAGCGAACTCACCAAATAAAAACACAACAATGCAAAAAAACCGCAGCATCAAACAGACCGTGAAAAGGATGCTTGTTTATGATATGATAGCAGAAACAAAAAGGTCTCGAGCAACTCAAAATTGCTGCCTCTCTGCACTTCTGCGAATGACTCTGATAGTCTATGAATATTGATTTTGGTGTTTCAAGTAAGTTTCATTGAGTGGGCATATTTGCAAAAATGGAATCTGTGAAGAAGGAGGGTCAACTGTATTTTATTCAGTTGCTTTGCTGTCTCGTGTTTCTGAGTGCAAGGAAGCAGTGACAGGCCTGACAGATAAAAAGCGTATGTTAGATAAGCTTCATTCAGGTGTGAGTTAGTGCTCTTGGCCATGAGTTCACTACAAATGAATCAGCAGTATACACAGTTGACTCTTGAACAACACGAGTTTGAACAGCATAGGTCCATTTATAGAGTACACACTCCAGGAGACCTTGTCTGTTTTGCTCCCTGCCGAATGCCCAGCACCTGGCACAGTGCCTAGCATGCAGTAAGTACTCAGTACATACTGCATGAAAGGAAGAGGAGAAGGAAGAATAAAAGAATAAAGTCCAGGCTCCTTTTCACTCCCAATTATTGGTGATGCCTGTGCAGGAAGCTCCTGCTCCCAAAGAGACCACAGGGCCACTGCCCTCCTTGTCCCTTCACACAATTATATACCATGTCAGACCACCACCATGGTTCTTTGGCTCCTTCCAGGCAACCTATGTCTGCCCTCCTTCCTTTGTCTTTCTACTGCCCATTCATACAAGCCTGCATGTGCCAGGGAGTCAGTGGCCTCATGCTTGGGAAAGACTGCCCGCCCTTGCTTTCCGCTTTCTCAGTGTTCCCTCCTTCCCTCTTCCTGGGAAAGGAAGAATTCCACTCTATCCCCTTCCCTTTTCTTCGTTCTGACCCATGATAGCCACCACCGTAGTGGTAAGGACTAACGTACTCCTGCCTAGGAAGAGGGTGAGTATTTATTTTGTGCACTGACTGTCAGCTGTTCCAGAAAATGTTTCCAGATCTTGTCTCTGCCTCCCAGTCCACATTAGGCCTGATGAAAGGATGTGTGCTGTGGAATCAAGGTAGAAAGCTTTTTCCCCCAATCATTGCCCCCTGCATCTCCGCAGCGCTTGACCATCTAGCATGCCCCTGTGTAGAACCATTCACATCTAACGTGACCCTCCTGGGAACCCAGCAGGCAGACAGGGCAGGCATAATAACCTCCTTTGTCAGATGAGTCACAAGATGAGTCACAAGAGGCGACAGAAAATCAAGGAGTTTGCCCAAGGCCACGGAGCTTCGAAGAGCTGGATCTGTGCATTCCTGGCTCTGAAGCAGGATCGAGTGCCCCTGCGGGCCTGAGACAACCCACGACTGGCCTGTCTGAGTGTCCAATTTAGACTCCAGACCAATGGGAGCTTGCCAAGATAACAAGTTCCACATAACAAAGCCCACTGTGTGTGCCACGGGAGAGCGTAGGAGAAGGCACAACAGCAGCAAACGGTGGTTATTAAGTGTTATGTTTACATAAAACTCCATTGGTTAGAAAATTCCATTCTCAAGTGCGATTTCATTTGATCTCACGGCAGCTGATTGTTGTCCCAAGATGTGGAAACTGAGGAAATGTGACCTATCTGGCTAGAAAGGAGCTGAGCTGGGGTATTGCCCTAAGATTCCTGTTTCCTATGCCTGGATCCTTCCCCGTGGAAGATTGATTAATAACAATGATCAACTTGCTTCACTGCTCGAAGGTTTAGGGGTTCTGGCCTGGGCAACTTGCCGACCCATTTCTCAAAACAATGTAGGAGTCAACAAGGGCCTAGAAAGTGGTTTCCAGGAAATGTGGGCAAGAAAGAGGGCCCTGGGAAGGGAAGGACTTGGCAAGGGGATCTGAGCTGGCCTGCTGGATCCAGGGCAGTGTCAGGCGGGCAGCCAGGTGGAGCCTGGAGGCGAGCTGCTGCCCGGGCGACTGAGACGGAGGCAGCACGAAGCTCCAGCATCCTTCTGCCAGCAGCGAAATGTGCTCTGAACTCCTCCCTGAGCTTTGCGCCTCCCTCTCTAGGCAGCTCCTAGGGATTAACCCTTGCCACGAAACACTTCAGCACCGCCACAGTGAATCTCTGTGATGCCATCTGCACATGTCAACATGTGACTGTAATGGTGGCAGAGCTTGTGTCCCATCCCCAGCCCCCTTTCCAGTCCACCCAGTAGACACATTCTCTAAACACTAGCTGACTGATCTGACCCCTTTGTCCTGCTTTCCTGTGCAACCTGGTTTTGGTTCCGTGGCGTGACTGCACAGTGGGTGGGAAAGGGGGCAGCTCAAATAATGGACAACTGCAGTCACTGAGGAAAGGAAGGTCACGTTAATTCACAGAGCAGTGCAAATGTTATTTTGTCCACAGACCTTGCGGTCCCACCCCATGCTGCCCTGGGAGGTTGGGTCCTCAGGAAGTCTGGTGGCCCCTGTGCAGATGTCTTAGGTGCCCCTGGCCATGTTCCCTTAGCTCAGTGCTCAGCCGTCCCGTGGCAGGTGGCTCCTGCTCCATGGGACTCACGCTCACCCTGGGCATCATCTTTCCCACACCTTGAGCCTTTCAGCTTTGGGCCTTGAGGCTTCTCTGGTGCCACGGGAGCCTTTTCCACCCACTGCAGGGGCAGCCCTTAATCACCATGGGATGGTCGGTGGATGCCTGGTCTCCTGGACTTCAGGGCACAATTCCGGGATGCCTTGGCGGGCTAAGCTTCCGCACCCTACAGTTTGCTTCTCTCATCTCCTCCTCTCTAAGAGCATCCTGTGCAGTGCCTTGGCAGGAGGGACAATGAGGGGACATGGACCACCTCCACGGGCCTGGCTCCTTCCCATTCCTCATTTCTTCCTTCGTGGTCCTCGTGATAGGGCAGGCTTCGTGAGGTGCTTGTGTTTTACTGCTCTTCTGTTGCCAACTTGAAATTTGTAATGCTCTTTGAACAGGGAGTTGCATTTTCATTTTGTACTGGGCCACACAGACAATGTGGCTGCTCCTGCCTGGTAGTTTGCTGCTTGGGGAGAGGCCTCTGCAAATGACAGAGCAAAATGAGCCCTGTCCTCTGGCCAAGCTGAGCTCATTGTATCTTCCCTCCTCTGAGCACAACAGAAACCCAGGCACAGTGGGAGCTTTTATCAGGGTCCCTGTGACAAGGGCACATGGAAGTTGGGAGACAGGCCTTAGGGGCCAGGGGGAGACAGGCCTTAGGGGCCAGCTGGTCCATCCCCCACCCAGAGTGGGTTCTCCCACTCATCACCCTGGCACAGGCTCACCCAGCCTCTTTGTGAATTCTTCTAGTGATAAGAAAGGGCCATTTTTTTTTTTTTCCCCTAATCGTGGACTCGAATTGTCATTGCCCTTCACTCTGGGGAAGTGTTCTAAGGTTCTCCAAACCCTTCCATGAGGATTATCTCACTGGATTCTCACCACCCTCTCCTTGTGCAGCAGGCATTTTCTAAAGAGTGGAAATTGAGGAAATTCCGGTAATTTTCAGATTAGCAGCCCTTGTACCTCCCACTCAGCCTTTTCCCTTCCTTCAACCAGCGATGGAAATCTCTCCTCACCTAGGAAGCCTTTCAGCCTGTCAAAAGAGAAGAAATGCCTCCTAATTCCTTGTACTAAATTATTCCCTCCCCGCTCCGCCCCAGGCTGTAGGTAATGTAATGTCTTTTTTCAGATGTCCTTCACTTTGAATAACAGTCAGAAAATGGCGTGAGGTAGGCAGCCTTTTCACAGGCTTGTTAAATGTATTAGACCCTGGTGGAAAGATGGGAGAATAAAGGAGGATCACTCTCCTACTGATGAGGGTAGTAGAGCACACACCTTTTAAAGTGCCAGTCAAGGAAAGAAACAGAGGCTTCTAAAAGGCCGTGGTTTTTATGCCATCCCCACCTGGAGGAAATACGCCCACCAAGAACATCCTGAGCACTTCACCAGTACCCTTCAGTTAGGAAAGCGACTGCCAGAGGGGATGGGCAGGGACAGTATCCAGAGTGGAGGTCCCTACCAGCTTTGGCTTGTGTCTTCTGGTGGGCTGCAGGGTTGAGGGGAAAACTGAAGCCCATGCCAGGAGGAACCCAGGCAGAGGAAGCCTCACTGTGAGGCCTCCCTGGGGTGCACTGGCAACAGACACACATACTGAGCCTTGAGATGTCTGGGGCTGAGGCTGTGGCAGAAGCCCCCGGAAGGAGACACACGTGTCCACTCCCACAGGCCCAGTGCTCCTCCTGCTAATGCAGCTTACAGCAAACCCTCAGGTCTTTACTTTCAGTTTCTTCTTGTCTGTGGTTTGCAGATTCCTAGTACCTATGCTCTGCCCTCCTGTGCCTGTCCCTCCTCTCCTCCCACTCTCCCCTAACAGTAAACACCTTTCAAATGAGAAACCCTCTGGGCACCCCTGCTTGCTGGCACCCTCTGTGCTAGAATCTCCTGCTGCAGTCAGACAGGTACCTGGGAAGGGGGTGAGGGGGTGCTGGAGCTGGACTGGTGAGGTAACCCTGCTGTCCTTCCTCTCCTTTCTTCAAGGCCTAATAAAGAGGAAGACAGAGTCTGAGGCAATGCTTCCTGTGACACCAGGTTTCTGCATCCCTCAGACATTGCTCCAATGACTATTTCAATTATTATTCCTGATCTGACATGGCACAGATTCTGAAGGCTGGCTTTCAGTAGTCAATTGTTCCATTTCTCTGCCTCCAGGAAAAAATGCTTTATTAATTCCACATTCATTAACTCATTTATTCCCTTGCTTTTTCTAGCCATCCTTTGGGAAAACAAGGACAGGTCTTCTTTATAATAAGCCAGCCCAGGACCACTCTGAATATCGTAATGCCTGAGCAGCCATCTCCATATCTATGAGTTGCTGTTTATGCCAAGCTTCCCACCGGGTGATGGCTTTGAAGTATTTCCAAATCTTCTCTAAGAGAACAGTTCCATAACCTCATCATGGCCCTGAAGCCTCTCTCTCCTGGAATTCCCACTTTCTGGTGTTACTCTGAAGTTCTGTGAATGGTGGACTGGACAGCTTGTTGGATATTTGTCTGGAGAATCAAAGGCTCTTAGGGCCAGATGGGGCTTTGAAACATCACCTGCTCCGCATCTCCTCACCCCCACCCCCAGCAGGGCAGAGCTTCGAACACACACCTGCTAATCCAGCTTTGCCTCATTTCTTTGTGCTCTACCATGATAACCTCAATAGCCATAAGCAATATTTTATTCTAATCTGCCCACTTCCTTCTGGTACCCACTAAGGACTGAGCACCCAGAACTTACCACTGGAAGGTAAAGTGTCAATTCTCAAAATAAAAACTTCTGAGACTTCTGCAACTAGAAAGGAGAAAGGTTTTCAAAATTACTTTCAATTTCCTGAAGCATTAGAATACTTTCAATGTAGTTTTATATTTAGAATAATATGAATTATACAGAGAACCATGGGCTTGTGGACAGCTTCCAAATACTAGAAATTATATTTCCCTCCATTTTGATAATTAGTTCAAGGTCTTCACCACAAGAGACATCATGTCTCAGAAGCAAAAATAGGTCCCTATTAAGCCTATGTAATGTCTTGTCTAGCAGATCTGATTTCCTCTTTATGCCCTAGTCTCCTCACCTTCCTAATTGGCGCTCCAACCTCAAAGCTTTTTCTCACGGCTGTCTAGAGCCTTAGATATATTAAATATAGTCTGACAGTGCAGGGCTAAGGATTTGGGTATGCTGATTGCATGTGTCTAACTTAGAAACCCAAAGGAGGGGAATGATAACAGCTCATTGCAGTCTCAATTCTTTCAGGCTCAAGTGATCCTCCTACTTCAGTTTCTCAAGTAGTTGGGACCACAGGTATGCACTACCATGCCTGGCTAATTTTTTTTTTTTTTTTTTTTTTTTTTTTTTTAAGTAGAGACAGGGTTTCACCATGTTGGCCAGGCTGATCTCCTGTCAGCCTGCTGTCAAACTCCTGGGCTCAAGTGATCCTCCCGCCTTGGCCTCCCAAAGTGCTGGGGTTATAGGCATGAACCATTGCATTGGGTATCCATGGAACACATCACTTGGAGTTTAGGCACATCTCAATATGAGAATAATTTACATCCTCTGTTAAACCCAGTTGGGGTGGGATAAAAACAGTTTCCTTACTGCACATTTGGTATAATGTGCCGGTGTCCTATGTGCTTCCTGTATACAATCTCACTTAATACTGAAAAGAAGTCTTGGCCGGGCACGGTGGCTCACGCCTGTAATCCCAGCACTTTGGGAGGCCAAGGTGGGTGGATCACAAGGTAAGGAGTTCAAGACCAGCCTGGCCAACATGGTGAAACTCCGTCTCTACTAAAAATACAAAAATTAGCCAGGCGTGGTGGTGCGCACCTGTAGTCCCAGCTACTTGGGAGGCTGAAGCAGGAGAATTGCTTGAACCAGGACCTGGGAGGCGGAGGTTGTGGTGAACCAAGATTGCGCAGCTGCACTCCAGCCTGGGTTATAGAGACTCCATCTCAAAAAAGAAAGAGAAAGGAAGAAAGGAAGAAAGGAGGGAGGGAGGGAGGAAGGAAGGAAAGAAAGAAAAGAAAGACAGAAAGGAAGAAAGAAAGAAGTCTTTGAGCGTTTCCCATTTAACACATAAAGAGAGTGAGGTTGAGAGGGTAAGAAATTCGGCCAAGGTCGAATTCAAGTCCCTGGTTCTGCTGCTCTTGGGCTCCTACTTGGACAAGCCCTTAAAACTTGATGGCGCCATGACAGAGGGATATTTTGGCACTAGTGGCAATTGTGGCCTAGAACTTATTACCCATTCTAGTTTCACACCTAGAATTCAGAAAAGAAAGGAACTATTATGAGATTGAAATCTGTATCCCCTTTGGTCTAACATAAAAATGTTCTTTTTATCTTCTACTATATAGGGCAAAATTTTTTAAATGCACTTCACTTCCACATCCAAAAAAATAAAAATAATTAATTTCAAGACTTTTTTCATGGTTAATTGTATCTCTGCAGCAGCTGAGAGGAACATTAATAAAAATTATCTTTTGGGGTTTTGGGGTTATTAAAATTGAGGATAAGGATGTTATGGAAGCTTTAGCTTCTAGATCCATCACCCTTTTAACAAGTATACTTGTTCCTTTAGATTTAACTCTTATTTATGAAATACATAAATCTGAACCAAAGCAATATGCCATTTTGGGGAAAATACATAAATGCAAATAAAAGAAAGCTGGTTCTAGTCCCCACAATTCTACTAAGTAGCCATTTGATGCTACCAGCAATGTACCAAAATTGTATCAGAATGAAATCTGCAACCCAAAACAAGGTGACTACTTGCTCTGAAATTCTAAGGGCCAATGAGTCATGCATCAATCGGTGCCAAAAATAATATAATGTCCAAACAAAACCTCTATTCTTTTAGCTAGGTATCCATTTGATTAATGTGACTTATATGTATGAGGGATGGATCAACAAATCTAATCCTCTTAAAGTATTTGGGAACTCAAAATATTTCTAACTAATGGAAATTATGGGCAAGCCTGCCAAAGGGCAAGAACTCTTTTAGACCCATCTAGTGTTCTTTATTCAAATAGCTTAGGATTTTTTTTTTTTTTTTTTTAACTGTGGTAGCTGATCTTCAAAGACAGCTCCCAATGAAACATGCCTCTCAGTATTCGATAGTATTCTATCCATTTATAGACCTTCCCACATTGAATCCGGACTGGCTCTGTGACATATTAACTAAAGGAATGTAGCACCAAAAGTGACTCTGTTCCAGTTTTGAACCTACGCCATAAGAAGTCTTGGTACCTTCTACTTCTGTGAGTTCTGAGCTGCCATTGCTGTCACTGTCCCACACTAAATATATCAGAATTCAATACAGCCACTGCAGGCCCAAATGCATCATTTCTGATGCCATCCTTTGTCCTTACTGAAACATGCATAAATCAGAGAAAGACAAAAAGCTTGATTGTAGGCTAAGATTCCTTGATTGAAAGAAGCTTCTGTGTCATCAATATTTTGAATTGTCCCTTTGTTTGTCACCCTGGAGGGGCATCCCTACTGGCTAAGGTATGCCTTTGCCTTTCCTCAGTAAAGTAGGCAGTTATCTGAAATGGGAGGTGGGATCTTTTACAGGTGAGTCCCCAGGGAAGGCACTCTTAGGTCAGAGTTCTCATGGAAGTTGATTTCTTCCTTGGAAATCTTTGTGTATCAAGGATGTGTGTACCTTGATTTTGTGGACAGCAGCCTCTGGTCTTCCTTTTGTCTTCTAACACTCCTGGCTTCCTCTTTCTAGCACTCCAAGTTCTTCTGATCTCTCCACTTCTAGGTACCTATTTGCGTTTCCCTCAAATGTCCATCAGCTGGTCCTGATACAGTGTCCACTGGTAAGAAACTGAAGGTAAGACCCCTTTCAGGGAGTTTTTCCATCAGAAATGAAACAAAGGAATAAAGATGCAACCACTGATATTTTAAGGGAAGTATCCTAGTGCCAGGTTTTTTCAATGACACCACACAGACAGCTGCTACAATCAAAGAATGGCTGAGTGTTCTCTGGCCTCGGGTAAGTAAACAGTGAGAACTTTACCATCTCCATCTCCAGTACTCCCACACCCAAAAGGCAAAAAGTATTCCAGAGTGGGGCACTAAAATCTTTCTAGGGAAAAATTCAGAAATGAGCTCTGTGATATGCTCCCTGCTCACCAGTAGAAAACATTGTTCCAGTTTCTTCCTTTGTACCTACTAGAGTGCTTTTCTGATTATGAAAGGGGCCCATCTGATTTCCAGCGGTTAGCCAACCCTCCTCCCACGTTCCATGTGTGTGCCTGTTTCTATGTGATCTGAACTGTTGAGACTTGGTTTATGTTACTCAAGCCTCTAAGAGTTAACAACAAGGTTACCCAGATCCTGAGAGGTAAAAATTTATTGATTTCTATCATATCAGCATGTTATGATATGGTCACGCCTGCTCATACAGCTGACTTCTTAGAGCCAAAAGAGAAATTTTTTCCTTTTAAAAATACAGTTGTTCAGCAGGAAAAAACATTTTAAAAACAAACATTTTCATATTAAGTGGAAATTAAAAACAATGGCTTCCCCTCCCCCCCGCCAACTCATGAGGAATAGGGCTGGTCAGCAATAGATCTCTGAGTGCCTCCAATCTGTTTTCAGGCCTCTGTCCCCAATCTGTTCCTTGTCTTCCACAGAAAGTAGTTCCAGGGGAAAAAGAAAGTAGAATCTCACCAAAACAGCAGCCTAAATACAGATAGAAAAATAAGAGGTAGACACAACTGTAACGATTTAACTCATTTGGTAGATTGTGCAAGATATTTTAATATTTAAAATTTTCAGTGGGATCAAATAAGGTCTACAAATACCTAAACAATTGATGTTTTAAATGCTAACATCTTAGAGATGCCTATACCACAGTTTACTTAGCTTTGAGAAATGAAAGTATAAAGCCGACTTTAGAAATATGCAAGCTTCCCATGTATTTCAGTAAACGTTTTCTTTCTATCACATTCTTCAAAATCAAAAGTTCGCTGTGTAGGACTGACATTAATGCTTTTCCTACCCTTTAAAGCCCTTGCCAGGGTCAGTGATAGGAATTTCCTGAGTTCAGCAAGTACATTAACTATGAGAAGTTTATTCAACACTAATAGTTAAGAAAAAAAGGATGGGGCAGTGGTGTGCTGGATACAGCCCCTACTGGCTCCCAAGAGCCAATGGTTACATTTTAGAATTTTGCCTGCAGTTGTTAAGCATTGGTTATTAAAATTGAATCATATAAATTTAGAACTAATGTTAAAGCTAAAAGTGGTTTCGGCTTAATAAGTCTAATACATACTATGGTAAGAAACAGTTTTAACAGTAGAGCACATATCAGATTGAATGACAATAAACTCATTGGGAAATGAGTTAAATTAGGACAGTCTGCCGTTTTTCAAATCATGGTTGAAATACAATCAATCATAGGTTGACTGTAGGAGTTCAGCAAAAAGCAATTAAGCATCCTTTTAAAAAAGCATTTTAGTTCTTTTCTGAGCAACTAAGTATACTGTGAGAATCAATTGGCTATATGGGATTTACAATAAAGTATTTATATCTTATTATTTGTTAATTGTGTTATATGTTCTTGCTATCAGCAAAATTTATAACAAACATATAATTTTTTCCCAGAAGAGTGGACTGCTAAACATTTACCAACACACCACTGGATTGGGAGAATGGGGAGAAAGGGGGAAATATTTTTAAACCAAAGAAGGAAGTCTGATGTTTTTTCATTTGGTTTTTCAGTTTGCTTGCAGCATCCAACTGCCACAGTGAGCTTTAAGTACCTGCCTGCAGATGTTAATGCCCAAATAGCTCTGGTAAAACACACATGCCCCCTCCCCACTACTAAGAATTAAAAGCACTTTACTTGAAAAAAAATCAACTTTATTTTTTCTAGGTTTAAAAAAAATAGAACCAGCTATTAGTTTTTGTTGAGAAAATGCTTCTTTTGGTGTTCACACCTAAACTTCTGAAAAGGTGATCTGGTTACTAAAATCACCCCAAATGCATTCATAAACCAGATCCACGTGTGACCAGCCCTTTACAAAAATTAAATACAGTTGCCACAGCCTTTACATTCATTCTTATCACACGTTACAACATGCAGATAACACAAAGAAAGGTCAACAAGCTGAAGTAAACATTACAGCATCAGGAAAATGAAAACCCATCTGTATAAAATAAATACAATTTTGTAATAATTGTAAAGAAAATGAAAGCACTTAATAAAAATAATGGCAGTTGAATGTATAACTGTCTCATCACCCAATCATAAAATAAGTTACTGTAAAATGCATAGACTCCTTACGTGTAAAGAATGTGTGCATCACAGTCATGTGTTCAACAGTTTTACACAATAAAAATAAAGCCATTCAAGATATGTGTGCATACTTTGCAACTAGAATACACTTAAAAAACGTTTGCTCTTTAAACTGTCTTAAAAAAATATTAAATGTAAAAACCCTCAGATGGAAATTTTGCAGAAAAACCCATATTTTATCTTCCATATGGCTAGTCACCCTTCCCCAACAGTTCAGCACCCTCAGCTTATTCCCAGGGTCCAGTTCCTAATTGTTGGGGAGTGGTGCAAAATGATTACAATAAAGCACCAACCAATGACTGCTCCAGAGAATACCCAGCCCTTCTGTGATCTGGAAATCTCTAACTTAGATGGTTTTGGTCCCAAACATATTAGTCTCTACCCTTCCTGCTGCCCACTCCTGCTTTTGACTTTGTTCTTCATGTTAACAGATATAAGGCTCATAGCACTGCAGAGCAAAAAAAACCTAACAAACCATTTTTATCCATCCTCTGTGGACCAGAGCTGCACACACTCATAATGGTAACTCTGGAGTGAAGTCCTGTGTAATGACTTCAAAAAACAAACAAACAAACAAACAAACAAAAAAAAACAATTAACTCTTCCTACTCAGTAGTGCAAATAAAACATTTTCTTTTCAAATATAAAAATAATCCAAGAAGACTATCCATGATTAAAGGCTACTCTGTATGATTAACCGGGTCCAACTAGTTCAGAAGAGTCTTTAGGGAAGTGATTGTCAAAAAACACTCAGACAAATCCACAAGAAGTGAGCAACATGAGCAAGGAATGAAGAGGCATTCTTAACATGAATCCAAGATAGCAATGCTAGAATAATGTTCCCAGGTTTACATTTGGTGATTTCAGATTTCATTTTCATAAAAAGGCTTGAGAACAATGCCAGTACTGTCAACTATTGACTATTCAGGGATGCTTTTCTAACCCATAGATTATTCAGGCTTCTGTATTTACTCTTCCTGATAGCTGTTTGTCTTTCCATATAATTTCACTACTCATTAACACAGTCATAAATATATAGGCAAAAAACCCCTAAGAAACAACTTAAACCATTTAATTAGTAAGCATTCCTAGAAAAAAAATAAGTCTGATGAGAATAAGAATTCAAGCTCCTAAATAAAAGTAATTTTTGATTTACCTATCATTTATTACCAGATTATCTATCCAGAAATTAATTAATCTAGTAATCCTTCCTTTACAGTGGAAAGTTAAGGATTGGCTGTAATATTAAAGACTAATATGACAGATCTGAACTCACAGCTATCTTCTTTTTTAATATACTTTTGGAATCCTCAATGAATTTGTTTGCTTACCCAACACATTATTTTCCATTCTGTAATTTTTCTTTACCTTCCGTTACTTATAGGTCTCTCTGCCATTTAAGTATAGTTCACCACCAATAATTGTTTCTGAAGTTAAGGGTGACCTGCTGGCTTGGTCACTTTTGTAGTGACTGGACCTGCCTGTGGTCATGCAGATCTCCATCATTGTAACTCATCAATACCAAGATTCCAGTAATGGATTCTCAACCTTGTCTGCCGTGGGAATCTAGGCAGTCTAGCCAAGACCAAGAAGAGCTGAGCTTCTACAAGCTACTGATATAAAACTGGCATAGTTTTATTTTCTTTCCTCTTGACAAAATATATACACTTTAAACGTCCTTTCATCTCCTTTCACAAAGTACAAATCAGGAATTTTTCTTCAGTTTTGTACAGTAGCATATTGCTGCTTCCCCAAATAAGAACACTGATTCTCTCTTTACCTTCTCTAGTGCAAGCAGAAGAACTCCAGTTACTGATAAGAAAGCAGTACAAATGCTTTCAAACATATTTTGCAAACAGAAGAGAGAGAACATGTTAAATAATCAAAGAGGGATAGGGCACATCAAATATACATCTATTTACAACTCACAGAAATATTTTCAAAAATTAACTCACGTATCTATTGGTATTTGCCATCCTGGAGACTGTGAAAATGATACTGCACTTGAAAAGTAAAGCATCTTATAGGATAGTTTAATGTGTACAGTATATTTAACAATATCATGTTCCTTTGGAGCACAGTGATGTCAAAAGTGGCCCTCAGCCACATTTATGTATGCATGTTCGCATTTATTTTTGGATAGGAGAACTGGTCACTCTACCCTGTGGCTTGCTGTAGCAATGAGGAAAGGGTCTGTCAGCTAGGACTATGCACGCTGTATTTGACAGTGAGCAACTTCTCCCCCAGATGGTTGACTAATCCCTCAAGTGAACAATTTCATTTCATCCAGTAATTTAGTGGTGCTTGCTGGGCCTCAAACAGAAGCATCATTAAGCTTCTATTGGGCTTTCTGTCATCATCTATACCTCTAAATTGAGATTGGTTTCACTTATTCACTGTCACTGTAGAACACATAACGAAATGCTTAGATTTCAAAAAAATTGCATTTTATAACAACCAGTCCCCAAACCAAACACATTAACACTGTCTTCTGCATTTTACCAGTGCTAGTATAATATTCAGTGAGGTATTTCAGTTAATGCATCATTCTCTTTCACATACGCACTGAGCTATCCTAAATATGAAGCTGCTCTGGGCTTTTATTTGGTGTCGCCTTACCTTTCCCACATAACTGGGGAAAACTCATATCTTCTCTGTTTTTTTGGTTTATTTTAAAATAGAAAACATTAACTTTTTTTGTTTTATAGCCTACTTCTCAAAATTGTTATTTGTGTGATTAGTGACAACGGGGGAATCTACAACGCTCATATCACAGTAAACTATCACTGACTTACTAGGATCTTAATAGTCTTACAATCCCAAACAAAAACACTCCTCATCTCACTGATGCAGTACCAGCACTTTTAGAGAAGGGTGTGGTTCTCTTATGAGGTAAATTGTACAAACATAGCAACATATTCCTAAAAAATGTTTTCTAGAAATAGAAACTTGACTTTACCCTCTTCAAAAAGCAACTTGAGGCTGGGCGCGGTGGCTCATGCCTCTAATCCCAGCATTTTGGTAGGCCGGGGCAGGTGGATCACCTGAGGTCAGGAGTTCGAGGCCAGCCTGGCCAACACGGTGAAACCCCGTCTCTACTAAAAGTTCAAAAATTAGCAGGGCACGATGGTGGGTGTCTGTAGTCCCAGCCACTTGGGAGGCTGAGGCAGGAGAATTGCTCGAACCCGGGAGGCAGAGACTGCAGTGAGCTGAGATCACGCCACTGCACTACAGCCTGGGCGACAGAGTAAGACTGTCTCAAAAAAAAAAAAAAAAAGAAAAGAAAAAGCAACTGGAAGAGATTGGGGGAGCTTTTTGTGCTGGTCTCTTTCCTATTTACACTCACCCTGACGGGGCAGCTCCTTGATGTGATGATTCAACAGACCACTGTCTGCACAGGTCCTCGGGGTGCCATAGGAGAACCTGTCACCATTATAAGCCACTAGGCTCTTATTTTTCTATAAACTAGCCTATTTCCCCTTAAACTGATCATTTAAATGTTCTATATTAATTTGTTTCAACCATCCCCAAATGCATTTAGTGCCAATGTCAAAATGGAAAAAATAAAGCCTCTGAGCTGCAACAGAGGCATCACGTCAGGGTGGTGTCCAAGGCAGGATGGTGCTGGAGAGCATCGGCAGGCAAATAAACACACAGAGACAAGACAGTTCTCGAGAATCTCACACACTACTATGCTCCCATTTGTTTTCAGGCTGTATTACTAATTCTTTGCTATATCTGCATCTCAAAAAAGTGCATTTTGTAAAATTATCAATTTATGATATGCCTCTGATACAAAATGAGAAATCAGATAAGGAAAAGCACGAGTGCATGTAAACACAGTGTTGGATCGAGCTAGCCTTTGTAAAGAAAACATCCAGTACCAGAAGGGGTCCAGTGGACACTGCTTTTCCCCCACGGAGAATGCCAACAATGTACCTCAGTAAGCTGTTGAAGACTGGAGTTTGTTACTGCAAATGACAGGGAAAGAGTTCTTCGTGAGGTGCCAATCAGCTCCCCTCAAGGTTACTGAGTTGGTGGAAATGTGGGCGTTCTAGAGTACTGCCCTAATACAGACTACAGGTAAGAGGGATGAATATAACTTTCTGAGTTTCAACTAAATTGTCAAGTGTAACTGGTGGCAACAGAATTTCTCTCAGATAGTCTTCTAGGATGATTTTATGATTTCCTCTTCTCCAAATGTGATGTTTGCTTAAATATGTGATAGAGTGTATCTTTTTAAAACATGTTCTTAAAATATATTAGCAGGTCATTATATTACTAATCCTCATTTTAGTAGAGTTTTAAAATATCCCAAAGGGGGATAAATATTAATCCATCCATTGAATTTCTTTTGCTTTTTTTTTAAATATATTCTGATTTGCACATGTAAAATAATGCACACTTTTGAAAGAAAGTCTCAACTCCTATGGTGACCTTGACAAGTCCACGTCAATTCCTAAAACAGGCAATGGTAAAAATACTGAATGATGTTGTACCACATATAGCCTGACAAAAATGCAAAAGACTGTATGAGAAATATCCACATGTTGCTGAGGGTCATCTCCCTGGAAACAGTTTCCTTATGGCCCTTGGAAGGTGGAAAAGCTCCTAAAAGACAAGATAGAAATATTAGCTTGTTTTACTCTGTGGTGGTAGGTCTCCTGGAATAAAAGTTGAATATTAGCTTAACTAGAGTTGTACATGTGTGTGTTAAAGCACCTTCAGTGACCTTCCAGGGCCCCAGAGGAGAGATTTTACTTGAAATACAATTTCCATACTACCTAGCCCCTTCTTGCCTCTGAGCCTTTGCTTTTTCTCTGCCTGTAATGCTCTCCTCCTCCACTTAGTGAATAGCTGGCTCATGTGCATCCTTTCCATATCAGAAAAAATACTCCCCCCCTTCCCCCCCTTCCCATCTCTGTTTATTTCCTTCCTGGAACTTTTCCCAATTGGTCATGATCCCGATTCTCTTTCTTTCTGCAGACGTATTTGCCACGTCTCCCACTGGAATATAATCTGCATGAGAACAGGCACTCTAGCTGCCTTGTCTCTGCTGGATCCCTAGAGATTCCCACAGTGGTCAGGACCCAGGATTATGTGAGATTGACATGAAATAATTTCTGAAATAGCATACTTTATGCTGATTCCTCTATTTACAAATTGTTTTTTGTCAAAAAAGTAGTTGTATAACACTGACATTATTTTCAAAAGGCATTATGCTTTATGAAATATATCTTAATAATAAAAGAAATACAAAGTAAACAGATGTCTTTAAATTCGTTTCTGGAAAGGAATGCTAGATCACTTCATAGAGCAATATTACCTAAGGTCATCATGATAACACTCTTCAGCATTTCAAATAGTCTTTGTCCTTACTGATAATCCCCAGGGTAAGCTGATTCATGAGGGGATTTGCTTCTCACAAGCAATTTACCGAGTGCATTTTCAAGTTTCAAGATCTAATATGCAAACAGCTTTCTTTAAAAGAGGCTTCCATTATTGTTGCTATAATTTAACAACTATTTAAAGGTTACTGTGTACCTGTTTCATAAAAATGTGATAAGAGGTCTTCTTTTTCAACAAACCGTTGATAGAGCCAAGTGGTAAGGTCATCAGTTTCCAGGGGTACATCTTTAATTGGAAAGACCCTTTTAAGGGTTAGAAGAAAAGAACAAAAACTACTTTAATTCAGAAGTCAAAATTATTCAGAACCACAACTTATGATGAAAAGCTGAATAAAATTGTGTTATCATCTTTTGCTTTAACAAGGGTTGGTTTCTTCAGCTTTTCAGGTATCTTGGTTATTAAAAATTGTTGATTATACAACAGAGTTCATTTATGCATTCATTCAAACATTCACTAGCCTACTGTGTTAGGTCCAGTGTTAGATGCTGAAAACATACTATTAAATTACCTTGTATCTATGAATAACTACAGAGAATAACTATGTCTTCCCATGTTTGTGGCTTTAAGTAGAAATGGTATTTAGAACAGATGAACTTTTAAAATGCAGTTAAATCAGGATGTTCAGTCATTTAGTTAAATGTCAGGCAATGTTCTTTTGGTGGGAAAGTCTGAGAAGCACAGAGACTCTGCCCAAATTGGTAATATTAGTAGTATCAGAGATACTGCTTTCATGAATAGGGCTAACTTTTACTGGTTGGGAGTGGCTACTGGAACACTATTCTCAAGATCTGAGACCATGTCCTGACTCATCAGGAAACACTATTGTGATTCGTGATACCCATGGACTGAGAGGGGACAGGCAGCATGAGGACTATGTATTTGCTGACCTTGAAAAATAGTTTTATTTTTTGTTTTCCAATTTAGTAGGGGATTTTATTTTGTCCCCTTTATCAAAGGTATAAAGGCACACAGTTTAAAGTCAGCAAAAAACATATTTGTATGAAAAATGGGAGTCCTGTCCCTCTTCCCTTCATTTCTGCCCTCCCTAGAATTGATTATCACCTCTTTTAGCTGATTATCTTGGTATTTACCACCATGCTTCTTCTGTTTTAGGCCTTCTCTACTGACTTCCCACTATGGAAGATGAGGATGAAGTTCTTTCCTCTTCCTATTCCCATAACATATGCACATTCTTCCCATCTTCCCAATACAGTTGTAGAGTAATTTCAGTTAGCTCCATATTAGGCATTTATATTAATATGATCATGTAAATATATTCATTGCTAAGCCACAGAGTAAATCATGGCTACTTTTCCTTTCTTTACCAATTTTTTATTTTCCCTGGATTGAGCAATTATGTATCACTTTTCATTTTGCTTAATTTTCCATGTACATGCAACAAATTCAACCACAAGCTCTCAGGCAATTGTCTATAATCAATGCTCTAAATCAGGTCTATAAGTTTTTTTTTAAAGGGCCAAACAGAAAATATTCTACGCTTTGCAGGAATGAAAATAAATAAAACTTAACAGCTATTGGAACCCCTAAAACACTTTAAATCTTGAGAGAGATGTGACCTTGATCTGAGTCACGTAGCATGTAGTTGCAACTTCTGCTTCTTTTTTTTCTTTTTTTTTGAGACGGAGTCTCGGTCCGTCGCTGGGGCTGGAGTGCAGTGACCGGATATCAGCTCACTGCAAGCTCCGCCTCCCGGGTTCCCGCCATTCTCCTGCCTCAGCCTCCCGAGTAGCTGGGACTACAGGCGCCCGCCACCTCGCCCGGCTAGATTTTTTTTTGTATTTTTTAGTAGAGACGGGGTTTCACCGTGTTAGCCAGGATGGTCTCGATCTCCTGACCTCGTGATCTGCCCGTCTCGGCCTCCCAAAGTGCTGGGATTACAGGCTTGAGCCACCGCGCCCGGCTACTTCTGCTTCTTATAGATTAATTCTCCTCCTCATCGTTCTTGTTCTGTAAATGACTAGTAGACACCAAAGATCAGACTTCCTGCCCTTCTAATCTCTGACCTTTGTTATAGATTAACCACCTCCTTTATTGTCCTGTACCTAACTCAGACCAGATGGTACAAAAGACCTCATGATGGTGACACCTTCGGTGTGGAATGCTAAATATACCTTTCCGGAAAGAAAAAGACCACCTTGCCCAATCAGATCACTGTAACTATGCATTAAACCTTATGTAGAAAGGTGTTGAAATTTTGTTAAGCTTCCCTAAACCTTGTCTATATAAACAACCCCAAACTTCTACACTTTGGAATACTGACTTCCAATTTTTGGAATCTATGCTTCCTGGGTGGCTGTCCTCAAGCTTTGTGCTCTAATAATCTCTACATTTGGCATATTTCCTGAATCTTATTTAAAGTTGACACAAGCTACACTATCTCTGTCACAACTACTCAATTCTGTCTTTGTAGTATGAAAGTAGCCAGAGACAATGTATAAACAATACACAGTAACTGTGTTCAAATAAAATTTTATTTAAAAAACAGGCAGTGGGCAGGCAGACCTGTGGTCTAAATCCTTCTCCTAAGCAATCCCCTTGCATCAGACATCCTTTCAATTTCACCTTCCTAAAGAAATTTCACCCAGATGCTGCCTGTAGTCTCACATTAGGAGGTCCCTTCACCATTGTCCTGGTGAGTCCCTGCACTCCTAAATCGAACAGAATGTTAACTATACCTCATGTCTTTCTCTTTCACTGATTACTTTTGATAAGGACATCCTTTAGCAGTTTCTTGAGAAAGCACTTGAAATCTTGGATGTCTGTCAATGTCTTTTTTCTGTTCTCAAACTTGGTTGATAGTTTGGTTAGATACAGGATTCAAGGTTAAAAATCATTTTCTTCCATCTCTTATCTTTCTGACCTCCTTTCTGGGAGATTTCTTATTTAACTTCTAAATGTTTTGTGGCATTTTAATTTCCTTTATTGTATTTTATTTTTATTTTGCTTTTTTGCTTTTTATAAATTAATAAATTGCTCACACTCAGGTCTTTTTAATTTTTAAGAGCTCTTATTGTTCGGAGTGTTTCTTTTTTATAGTATGCTATTATTGTTTTACTGTTACAATATCTTATGCTTATAATAAGTTTTTAAAATTATAATGGAAATTTTTAAACATTTGCAAGAGGACAGAAAAAGGTTAATGAACCCCCATGTACTATTAGGAATTCTAGAAGCAGACCTTGCCCTGTGTAGTCTGGTCCTCCATGTCACCTTCTTGTGTTTGCTTTAGTCTTTATCTTTCAAGAGTTCAGGTCTGTTAGATTATTAGTTATCTGACATTCTTCGTTGTTCCATCACATTTACAGATATGGGACTGAACGGCTGATTAAAAGCTCTCAGTTTATGAGTGCAGTCTGTTGCCTGTTTACCCTCACTCAGTATTATCTTCGCTGGACCATTTAAATTGGTCTCTTCTCTTAAACTCACCCGCTTCCCCAGAGAAAGATCCTCTGATTTCCTGCTTAGAGAGTGAAGGCCCGATTGCTAGCTTTCCGGTGACCAGTGAAATAAGAGGGCTGGGAATCTTAGCACTCAGCACACTGACATCACTTCACCATGCTGTTTTCATTATGGGACCTCTGCCTCAGTTGTATCTGTTGTTCCTCAGTCCACAGAGCCCCTATTTCCCTCCCCAGAGTAAACCTCCAATGTTTGCCAGGGTAGGGAAAAATAATTTCCCAGCTGTGGGATATAGGGTAGGGGTTGGGGTATCTGCGTTCTTCTTAAACAGATTTCAACCAGTCTTCCCAAGTTTAGTAATGCTTTCAACCTCGTTTCCACAGGTGCTGATGTTGCCAGACTTTTGGAAGTTCTATGGTACAAGGTTGGCTTATGGCTTTCCCACAGCTGGCTTGGGGTTCTGTTATGTTATTTACTGCTCGTTCTTTTTTCCAACTTCCCAACTTTTGCTGCCATTGTCTTTCAGGGTGTTCTCATCCTTGTGGGTTTACATCTTTAAAACCCCATTTAGTGTTATTTTATGGGGGTTTTAGGAGAGCAGGAAGTAGACATGAGTCGAATCTACTATGTCTTCTGAAAAGTTCACCTGTTATTTCTGAAAGATCTAAGATGATTTGCTATCTTTGGCCAGGGCCTACCGCTTGTCATTCTTAAAGGGGCCTCCGTTGCTATTTTGGGTTTAGGCAAAATGAATGTTGGTTACTTACTAAGGGTTTGAAAATTATAATGCTGCATACCATCATAAAAACATTTCAGGCCAGGCATGGCAGCTCACATCTGTAATCCCAGCACTTTGGGAGGCCGAGGCAGGTGGATCACAAGGTCTGGAGTTCAAGACCAGCCTGGCCAAGATGGTGAAACCCTGTCTCTACTAAAAATACAAAAATTAGCTGGGCATGGCAGGCACCTGTAATCCCAGCTACTAGGTAGGCTGAGGCAGAGAACTGCTTGAACCCGGGAGGCAGAGGTTGCAGTAAGCCGAGATGGTGCCACTGCACCCCAGCCCGGGTGACAAAGTGAGACTCAGTCTCGAAAAAAAAGGCCTGGCACAGTGGCTCAAGCCTGTAATCCCACCTTTGGGAGGCCAAGGCGGGTGGATCATGAGGTCAGGAGATCGAGACCATCCTGGCTAACATGGTGAAACCCCGTCTCTACTAAAAATACAAAAAAATTAGCCGAGCGTGGCGGCGTGCGCCTGTAGTCCCAGTTACTTGAGAGGCTGAGGCAGGAGAATTGCTCAAACCTGGGAGGTGAAGGTTGCAGTGAGCCGGGATCACACCACTGCACTCCAGCCTGGGTGACAGAGCGAGACTCCCTATCAAAAAAATGAACAAACAAAACAAAAAACAAAAAAACAAACAAAAAACATTTTGAAAAATTCTATAGTATAGTCAGTAGAACATGATGTTTAGACCAGCAATACTGAAAAAATAATCAGAAAAGAATATTACTTATGAATTACATTACAATGATATGTCTTTCTCTTGTTATTTAAACATTTAAATATCAGATTGGGGGAATATTTTAAAACCCAAATTTAAGTGCGAGTAGACAGAAAAAAAATAGAGGAAAGAAGGAAGGAGTGTGGCATGAAAAATCTATTAAAAATCAATTTGAAAAACACACAGGGCTGGGCATGGTGGCTCACGCCTGTAATCCCAGTACTTTGGGAGACTGAGGTACAAGACTCCATCTCAAAAAAGAAAAAAAAAAAAAAAAAGGAACTCACACGCAATTGATTAAAATTTTACTTTCAAAAATTTGAAAGGATGAAAGATAACCAAAATAGAGTTTTATTTACACAGAAATAACTCTCCCATTCTTTTTTTTTTTTTTTTTGAGACGGAGTCTCGCTCTGTTACCCAGGCTGGAGTGCTGTGGCCGGATCTCAGCTCACTGCAAGCTCCGCCTCCCGGGTTCACGCCATTCTCCTGCCTCAGCCTCCTGCCTCAGCCTCTCGGGTAGCTGGGACTACAGGCGCCGCCACCTTGCCCGGCTAGTTTTTTGTAGTTTTTAGTAGAGACGGGGTTTCACCGTGTTAGCCAGGATGGCAACTCTCCCTTTCTTAATAATCTTCTATCTCCCAAAATACAATACTACATTGCTCTACATCAGTAATATAAAAGCATTTTGGTTGATGAAATATTTTAATGGAGTGGGAGATCCTAAGGTCCAGAAACTTCAAGTTTCAGCTTGCTGCTATAAAATCCCCCCCCATCATCTGCCTCGCGCCTATAATCTCAGCACTTTGGGAGGCCGAGGTGGGTGGATCACGAGGTCAGGAGTTCGAGACCATCCTGGCAACATGGTGAAACCCCGTCTCTATTAAAAATACAAAAACTAGCCCGGTGTGGTGGCACGGGCCTGTAATTCTAGCTACTCGGGAAGCTGAAGCAGGAGAACTGCTTGAACCCAGGAGGCGGAGGTTGCAGTGAGCCGAGATTGTGCCACTGTACTCCAGCCTGGGCAATAGAGGGAGACTCCATCTCATAAAAACAAAACAAAACAAAAAAACAAAATCAAAAAACCAACCCTATCATCCCTTATTATCACAACTTGAATTTACCATTGCTCTGAATAAGCTAACAACAGAAGGATGAATTAAAAAACGTTTTTTTTTTTTTTTTTTTTTTTTTGAGCGTAGTGGCACAATCACAGCTCATGGCAACCTTGAACTCCTAGGCTCAGGTGATCCTCCCACCTCAGCCCGAGTAGCTGGGACCACTGGTGCGCGTCATCATGCCCAGCTAATTTTTGTTGTTGTTGTTTTTTTGTAGAGATGGGGTTTCCCCATATTGCCCAGGCTGGTCTCAAACTCCTGGGCTCAAGAGAGACACCCTCTTCGGTATCCCAAAGTGGTGGAATTGAGTGAGCCACTGTGCTCAGTCAACTTTTAAAAAGAGAAGAAATATTGGAAATGCTTATACTACATAAAATCATCCTATAGGTTAGTATTTGTAGCCCTTTTAAGACCTTTACTCCTAAGTAATTGAAAGATCTCTTTCAAAGTAAACATTTTTCCTCTGCATTGTCCAGCTCAGGTTCTGATATGCCTCATTGAGTGAGTGGGACTCCAAGGCTGAGATTCTCTTCTACAAACAGTGTTCGCTTTGGTTTTTTTTTTTTTTTTTTTTTTTTTTTTTACACATGGAGAGTCTTTGCTTTGTAGGCACAATTAAAATAATCCCAGAAGACAGTGTGGCCTAGTGATTAAGAATACAAACTACCAGGCTGGGCGCGGTGGCCCATACCTGTAATCCCAGCACTTTGGGAAGCTGAGGCAGGCAGATCACGAGGTCAGGAGTTCGAGACCAGCCTGGCCAACATGGTGAAACCCCTTCTCTACTAAAAATACAAAAATTAGCCAGATGTGGTGGCAGGTGCCTGTAATCCCAGCTACTTGGGAGGCTGAGGCAGGAGAATAGCTTGAAACTGGAAGGTGGAGGTTGCAGTGAGCCGAGATTGCGCCACTGTACTCCAGCCTGGGCAACAAGAGTGAAACTCCATCTCAAATAAAAACAAACAAACAAACAAACAAAAAAACAACAAGCTATTGGACAGACTGCCTGGGGTTGAATCCTGACTCCACCACTTGCCAGTTGTGTGACCTTGGGAAAATTGTTAAACCTCTATATGACTTACTTCCCTTGTGTTTAAGATGGGGCTAATCATATTACTTATCTTACAAAGTTACATATATACATATACTTGGCATATGGTAAACACTCATACAAATGCTAGTGTTGGTTGTGACAATTAAGTGTCAGATCATTTAAGGCCAGCATTATTGTGCTTCTGGCTTTTTTGGGTTCAGCAATAGTTGTAGTGACTATATTGGATCTGCAGCTGTCATTGGTTTGGCATTCCATGACTATTTTCATATCGTCAGATAATAAAGTCAATACCAAGAATTTAAAAGATGAAGTCATGACAGAGATTCTGAAGATGCTGTTAATATCAATATTGATATAATCAGAGGAACAGAGACAAGGAGATAAAATTTCAAATGAAGAGTCTCTGCCTAATTAAACAGGTTTATCTTTCCATCTCTTCAAAGGGTAACTTCCATCTTTTGAATTGTAAGAAATGCTCATGTTAGGAAAGACATCCCAAGAATTTTATTGTCTCCTCTTTGTCCCCCCTACATTTTAACTAAACATTCCTATGGTGGGAAAGTTATAGGATATAGAAGATCCTAAGTTTGCTTTGATAGGCTACTTCGCTTACAGTGTATATGAAATTCTACAGAATTCAGCCACTAGGCAAACATGTTTCCATGGAAAAATGTTCTGTGTTCACATTATAATGCTAGGCTCACATCTCCTCACCCTGCTGTATTTTGGCTCCTTGGCAAAAGGCCATATTCCTGTCTCAAGCCATCATCTCCATTTGAAGCGGATTTGAAAAGATGATTAAAAAATAGTCAATTACATAAAGTGCCTTTTCCTAACTTCTTTTCTAAGAAGTTTCCAGGTATCTGGTTCTATGAAATAGTCATTTACATATAAGGGTTAGGTTCAATTTGAGTCAGTGAATGACTGAATGTCTGTACCTACCAAGGAACCTTACAATTTTAATTTGCAGTTAAAAGACAAATTAA
The DNA here is from genome assembly GCF_002776525.5 of Piliocolobus tephrosceles. Classification (NCBI taxonomy): domain Eukaryota; kingdom Metazoa; phylum Chordata; class Mammalia; order Primates; family Cercopithecidae; genus Piliocolobus; species Piliocolobus tephrosceles. The sequence continues at coordinate 68,547,515 of NC_045434.1, forward strand.
TGCAAATAATGACAATTTTGTTTTTACCTTTCCTATGTTAACACTTTTGTTTTTCTTGTCATATTGCTCTGGTAAGAACCTCTAGTACAGGGCCGGGTGTGGTGCCTCATGCCTGCAATCCCAGCATTTTGGGAGGCTGACACAGGCGAAATCATGAGGTCAGGAGATCGAGACCATCCTGGCTAACACGGTGAAACCCCATCTCTATCACAAATACAAAAAAATTAGCCGGGCATGGTGGTGGGCGCCTGTAGTCCCTCAGCTACTCAGGAGGCTGAGGCAGGAGAATGGCGTGAACCTAGGAGGTGGAGCCTGCAGTGAGCCGAGATCGCGCCACTGCACTCCAGCCTGGGCGACAGAGTGAGACTCTGTCTCAAAAAAAACAAACAAAAAAAAATCTCTCAGGGATAAACATTCAACACAATTAAGTGTATTACTTGCTGTAAAATTTATTAGAGATACCATTAATCAGATTAACCTTAATAGAAGAAATTCCCTTCTATTTCCAATTTGCTAAAAGTGTTTTCTTATCATGAATGAGAGTTGCATTTTATTAAAAATTTTTTTATCTATTGAAATGCTTATGTAATATTTCCCTATATTCTGTTAATAAGATGAACTACTTTAATTGATTCGAATTTTAAACCAAACTTTCAATCCTAGGATGTATGCTGTCACTATATAACATTACATATTTTAATATATATTGCTGGGTTTTATCTTGCATCTATAACCATGTGAGAGGTCTGCCTGTAAATTTTCCTCTCTTATAATCTCTTTAGTTCAGGTTTTAGTATCAATGTTATGCTATCCCAATAAAACAAGCTTAGGAAGTATCTTTTCTTCTTCTATGCTCTGGAAGAGTTGTGTTTAATGTCCTTTTACTATTTTGTTTTAGTTTTTTTAGAGACAGGGTCTTCCTCTGTTGCCCAGGCTGGTTTCAAAGGATTCTCCTTCCACAGTCTCCTGAGCGGCTGTGAATACAGGTGCACATATACCATACCCAGCTCCTCTTTTTAGTAACTGTAAGATTTGTAGTGGTATCCCCCTTTTCATTCTTGATATTGGTAATGTAGTTAATAGTGTTTTCAAAGAAACATAATTTTCTGATATTGCTATTTCTACCATATGTTTCCTATTTCAACATTTTCCTTCATTTCCCCTGCTTTCTACTGTAATTGGATTTAATTTGCTTTTCTTTTTCTTATTGAGATAAATATTTAGATTACTGGTTTTTAGTTTTCTTACTTTCTATAATAATATTAGCATTCTAAGGCTATAAATCCTTCCTATGCATAGATTAAGTTACATCTCACAACTTTTGATAGATAATATTTTCATTATCATTCTGCTAGCAATATTTTTGAATTTTCATTGTAATCTCTTAATACATAGTAAACATTAAATTCCTCTTATTCTCTACTGATAAACAGTTTCTCATCTTTTGTTATTGGAAACAATGTGGCAACAAATAGCATTATACAAATGTTCATTCATATGTAAGTTTAAAGGATAAATTTCCAGAAGTGAAATTGCTATGTCAAAGTCAAATGCAGTAGTAATTTTTAAAAGATATTGCTGTATTACCTTAATAAAGATTGTACCAATTTATATTTTCATTAGCAATTTGTGAGACTCATTCTTACGGAAAGATTTTTAAATTGGAGTATTACCAAGTCAGAAGGCTCTCGTTTAGGTATAGAGGACGGCTAATAGTGTTTCTTAACTAACTGGGCTATGCCTGACTGGAGACGTATTCATGGAAATTCATCCACGAAGTCTCTTTAAGATAGAGATATCAGGCCGGATGTGGTGGCTCACGCCTGTAATCCCAGCACTTTGGGAGGCCGAGGTGGGCAGATCACCTGAGGTAGGGAGATCGAGACCATCCTGGCTAACACAGAGAAACCCCATCTCTACTAAAAATATAAAAAATTAGCCAGGCGTGGTGGCACATGCCTGTAATCCCAGCTACTCGGGAGGCTGAAGCAGGAGAATCACTTGAACCCGGGACGAGGAGGTTGCGGTGAGCTGAGATTGAGTCACTGTACTCCACCCTGGGCAACAAGAGGGAAACTCCGTCACCCTGCCCCCCTCAAAAAAGAATACAGATATCTTGTGTTTTCATTTCAACATTAATCTTCATTAATAAAAACATTCTGAATCATAAAGTATCTATAATTAAGTACTACCATTGTTTTTTGGTGCCTACATTTATAATAATTTTGGTACAAAGCAGTACGAAAAAGTAAAGGTCCAGAAAAGTAAACGGGTGCATACTTAAAAGCACACTCTTATTTTCTCGCCTCTTAAAATTGATGACCTCTGAACTATGTATGCATGGGGCAGACTCCGAGCAGAATAAAGCTCCGCAATTCTAGTTAATACATTACGGTTCTAAACACAAGGGTGCTCAGAGCAACACAAGAGATGTTAACTATTCAGGAAATCTAATGGTTTCTTTCTCTTTCCTCCAATTTAAATGTCCTTAAATGTCTGGATGTTTAGGAAGGTCAATTAACTTCACCTTGATATTAGAGGCATATCTTAAAATTTAAAAATCAGATTTTTCTTAAGTGAAAGGTATTACAAATTACTGAGTTTTTACTTTTAGATAATTTAATATGGTCTTAACACATTTTTGCAGCCTATGTAGTACTTTTAACTATTCAACTCTACCATCCTGAGTAGCAGCCAAATACTTGCATTACTTTTTGCCTCCTAAAACTATTCTATTTCTGCCTTGTTGACACTCATTGCTTAATATAAAAGGCTATGCATGCCACCACTTGCAGGAATCCTCTCACCAAGGGAAAGGATTCTCTAGCTCTTCTTTAAAAAACAAAATAAATTTATCAAAAGCAAATGTCTGCCAATCTGTTATCAGCCAATTCTGGTAGTCTTGGCACCCTTCTCATTAATAACCCATGTCAGACCTGTCATCATATATCATTCTCTTCATGACAAGTATTGGGGTGTGGCAATGGGCTCATAACCAATTAGGGCCAAGGAGATGATAATGAAAGTTCTGTAGGGGCTTCAGGGAAAAGTTTAAGAGGGATTACAAGAAAAATAAAATCTATTTTTTCTCTTGTCTTTATCTTCATGGAAGTGTGAGGTCTTACATTTCCTCACAGCTACTGGCTGAGGATGAAAACAATTCAGAGAGGAAAGCAGACCTGGGAGAAACAGAGTTTGAGTCATCAGATTAAGTACATCATCCTGTCCTATTTTCGAAGTCCAGTTATGTGACCTAATAATTTCCCTTATTGTGAAAGTCTGTTTGAATTGGACTTTGAGTTACTTAGAGATACAAATAGTTAGCTTGGCTTTTAAGGTATACCAAAATCTGAACTCAACTTTCCAACTGTATTTCCCAGAGCTTCAATTTATGCATGCATATTATGGACTACTTATTGTTTCCTACATGTGTGCTATACTTCCATAGTTCTGTGTGTTTGTTCATAGTTACTACTGCACAAAATGCCCACCCACCTACCCTTCCCATCTCTACCTACCTAAGTTCTATCTACCATCTTCTAAAGCCTAATAGAAATAAAGCCTCCATAAAGTTTCCTCTGGTCTAAGAAGGCCATAGTCCCATTGGTTAGCACAGAATAGGTACTCTTTGTAAGACAGATAAAAACTTGTTGAATCATATCAGCTAATACTTGCAGTATGTAATTACTTTATAAGATTAATTTAGTCTCTGTTAATATAAAATCAGGTCTAATCAACTTAAGGATAACTTAGCAAGGGCCATAGGGCTAAAAGAGATCTCAAAATAGTATCTAAAATACCTTTATAAGGAGAAAATTGACATTAAAAATAAAGCTGAATTAAACAGAAGAACATTAAAAATAAGGCTGAATTGAACAGAGGAAGTCTGGGTTTACCAGTTGAATTCACAAAAGAATGCTGGTGAAGTATCTATTGCTTCAATAGGGTTGAACATGGGGGTGGGGATATGTGTTGAAAGAGAACCTACTCCACCATCTGCCCAGACTAGCTGGGATATTCTCTTCTCTTAGGAGACAGCCAGGAGGGCAGACCAAATGCTCCTTCAAGAGCAATCTACTTCTATTACTCTGATTGGTCACCATGGGATTAAAATATTAAAGCAACTAATCCCCTAATATGGTAAAGGATTAAATACATGGAATACCAGTCCTCTTGAAATCAAATAAGAGGAGTGCTTGTGGGATTTAAATAAGTAAACACGTATACACCAGAAATAAACCTTTACAATACCAATAGCTGCCCAAACGAAAAACTAGCTCCTAATTTTCAAGAAATGAACATTCTTATTATCAGTAATTCAGAATGTGCTCTTAAATAGAGACAATATACTACCAAAATCCAGTCAGATTTAGAAGCACTAGATGAAATTACACTTTCAAAAAAATGTAAAGTAATACTTAGCAGCTGGCACCCCCTATACTGGAGTTGGAGCATTTGAATTTTTATGCAAAGACTCCAAAATGTGAGCTGACAAACAACATGGCTAAACCTTCAATTCAATTATGTCAAGATTGTGTAAGGAACTAAGCACTGAAGAAGATTCTGAAATAAACAGTTCCTGCTTTCAAATAGCTAATCATCTAGCAGAGGGAAAAGAAGAGTAACAACCAGAATATGATAAACACGGTGCGAGGATTTCAGAGAACTACTGTGTGAGTTTAAATAAGGGAATGTGTGTATTTACTTATGGCACAGGACATATAAAAGAGATATCACTTGAATTTGGCCTAAAAGAGTAAGAAGAATGCTATGGTTTGAATGTGTTTTGTCTCTGAAACTCATGTTCAAACTTAATCTCCAATGTCAGTATTAAGAGGTGAGGCCTTTAAAAGGTGATTTGGTCATGATTGTTCTGCTTTCATGAATAGATTAATCCATTCATGGATTAATGGATTAATGAGTTATCAAAGAAGAAGGTTAGTTATCACAAGAGTGAGTCTGTTCTAAAAGCCACTTTGGCTCTCAGTGCTCCTCTCTCACCCTGTGATGCTTTCTGCCATGTTATGAAGCAGCACAAGGCTCTCACCAGAAGCCAACCAGATGCAGCCACCTGATCTTGGACTTCCCAGCCTCCAGAACTGTGAGAAAGAAACTTACATTCTTTATAAATTACACAGTCTCAGATATTTTATTAAAGCAATAGAAAATAAACTTAGATATAGGATTTTTTTACTTTGTTAAGTAACACATGCATATAATTTCCAAAAGTCAAAGCATACCACAGGGTAGACAACAAAAAATAATGGCCCTATACTTTCCTTCCTCAGACACTTGTTTCTCAGATACAACCCCTCTCTTTCTTTTGCTACTTACTTCCATACAGATTATAAATGTTTTAATAGCACTATTTCCAGATTATCCTATTTAAAATTTATTTGTTGGTTTCCTATTATGGCAGGTAAGGATTTGACTATCTTAAACCATTGTCCTCTTCTCCTTCAGCTTCCTCCTTCTCCTCTCCTAGGTAATTAAAAATTCCTTCTTGGGCCGGGTGCTGGGGCTCACGCCTGTAATCCCAGCACTTTGGGAGGCCAAGGCAGGCAGATCACCTGAGGTTAGGAGTTCGAGACCAGCCTGGCCAAAATGGTGAAACTCTGTCTCTACTAAAAATACAAAAACTAGCTGGGCATGATGGCATGTGCCTGTAATCCCAGCTACGTGGGAGGCTGAGGCAGGAGAATCACTTGAACCCAGGAGGCAGAGGTTGCAGCAAGCTGAGATCGTGCCACTGCACTGCAGCCTAGGCGACTAGAGAGAGACTCCATCTCAAAAAAAAAAAAAAAAAAAAAAAAAAAAAATTCCTTCTCAGTGCCAACTCTGTCTTTTGTAACTATGTCTATGATTATACCTATTAGTTTGTGTTCTATTTATTTTCCTATGTGCCTGTTTTGTCTAACAGACTGCACTATTCTCAGCTTTGCACCCAGTGTATAAGTCAGTGCCCAGTCCTTAGTAGGAACTCAGGTTTGCTGAACAGAATTAAACTACAGTAATCTGTAAGCACAAAACTTTATGTGGTGTCATCTGTAGATAATCATCAATGTTCACGGACACTACCAGGGTTAGTGTGGCAAGAACAACACAGAAATCCAGAAACTACTTGTTACAAAAAATAGATTTATGGACAAAAACAGAAACTATCAAATTTTACATATCAGAATATCTCCCAGCATTCAATTCCCAGAAGTTTTACTTTGAGCCATTATCCTGAGCTAAGCTGCTAGGCCTAATAACATTACTATAATGTAATATTTACAGCTTCCCCCTGGAACTATTAGAACAGTTTTAAAAAGAAACCACTCAGTTATCTGAAAATAAATTTCAGAAACTCAGATATAAACTTTTACTTAAATACGGGAAATAAACCAAAGCAGATATTTCCAAAGACTATACAAGTAGCAAACCTAGGGACATACCAGCAGATACTTTTGAGATAGGAAGATGGCAAATACTTAGCACCTAGGCCACTGCTTCCCCTTCTCAGTCAAGGATAACTGAGCCCTCCTCTTGACCCTTGTTCCTTGCAACAGTCAAGAGCCCTCAAAATGCCATTTGGAGATATAAACCATGAGATGACATTTTTAGAACTGGAATTTATTATATCTTTATTCATTGTATATCCTTTGAGACACACAGTAAGATGCTTAACAAATGGTTGCTGATTGAGCAGAAGTGAACTCTCCAGTAAGCAAAATCTGACATTGGTTTCCCTGCTTAAGAGACTCACTATTACATTTTTCATGTGTCTAATGATGTTTTTAAACTTTTTATTTTGAAATAATTTCAGACTCAAAGAAAAGTTGTAAAAATAGTATAAAAATTCTCATATGCTTCACCCAGATTCCCCAAATGTTAATATTTCTCACATTTGCTTTATCATTCTCTCTATCAAAATCTATGTTTTCTGTCATTTTTTCACTCAAATTTTGAGAATAAGTTAAATGAAAAGGTTAGACAAAAAGATCTAGGTAGTCTTTCCATTTCTCAGATTCAATAACTAAGTAAAAGATAAACAGCAATTATCAGTTAGAATTATGTTTAACCATTGTTCAATTAAAATTAAAACCCTAGGAATTTTTGTATTTGGGGGCATAATATTTCCACAAAACTGTATTAGAAAATAAGAGGTATTTTTGGAATAACAATGGCACTTTGCTAGACCTTAAGGAGATCTAAAAGTGAAAAAGACATGGTGAACCCCCAAAGAATCAAGGAGGTGGGGAGAGAATTCTTTATTTCCAATGCTTACTTCCAGTTACTTACCAAATTACAACATTTTCAAAATCATATTATGTCCACATTCATCTATTGATAATATCCCAGTAAATAACCTTTATCTGTTATTATTTTAGTTCTATGTGTATAGGTTAATTTTTGATATCTGGCCTAAGTCTAGACTGGGCTAAGTCTAGATAGCTGGTAAAACATTATTTCTAGGTGTGTTTGTGTGGGTGTTTCTGGAAGAGATTAGCATCTGAATTGATGAACTGAGTAAAGTGGATGCTCCCTACCCCCCCATGAGGGAGGGCATCTTTTAATCCATTGAGGGCCCAAAGAGAACAAAAAGGTGGAGGAAGGACAAATTTACTCTCTCTGCTTGAGCTTGGCCATCCATCTTCTCCTCCCCTTCAACATCAGTGCTCCTGGCTCCTGGGTTTTCAGCCTGAGACTGTGACTTACAGAGTTAGTACCCCAATTCTCAAGGCCTTTCGACTTGGACCAGGACTTACACCAGCAGCTCCCCAGTTCTTGGGCTTTCAGACTTAGACTAGAACTGACAACATTGGCTCCCTTGGTTCTCAGTCCTTCAGGGCTGGACCGGAATGACGCCACTGGCTTTCCAAGGCCTCCAGCTTACAGACAGCAGACTGTGGGACTTCTCAGCAGCCATAATCACATGAGCCAATTTCTCATAATAAATCTCTCTCTATGTATCTTTATACAGATGATCCTTGACTTACAATGGGGTTACATTGTGATAAACCCACTGTAAGTCAAAAATGCATTTAATATGCCTAACTACTGAACATCATAGCTTAGCCTAGCATACCTTAAATGTGCTGAGAACACTTATATTAGACTACAGTTGGGCAATCATCTAACACAAAGCCTATTCTATAATAAAGTGTTTAACTTCACACAGATGGGCATTTTGTAGAGATGATGGGAAGTGAAAACACAAAACACAATATCCAAAAAGTACTGGCAACATAGTACACTGTGGAGTATTGGCTGTTTACCCTCATTATCGTGTGGTTGACTGGGAGCTGCAGTTCACTGCCATTGCCCAGTATCTCAAGAAAGTATTGTACCACATATCACTAGCCTGGGAAAAGATCAAAATTCAAGATTCAAACTGTGGTGTCCACTGAATGTCTATTACTTTCACACCATCATAAAGTCAAAAAAATCATGAAGTTAACTACCTTAAGTCAGGGACCATCTATATGTCCTATCGATTTTGTTTCTATGGAGAACCCTGACTTACTATGGTAACATAAAAAAACTTATTTCACGTATACTTTTTCTAAATATCTGAAATTAGGCATATCTTCTAATTAGAGAATGGAAATTTTACCTTATTTGTAATGATGATTCACCTGATTCTTCAACATCATTATAGAAACACAGACTTTGATTCACAATATAGCCAAACCTCAATTGAGACCACTTATTTCATGTCTCCATCCTGAATAGCATCAAACTGAAAAGCTTTTCTGTTTTTTTCTTTTGAGACATAGTCTCACTCTGTTACCCAGGTTGGAATGCCGTGGTGTGATCTTGGCTCACTGCAACCTCTGCCTCCTGGGTTCAAGTGATTCTCCTGCCTCAGCCTCCCAAGTAGCTGAGATTAGAGGCACATGTCACCATGCCCAGCTAATTTTTTTTTTCTTTTTTTTTTCAGTAGAGATGGGATTTCACCATGTTGGCCAGGCTGATCTCAAACTCCTGACCTCAAGTGATCCATCCACTTCGGCCTCCCAAAATGCTGGGATTACAGGCATGAGCCACCATACCCAACCATAAAAAGTTTTATTAATTGCTTTTAAAGGAAAGGGGGAAAACCTGCTGGTGTGGAAAATAAAAACCTTTAGGCAGTGAACATTAATAACAACAGCGAAGCAGAACTAAAAACTTGTTTAAATTTAATATGTAATTTTCCATTTTCCAATTGGTAGCTCTGAAGAGTGGCTGATGGCAAAAAACATACAGACTTTTCTAGGGAAAAGCAGGATATGGAGGCAAAGCAATAATAAACAAGCAATGATAAGAAAAGCAGACAAGAAGAAAATTATTAGATAGCTGAAGTAGAGATGACATTATCAATAATTATCAGTAATGATAGAGAAAAATCCTAGCGTAAGAAAAACTAAAGATAGGACACTGTTTCCTTCTACTAGGGGAAAAAAAATGTAACTATTAGCTCAAAAATCTTTAAAGGCAATATTATCATTAGATAAGTAATTTTGGGGCTGGGGCTGAGGGTGGCAAAGACCTGAACATACATCATTATTGTATCCAAGGGTATATACGTTATTCGAGTTACTCACAGTTATTACAAAAAGCTGACCTAAAACTTGGTCCCCAATATGTTGAATAACTGATTGTTACTATATTTATTTTATTTTATTTATTTATTTATTTTAAGACGGAATTTCGCTCTTGTTGCCCAGGCTGGAGTGCAATGGCGCAATCTTGGCTCACCACAACCTCCACCTCCCAGGTTCAAGCGATTCTCCTGCCTCAGCCTCCCGAGTAGCTGGGATTACAGGCATGCGCTACTGTGCCTGGCAAATTTTGTATTTTTAGTAGAGACGGGGTTTCTCCATGTTGGTCAGGCTGATCTCGAACTCCTGATCTCAGGTGATCCGCCCGCCTCGGCCTCCCAAAGTGCTGGGATTACAGGCATGAGCCACTGTGCCCAGCCTACTATATTAATCTTATTTTACTTTGTTCTTTTATGTCAAAAAATAATTATGTAAATTAAAATCTCTTAAAGCTCAGTTTTAAATTATGGATAAAACAGTAGAATATGAAAATCTAGACTATGTAATTTGAGTATTTCAATATCCTTGATTTAAAAGGGAAAAATCTATTTAGTATCTTATTAAATGGTATGCATTTTAAATGTGAACTTATTAAATTTTTATACCTACCAGATGAAAATGCTTTTGTTGCAATTATTCAAAGTTATTAATCCAAAACCCCAAATTCTGTGGGCAATTTCTTTTTTCAATTAGCTATTTTTAATTGAAGAATACATGCATATTGTAAAAAACACTTAAATAGTACAGTGAAAAGTACAAGTCCCTCCCCAGGGGCACCCACTGTTAACAGCTGAACTCTAACCACATGGCAGTCACTATGCTGCCTGCCCTTTTTTTGTGAGGCGGGGAAAGGAACAGTATTTATCGTTTAGATTTTTGTTTGAAGTGCTGCCTGCCAAATGTCCAATTAAATTATAACCAATGCATTATTACATTGATTTTAAGATGTCTCCCAATTTCAGAGATGTTAATATGTGACAAAACACACATTTCTATTGTGTGGTTTTCAGAGCTTAATTCTGGTACCAATGGTGTGACATTATCTCTATGGAATGGGCTTTCAATACCATTTTTATAACTCTCAAATACAAGAAGTATCATTAGAAAATCATCCCAAATCCACTTAAGCATACTAGACTGAGGGGAACAACTGCAATTTGAAGTAGGGTGGAAAGAGGACATTTGAGCAGGTCTGAAGGCAGTGAGGGCGATCTTCATACAGATTTCCAAGGGAAGACTCTTTGTGGAGTAGGAAACAGTCAGTAGGAACACGAGGTAGGAATACATTTGGGATGTTCAGTAACAGCAAGAAAGCCAGTATAGACACAGGGGAATGACTAAGGAGTAGAAGGAAGAGGTCAAATAAGGCCTTAGATACCACTGTAAGACTTCGGGGGTTTTTAGATGGGAAGCCATGACGGAATTCTGAGCCTGGCATTGACACCATTTGACTTTTAAAAGGAGCACTCTGGATACTATGTTGGAATTCGCCAGGGGACAAAGGTAAAAATAGGATGACACATTAGGAGGTTATGTAGTAATCTAGGAGCAGGATAGAGGTGATAGTGGCTAGGACCAGGGTGAAAAGAAGTGGTCAGGAGATATGTATTTAAATTTAGAAGCAAAAAGATTTCCTAACTGAGTGGATGCAGAATATGAGAGAAAAAGAAGAGCCATGGATGACCCCAAGGCTTCTGATCTGAGTGACAGGAAGGATGGAGGCTGTTATCAATAATGAGATGGTAAAGGCTATGAGGGAGTATGTATTTTTAGGAAAATCCACAGTTCAGTTTGAGAGAGTATTATGGGAAAGGGGTCCTGATCCAGCCCCCAAGAGAGGATTTTTGGATCTTCTGCAAGAATTCAGGGTGAGTCCATAGACTAAAGCGAAAGCAAGTCTATTAAGAAAGTAGAGGAAAAAAAGAATGGCTACTCCATAGACAGAGCAGCCTTAACGGCTGCTGGTTGCCCATTTTTATGGTTATTTCTTGATTATATGGTAAACAAGGGGTGGATTATTCATGCCTCCCCTTTTAGACCATATAAGGTAACTTCCTGACGTTTCCATGGCATTTGTAAACTGTCATGGCGCTGGCAGAAGTGTAGCAGTGAGGAAAACCAGAGGTCACTCCTGTTCCCATCTTGATTTTGGGGGGTTTCAGCCAGCTTCTTTACTGCAACCTGTTTTATCAGGAAGGTCTTTATGACCTGTATCTTATGCCACCACCTCTTATCCTATGACTTAGAATGCCTTAACCATCTGGGAATGCAGCCCAGTAGGTCTCAGCTTTATTTTACCCAGCCCCTACTCAAGATGGAGTTGCTCCAGTTCAAATGCCTCTGACGAGAGGACTATTAGACATACTAGTGAAGGAGTCAAGCACTCAGAAATAAAAATCTGTTTAGTATATTCCTTTGAAGAATACATGATATTTTTAATGCTCTCTGCTCTGAGCAAAAAAATAACAAAAAAGAATACACAATATTTTATTTAGTCATCCCTCTACTAATGGACATTTAGATTATTTCTAATTTCTTACTCTTACAAAATATCTTGCAGTAATATCCTGTCTTTCTCTAGGATATATAGCCCCAAGTAGAATTGTTATGTCGTAGATAATTTAAAATATTGCTAAACTGCTCTTCAGATTGGCTGCATGGATTTGTGTGTGTTAATTTCCCTAAAAGCTCACCAATATTTGATATTGATAAGAAAAAAATAGCATTTTGCCCTGTTTTGCATTTCTCTGATCTTTTCATATATTTTTATTTCTATAAATAACAAAAAGTCTTTGTGTCTTTTGTACATTTTCTTCTGCGTTTTTTTTTTCTTTTTCTTTTTCTTTTTTTTTTTTTTGAGACGGAGTCTCGCTCTGTCGCCCAGGCTGGAGTACAGTGGCCTGATCTCAGCTCACTGCAAGCTCCGCCTCCCGGGTTTACGCCATTCTCCTGCCTCAGCCTCCCAAGTAAGCTGGGACTACAGGCGCCTGCCACCTTGCCCGGCTAGTTTTTTGTATTTTTTAGTAGAGATGGGGTTTCACCGTGTTAGCCAGGATGGTCTCAATCTCTTGACCTTGTGATCCACCCGTCTCGGCCTCCCAAAGTGCTGGGATTACAGGCTTGAGCCACCGCGCCCAGCCTCTTCTGCGTTTTAAATATTATTGATTTGTAAAAACTGTTGAGCTGTTTACATATACAGTCATGTGCCACATGACATTTCAGTCAACGACAGACTGCATATATGACAATGGTTCCTGTAGATTATAATGGAGCTGAAAAATTCCTGTTGCCTAGTGATGTCATAGTCATTGTAATGCCATAGCACAATTACTTTATTTTTAAAATAAATTTAGTGTAGCCTATACAGTGTTTATAAAGTCTACAGTAGTATAGTGTAATATCTTAGGCCTTCACATTCACTTATCACTCACTGACTCACTCAGAGGAACTCCCAGTCCTACTAGCTCCATATATGGTAGGCGTATCATTTTAAGAATCCTTTGTACTGGCCAGGGACTGTGGCTCACACCTGTAACCCTAGCACTTTGGGAGGCCAAGGTGGGTGGATCACTTGAGCCCAGGAGTTCAGGATCAGCCTGGACAAAATGGTGAAGCCCCATCTCTACTAAAAATACAAAAATCACCTGGGCATAGTGACGCATGCCTATAATCCCAGCTACCCGGGGGGCTGAGGTGGGAGAACTGCTTGAGCCCAGGAGGTGGAGGCTGCAGTAAGCTAAGATCGCACCACTGCACTCCAGCCTGGACAACAGAGAGAGAGACACTGTCTCGGGGGGGGAAAAAAACAAAAAAAACAAAAAAACTTTTATATTGTATTTTTACTGTACCTTTTCTATGTTTAGATACACAAATACTTACCATTGTATTCCAATTGCCTACAGTCTTCACCACAGTAATATGTTGTACAGGTCTGTAGCCTAGGAGCAACAGGCTATGCCATACAGCCTAGGTGTGTAGGAGGTTATACCATCTAGGTTTGTCTAAGTACACTCTATGATGTTCGTACAATGATGCAAGCACCTAATTTTACATTTCTCAGAAAGTATCCCTGTCATTAAGTGACACATGACTATATACTCAATACTTATTTTTGTTATGTGCATTTCAAACACTTTATTGTGTCTCTTGAACACTCTAGTTTTTAGGTTTTTTTTTTTTTAATTGGACATTTTATTTTTATTTACTTATTTATTTTCATTATTATTATTATTTTGAGACAGAGTCTCACTCTGTCACCCAGACTGGAGTACAGTGGCGCTATTTCAGCTCACTGCAACCTCCGCCTCCTGGGTTCAAGCAATTCTCGTGCCTCAGCCTCCCGAGTAACTGAGATTACAGGCGCTCACCACCATATCAGCTAATTTTTTGTGTTTTTAGTATAGATGGGGTCATCACATTGGCCAGGCTGGTCTTGAACTCCTGATCTCAAGGGATCTGCCTGCCTCAGCCCTCCCAGAGTGCTGGGATTACAGGCGTGAGCTACTGTGACCAGCCTAGTTTTTAGTTTTGATGTACTCATATTTATATTTTCCTTAATGATTTATGACTTCTGATTTCTGTGTCTTGTAAGGAAGGGCTACCCTACTTGAAGACATTAAGAGTCTCCTATATTTTCTTCAAATACTTTATTGCCCAGGCTAGCCTCAAACCCCTGGCCTCAAGCGATCCTTCTGAGGAGCTAGGAATACAGGCACGGTTCATTGCACCCACCCAAATACTTTAGGCTCCCATTATTGTTGTTGAGATAAAATCCACCAGGAATTAATGTTGGTATATGGTACAGAGTGACATTCTAGCTTTTCCTCCCATATTGTGAATCAACAGTCCCAAAACTATTTATTGGATAGTTTGTCCTTTCTCCATTGATAGGAAAGGGCTATCACTCAATCATACGTGAGTTCACAAATAAATCTTGACCTGAACTTTCTAATCTCTCCATTGATCTGGACTTTCTCCTATAACTACACTGTTTTAATTACATTAGTGTAACTAAACTTGACATCTAGTAGGAAGAACTCCTTTGTTTTGTTCATCCTCAAAACTATCTTAGCTATTCATTTATCTTTACTCTCCCAAATGAATTTTATAACCAAATTTTTGTCCAGTTTCTTGAAAAACCATCCTGAACTCTGTTTGGAATTACATTAAATTTATAGGTTAATCTGGAAGAACTGCCATCTTTATAATATTGAGTCTTCACCTTATGAACACACAACACGTATTCTCTTTCTATATATTCAGGTCTTTCATGTTTTTACATTTTAGAGAATACATAATGAAATATTTACAAATGACATTATATGATGTCTGAGGCTTGCTTCAAAATAATCCACTGGGGTCTGAAAATAACATACAGGAGGTAACACTGACCATAAGTTGGTAATTGTTGAGGGGGTGTGATGTGCACATGAGATTTCATTTACAAGTCTGAAATTTTCTGTAATAAAAAGATTTTGAAGGAATAACTATTTCTGAAATTACAGCCCCTAAAACATATAAAAACTCATGACTTTTTTGTTTTGTTGTCTTAGGGAGTAAGGGTAAAAGCAGAAAGAAAGACTAAAATGGTATATTAATCAAAAATACATACAGGGTTAGGCATAAAATTACAAAATATTATTCTCTGTTTTTAAGTGTTGGTAATTTTTCTCACAAATAACTTTTCCCTCATCTCTTTGACAATAATTCTCACTGTGCAGATGTAATTTTAATAATACTCTGCAAACTAATGTAGGCTATGTATGTGCCCAGCCATGGAAATTGCTAGATCACAGAGTATGTGCATTTTCAATTTATAAGTATAGTCAGCTAGTCCTCAAAGTGATCACAGTAGATTGTAATCTCATTAGCAGTATATAAGAAATCACCCTTTCCCATATTGGTGTCCAAGTCACCATCTTTGATTTTTCCAAATCTGATTGGCCTGAAATGGCGTATCATTTCTTTTATCAATTACAAATACCCTAAAGCAAATATGTCAAAATGTTAATGTTTGTTTACTCTTGCTAGACAGCATATGTATCTTTAAAAAATATTAGTATTTATTTTCTAAATTAATTCCCCCTCCCCAAATTAAAGTAAGTTATTTCCCAAAGTTCATACTTGAATGCCTTCTCCCAAGTAACCAAAGTACTAATCAACTTACACATGAAAACAACACCTCTGCTTTTAGTAATCTATCTATGCCACTACACTTATGGTTATATCTCTTCTCAAGATTTTAAACACGAAAAATTAAGCTACTTCTGCACAAGGATCATTTTCTTTATTTTTATTTTTATTTTTTCTTTGAGACGGAGTCTTGCTCTGTCGCCCGGGCTGGAGTGCGGTGGCCGGATCTCAGCTCTCTGCAAGCTCCGCCTCCCGGGTTTATGCCATTCTCCTGCCTCAGCCTCCCGAGTAGCTGGGACTACAGGCGCCCGCCACCTCGCCCGGCTAGTTTTTTGTATTTTTAGTAGAGATGGGGTTTCACCATGTTAGCCAGGATGGTCTCGATCTCCTGACCTCGTGAACCACCCGTCTCGGCCTCCCAAAGTGCTGGGATTACAGGCTTGAGCCACCGCGCCCGGCGGATCATTTTCTTTAACTCACTGTCCTAACTGAAGTGAAATAGACATTTATATTAAGGGCAGACATTACTTTTGTCTTTACCCCGATAAATACTCTCCCTGTAATTAAAATCTAATCATGTTTAATTTTCCTATTAACCACTGAACAGCAATGCACTGTGCCCACTACTTGCTTAGCAGGAATAAGCTGTCTTCCAGTTTGACAGAAATAAAAAGAGGTCAGGAGGAGGAAAAAGTTCTTTACTCTCAGATGTTTCCCTTAGATAAGTCTTAGTTCTTTTAAAATAAGCATTACTTTTGAAAAAGTTCAATAATGTAGTTGTATGCAAGCTAATAAAAAATATTTCCCTAAACAATAAATAATATTGGTAATAAATACATTTTTTAAAAAGCATCTTTTAAAGTAATAAATGACTGAGATCCAATATATGGAGAATGCTGATTTATAAATACCGGACTTATCAATAATCTATCATTCTTTATATATTTTAATAATGGTGCTTTATATTTACAAGGTGCTTTGTGTTTTTTAAAAGTCTTTTTTTTTTTTTTTTGAGATGGAGTCTCGCTCTGTCGCCCAGGCTGGAGTGCGGTGGCAGGATCTTGGCTCACTGCAAGCTCCGCCTCCCGGGTTTATGCCATTCTCCTGCCTCAGCCTCCCGAGCAGCTGGGACTACAGGCGCCGGCCACCTCGCCCGGCTAGATTTTTGTGTTTTTTAGTAGAGACGGGGTTTCACCGGGTTAGCCAGGATGGTCTCGAACTCCTGACCTTGTGATCCGCCCGTCTCGGCCTCTCAAAGTGCTGGGATTACAGGCTTGAGCTACTGCGCCCGACCTTTTTTTTTTTCTTTTGCCACAGAGTCGTGCTCTGTTGCTCAGGCTGGAGTACAGTGGCACAATCTCGGCTCACCACAACCTCCATCTCCCAGTTTCAAGCGATTCTCCTGTCTCACTCCCAAGTAGTAACAGGCACATGCCACCACACCTAGCTAATTTTTGTATTTTTGGTAGAGATGGGGTTTCACCATGTTGGCCAGGCTAATCTCGAACTCCCGGCCTCAAGTGATCTGCCCATCTCTGCCTCCCAAAGTGCTGAGATTACAGGCATGAGCCACCGTGCACACTGCAACCTCCGCCTCCCAGGTTCAAGCGATTTTCCTGCCTCACCCTCCCTAGTAGCTGGGATTACAGGCATGTGCCACCACGCCTGGCTAACTTTGTATTTTTTTAGTAGAGACGGGGTTTCTCCACGTTGGTCAGGCTGGTCTCAAACTCCCAACCTCAGGTAATCTGTCCACCTCGGCCTCCCAAAGTGCTGGGATTACAGGCGTGAGCCACCATGCCCGGCCGACACTACCCAGTTTTTCTTGCCAACCTCCCCACATTACAAGAGAAAGGGATCTAATCCCAATTATTTATATTATTAACATTTATATATATAATGTGATTTCTAATGCTGCATTTTAAAACTTTTATTGAAACATCTTGTCCTTGTTTAAAATTTTAAAAATATAACCAAATGAACAAAAAGTCTGAATTAAAACCACTGTTTCTTTCCCTATGCACCATGGTGTCCTGATGGCCAAGAACAATACATGAGAAGTCACTCTATAGTTGATAGAGACTATATTCCTGGGAGCTGCTAAAGACATGGCCCGTATCCCCTCTCACAGGCTTCTTGCAAAAGCACAGTACTATCCTGACACCAGGACACCTCTGTTCTTTTCTGCTCTTTTCATTTGCTCTCCATTTCTGAACACAGGTCCTTCCTCTCCTGTCCAACATTGGTTAGACAATAATCTTCATTAAATTCCTGGGAAGAAAAGTATATCTCCTCACCTGTCCCAAGACTCCTAGGGTTTGTATGTATGTGCATATTCATAATCAGGCATAATTTGTACTTTAATATCTTGGAGTATGATTCTATAACATGATTTAATCTCTACTAGTTTAACACATTAAATTTTCTTTATTAGAAGTATTTTTCTGTATCAAACTGACCATTCCTCATCTTCTATCTATTATGAGGTTTTCATCTCTAAGTCAGGGGTCCTTAATTTCTTGAGGTCATAAATAATTTTGAGAACAGAGTGAAAGCTATGAACTTTCTCTGTAGAAAGGTATAAACAATCTCAAAATTTCATTTATTCAGTTATAAAATTCTCTGAGGTCTATCCATGAGCCCCAGCACTAAGAACCTCTGTTTCAAGTGAATGTAAGAGCCTGTTAAAGTAATCTTGCTAAAAGTAGGCCATTTCTTCCATTTCTATGATCCTTTATGATTTGATTCATTTTTTTCCTGATTATAAACTAAAATTTCCTCCATTTATTGATTAAAAAAGAAAAGCAGGGTCACCTACACTAGAATGCCCATACAACACAGTGTTTTCTTCCTCATCTCAGTTCTTTTTGGGGTATGATTTGCTAGGAAGATCTATATACATCCAATACACATATATCGAATGCACATATAGTCATACATCCAATAGCCATGTATTCCTAGCTTGGACATTAACAGTGTCCTTCATTCATAGATTACAATGTAAAAACTTACTGAAGGTTTGCTATATTTCACATATGGGGAAATAAAACTGTTCCTAGAGCAATTCTTCCAGGGCCTACCACATTGCCTTATACAGAGTAAGTGCTCAATAACTTAAGTAAAAGGGAAACCTGTGGAAAGAGTCGACTGAGAAAAGAGACACGAAGAATTACACTCTTACCTTACTCAGTGTAAGCCACACACAAAAGAATCAACTGTAATTTTATAGTCATCCCTCACACATCAAAAAGCCCAACTATTAATTATGTAATTTTAAATTTCAGAATTTAATTTTCATTCAAATTCTTCCAACTCTGTACTTACATTTGTATTAATAAAACTCTGATGGTTTACACATATAAAAATATGCTACCTATGTACTATCAATGGTACGTAATTTGAGTTGTTTTCCTCTAGAATTGAGGGCTTTTGTGGCAACTGTGATGTTCCTTGGGACCAATTCCTCACCTTTGTAAGGTAGTTGCCAGGGGTTGAGGTCTTTCACATGGAAACACAGTAAGGCTAAAAGGCCTATAAAAGTGATCAAAACCCAACAGGCCTTATCAGTCTATGCTTCATACAAATACCTATCATATTTATATAAACTTAAAAAAACTACAACAAAAAAACAAGAAGCTAGCATACATATCCAATAAATGTTTTTGCTATTGTTTATGCAAATGACATATTAAAATGTTAAAAATTTAAAAGTGTAAGTCATAGCTAAATTACCAATTTAATCATTCAGAAAATCTTATGTGGATTAATGATTTAAAAACAAATTCAATTTCTGTCACAGGTGTGTGAAGCAGAGCATTTCTATCTTGAATACAGGCTGAAAATGAGGCTGAGACCTACTCGGCTGCATTCCCAGATAGTTAAGGCATTCTAAGTCACAGGAGGAGACACGAGGTCAGCGCAAAATACAGGTCATAAAGACCCTGCTAATAAAACAGGTTGCAGTAAAGAAACCAGCTAAAAACCACCAAAAGCAAGATGGCCACGAGAGTGCCCTTTGGTCATCCTCCCTGCTATGCTCCCACCAGCGCCATCACAGTTTACAAATGCCATGGCAACATCAGGAAGTTACCCTATATAGTCTAAAAAGGAGAGGCATGAAGAATCCAGCCCTTATTTAGCATATCATCAAGAAATAACCATAAAAATGGGCAATCAGCAGCCCCCGGGGCTGTTCTGTCTATGGAGTGGCCATTCTTTTATTCCTTTACTTTTATAATATACTTGCTTTCACTTTACAGACTCGCCCTGAATTCTTTCTTGCACAAGATCCAAGAACATTCTGGGGTTCTGGATGAGGACTCCTTTTCTGTAATATCTCTATTAATACATACCTTCTTAAGCCAAATGAGTATATATTTATCCTTGATGTTTGCCCTTTAAGTTAACTTTTACTCAAGTGTCAGGCAACCGAATAAACATAGTGCCTCTAGAATATCACTTTTAGAGATCTCTATAACTGAGTGAAATACCTACTTCAAATGATATTTTAGTATTAAAAATGAAGCATAAGAATGAACTTGAGCCAACTATTTCTACTGTATGATTAAAAACTAAATATTAAGACATTCATACTGTACTGAGGTAGTATTGTTGGATATATACTGAGTACTAATATAGAATTCTTACCTATAATGTACATGTGTGACTGTTGGTTTCCTGTATCCAAGGATCCAGGTTTGAATATCTATAGGTTCAGCTTTGGGATAAGCTATCGTCGTATCTATTATCCACTGGAGGCCTTTTGATTTGCTGTCTGAGAACAAAGAAAAAAAGACTTAAAATTAAATCAACTTTTATATTATCTGTAGCAAATAACATAGATTACTTGACCAGTGTAAGGTATATCAACACCTTCTGGTTTAAGAAAAATTCTAAGGATGAACTTTAGTGCTGCTGTTCTATAATGTTCTTTAGAATAAATCAAGCATTACTTATTGTGTTATAAAATGGATGAACCTCGAAACAAGGAACACTATTATCTACTGGACATGCACCATTCAAGTATCTGATACAATTATGCACTATGAAGATCTAATTTATATTTAACATTCCTATAAAAAATTGACCTATGAAAAGGTCAGAAGCTAAACTCACATCACAGAAACAAAAAACAGACTTCAAAACAAAACAAAATCATTCACTAAATATAACATAATATAATATAATATAAACACCAAGATTTGTGATACTGAGGATAGGCATTAATAAATATTGGAACATGGCAACAAAATTAAGCATTCTTTATGGACACACTTGGTTGCTGCTCTTGAGGCTGGGTGTAGTGGCTCACGCCTATAATCCCAGTACTTTGGAAGGCAGAGGTGGGCAGATCACCTGAGGTCATGGTGAAACCCTATCTCTACTAAAAATACAAAAAATTAGCCAGGTATGGTGGCGCGTGCCTGTAATCCCAGCTGCTTGGGAGGCTGAGGCAGGGCAATCGCTTGAACCCAGGAGGTGGAGGTTGCAGTGAGCCAAGATCACTGCCACTGCACTCCGGCCTGGGCACAAGAGCAAAACCCTGTCTCAAAAAAAAAAAAAAAAAAAAAAGGCCAGGCGCAGTAGCTCATGCCTGTAATCCCAGCACTTTGGGAGGCCGAGACAGGCAGATCACCTGAGACAGGAAATTCGAAACCCCGTCTCTACTAAAAATACAAAATTAGCCAGGTGTGGTGGTGCACCCCTGTAATCCCAGCTACTTGGGAGGCTGAGGCAGGAGAAGCGCTTGAACCCAGGAAGTGGAGGTTGTAGTGAGCTGAGATAGCACCATTGCACTCCAGCCTGAGCAACAAGAGCAAAACTCCGTCTCAAAAAAATAAAATACATACAAAATAAAAAATAAATAAATAAATAAAAAGCAAAATATCTCCCTCAGTTTTAGCAAGAGTTATATGTACACATAAAGCAATAAAGCTTCCTGCCTTTTGGAAGGTACAATTGGTGACTACTGTTGTGGAGACAGGATGGTAAGTTCTGCTAAGTTTGATCCTTTGCACACTGTTTTTATCCCAGCATGGGGTACAAAGGTGAGTGAGAACTGAGAGCAGAATCATCACAGAGGATACTGATGGTCAGACTTTAAGAGTATAATGGTCCATTCTTTATTTGAAGTATGTAAGAAATTCCTAAAAAAAGAAAACTCATTTTCAAGCATAAGTCCAAATGTGCATTAGAAATCAATGATATATTACTTTTGTATGTCAAATAATTTAAAACTGGCCTTAAATTCTGTAAAGATTTTAGAACAACATTGTGAAGGAGAAAAATATACTTGTAAAACAAGTAAAAAAAAAAATTTTAAAATAACATATTGCTAAATGAACTGAGTTTATGTAAAGAAACACACTTTAACAAGCTACCAATGATATATGCATGCTGAAATGTTTAGGAGTAAAGTATACTAATGAAGCTTATTTTTAGACACATTAAAAAATGAAACAACCAAGATGGATTAATGGATGGATAGAATGATGAAGAGATAATCTAGTCAGCTCACAGATATCCACTGCAAAATTCTTTAAATTGTTACGTATGTTTGAAAAGTTTTATAATTAAATGATGAGAAAAAACACCAAAATTCGGCTTAATATCTGTTAAATCATGTGGTAACAAAAATACTAATCTTTTTAAAGTTAATCAGACAGAACTTAATTTTGGTATATGTGTATGGATCACACATTAAAACAAACATAAAGGCATGGTTTGTGTATACATGGAATAAAATGCTAGTTAATATAAACACAAAAGAAAATAAAATGCAAAATACCAAAACATGGAAAAGAATAATAAAATACAGGTAAAACTAGTTTTCAGGTATACTTATGGTTTTTCTTCTAAACAGGTAGAATGAAAAACTTTAAGGTAGGATTAAAAAATAAACTACTCTGCTTTAGTTACAAACCTAAACTAGCTCTCTCTAAAAGAAAACAACGATTTTTCTTCACTATTATGCAATCAGTATAACAACTGCCCCTAC
Source organism: Piliocolobus tephrosceles (assembly GCF_002776525.5). Taxonomy (NCBI): domain Eukaryota; kingdom Metazoa; phylum Chordata; class Mammalia; order Primates; family Cercopithecidae; genus Piliocolobus; species Piliocolobus tephrosceles. The sequence goes on from NC_045434.1 coordinate 68,570,213, forward strand.
ATTTGAGATCTAGACCACCACAGGATATTGCCTGGGTGGAACTATTTTAAAACAGCAGTCTTTATTAGTGCAACTAATCCTGTTTGGAAGACATTTGCCTTCAAGCTTTGGCTTGGCTGCCATTGCCACAGTGTCTCTCCAGCAGTGAAACTATTCTGAATGTTCCTTTTCTATTAAAAGACTCTTCCAATTTGTCTTTTTAATAGATGATGAAAGATTAAGAGAGCTGACTGACAAGCAGCTGCTTGGGAAAAACAAATAAAAGGAAAACTCAGTTAAATCTGAGTTAAATCACAGACATTATTTCTACGTCTGGTCCTGATTGCCATTTAAAAACATATTGTTTCTGAGGGCCAATCATTTCAATTATTATTTTATTTTATTTAAAGAATAGGAAAAGAAATAGCAAAATACTGCAAAGGAAACAGGCCTAGTGAATGCCTTTCAGCTTTCTAACTTATAACCAGACTTTCACAGTAGTATCTTACGTAACTTGTTCAAAACAGTCTCCATGCTATGGGCACAAATATCTTCTGCAAAACTTTGTAATTTACGGGGCTATCTGCAAGATAGTTGCATCTTTGAGTATGATTTGCTTTTTGATGGTGAGAAGGTAATACATACACATTATTTTTAAAAATGGAAAATTCAGAAAAGCATTAATAGAGAAAAATAATCCATAATGTTACAACTCAGAAAAGCAATCACTGCTAACATTTTGGTGCCCTTCCTTTCATGCATTTCCTACTGCCTCGTTGTTTACAGACTTGAATTCAAATTGTTTTCAGAAGAGTTGTATGTTTGCCCACCCTATTAACAGAAGAGCATAAATATTTTTCCAAGCCAATACAAACACTCCATAAACATCATTTGTAACAGCTGTGTTGTATTCCGTTGTATGGATATTTGATAATTACTAATTCATTCTCACTTCTGGCTAATTCCAATGTTTTGGCTATTATAAATAATCTGTAATAAACTTCTTTGCCTGCATTTCAGATTATTTCCTTTTGATAAATATTTGCAGTGGAATAACTGAGTCATTTATTAACACTTAATGCTCTTAATACTATCAAATTGCATTAAATTAGTTCTCTGTATTAAAAACAAACAAGGCTGGACACGGTGGCTTACACCTATACTCCCAGCACTCTGGGAGGCCAAGGCAGGAGTATCACTTCAGGTTAGGGGTCTGACACTAATCTGGTCAACATAGTAAGACCTCCATCTCTACAAAACACTAAAGAATTAGCCAGGCATGGTGGCATGTGCTTACAACCTCAGCTACTCAGGAGTTTGAGGTGGGAAGATCGCTTGAGCCCAGGAATGCAAGACTATGGTGAGCTATGATCATACCACTGCACTCCAGCCTGGACAACAGAGCAAGACTGTCTCCCAAGAAAATCCAGGAAAAAAACAAAAACAAACAAACAAACAAAAAGAAGACCAAAAAGCTTTCTCAATTTGATAAATGAAAATATTATCTGATAAATGAAAAGATTAATTTTTCAAACATGTCATTTCTATAGTTATATCTTTTAGTCTAGCAATTCCACTTCTAGGAATCTGTACTACAGAAATAGTTCCACCAATATGTAAAGATATTTGTAAGAATGCTTACTGCAGCCGTGGGAATGGCTCCATATAAGTAAGACAGGAGAAAGACATCTTTGACTTTATGCATTTCTGTATTATTTGAGCAAATTACTAAAAGCATAGACTACTTTTGTAAATGGAAACATTTTTTAAAAATTACAGTTTCATCTTCTCCCTAAGTATTATTTTTAACAAAAATTATAAATATAAAAAAGAACAATGATCATCTTCTGTAACTCCAGAAAATCCTTTAACTCCAACAAGGTAAAAAATGCTAAAAACCATCATACCTAATTCTTTAGCATCTCCTCCTGCTGGACTTCCATTTTTCTGTTGTGCTACAAGTGCATTCAAAATAATTTTTGTTGCCCCAGACCTTGGCAGAGTAACATTTGTAAGAAATGGCAAGTTATTTTTCTTGGCAAATGCCTGACTTGTTTCTCGCCGCTTCCTGAGGAAGCCCCCTTCTGGAAACAAAACAATCCATTTTCGATCTCTGCTCCTGTAATTATTTTCTAAGTGCTTCTTGAGAAGCAGCAGCTGTTGGTCACGATAAGATCTTCCCTAGAAGGCACACACACATTGTAGTAAGTACAGGTACATCCAAAATTAAAATGCCATAAAATTAAATAGAAATTACAGCTTCTAAATTAAAATCCAATCATAGAATAGAATAGTGATTTCCCTCCCCCCCCCACCTTACTTCCCTTTTTGACCACAGTGGTAAAGAGAAGTTATTAGCACTTATATAAATAAATCTGTCTTTCTGAAGGAAAAGGAAATTGTTCTGATTGCCCTTGAAAGTTCAGCCATTCATCAATTCAGTGACTATTTACTGAGTGCCTGCTATGTGCCATGCACTGTCCTAGGCACTAGACATAGAGGAGGAAATACGAGACTTTCATGGAGCTTACACTCTGGTTTGGGAAGATGGTATATGTGGAGTGGAAGTTCAACTAGTAATATGTGTTAGGAAGAAAACAGTAAAAGGATAGAAAGGGTCAAGAGGGTCAGAGAAACCCACTATGAGGAGGTGAAAATGTGAGGGAATAAGTCATGTGAAGATGCAAGGCAGAATATTCCAGGTGACAAGAACGAAAAGGACAAAGGTCATTTATTTGGTGGGAATGAGTATGGCATGTTCAAAGAACAGCACCAAGGCCAGTGTGGCTGAAATGTGATAAACAAGGAAGTCAGTGGTAGGAAGAGAAGCTACAGAGGGAGGTGGAGACCAAACGAGAAGAGCCTTATGCATGGTAAGTAGTTTTGGAGGGGACATCTTTGGATAGTTTTGAATAAGGAAGTGTTATAATCTTATTTATGTTTAAAAGTCTGACCAGCCTGGGCAACATGGTGAAACCCCGTCTACACAAAAAATACAAAAATTAGCCGGGTGTGGTGGCACATTTAGTGGTCCCAGCTACTCAGGAGGCTGAGGCGGGAGGATCATTTGTGCCCACAAGTTCGAGGATGCAGTGAACCCCGATGGTACCACTGCACTCCAGCCTGAGGTGACAGAGTGAGATCCTGTTTCAAAAAAAAAAAAGAAAAGAAAAAGAAAAAATAAAGAAAATCTGCTGGCTCCTGTGACCGAAAGACCACAGGAGATAATAAGTTAGAAGACTTGCAGTATTGCACACAAGGGAATTTGACGAGATTCAATTATATTGTATTGATGATAAGTAGTTACATTCGGGAAAAAATGTGAAAGTAAAGCTAAAAAGACATTCTAATGGACTGTATCTTAGTTGAGAGGGAAAGAGAGAAAAGAAGATGACCTGAAGTCTGAAAAGAAGAATCTAGAAAAATCTGTAGGAAGGCCCAAAGCTTACAACTACATATCACAAAGGTTCTTTCTTTCAGTGTGATCAATTTGCCAATATTTTCCAGCCAACAAAATTACAGAAGCTCCTCAAAATAATTAGTGTGCTTTCAGTCTTTAGATCAAATGTATCCCAAATGGAAAACATGTAAGACATTTTCTTAGTTTACTGAGGTGAACTGATTATGATTAAGATAGCTATTAAGTTCTCAAGATTATACATAAAATATTTTTACTATTCTTGGAAAAGCTTGTCAAAATGGTCTAGTAGTAAAGTCTCAAGAGAATTTTTCTTTTAAACATTAATGCTTTTTCCCTTCCTTCCCCTCATGTTATAGATTTTTATTACTAGTCTATCAGAGAAAAAAATGTTGCTCTTTAGAAATAAATTTGTAAACTTTCTAGATACTTTGAAATATAATCTTTATGTATGCAAAACTTCACATAGTAATCACAAGAAAATATTTTGGAGTACCTAATTTTCGACTTTTATCTAAAAGTACACTGATAATCTAGTATAATTTAGCCTCTTTTTTTTTTTTTTGAGATGGAATCTTGCTGTGTTGCCCAGGCTGGAGTGCAGTGACACAATCTCGGCCCACTGCAACCTCCGCCTCCCAGGTTCAAGCGATTCTCCTGCCTCAGCCTCCAAAGTACCTGAGACTACAGGTGCGTGCCACCATCCCAGCTAATTTTTGTATTTTTAGTAGAGACAGGACTTCACCATGTTGGCCAGGCTGGTCTCAAACTCCTGGCCTCAAGCAATCTGCCTACCTCGGCCTCCCAAAGTGCTGGGATTACAGGCATGAGCCACAGAGCCCAGCCCCTCTTCTTGATGCCTGAGGATCATCATTAGGGTCAACTGTTACACTACACTATAAATTCAATTATTTCCTAAAGCTGGAAATGAGGTAAGGTGCTCAGCTAGCTTTTCAGATCCCTGAGACTGCTAAGATTTCTAATTGTTGGTTCTGCTGCCTTCTCTGAGCTATTACACTAGGATCGTTGTTAAGTTGTCCTGATCAGTTTATTTTGTCTTGACCTTGTGTCTACTCCCAATTGCCACTTCTTGTGGTTCCAGGCTATGCTTATATTTGTTTCTCTGCTCAGAAGAATAAAGGGTGTTTCCAAAAAAAAAAAGATATAATGTCCAGTACATAAAACTGTCTGGAGTAAAGTATAGGTGTCTTGTGATACCTATTTTCACAGAACTTAGAAGTTTTTCTACTCACTTCCAGCTTATTTCTGAATTTGGGGTTCTTGGAAAAGGCTTAATCAGATTCACCAGTTATTTATTAAGTAATTATTATGTGCGAAGCACAGCACAATCCAGGTTGTTAAATATGTAAACACCAAATAAGTGTGGTATTGTCATACATAAAAGCACTTACATATCATATTTCAGTCATCCATTCTGGTGAAAATAAAGCATGTAATACTAGTAACAAGTCAAGAAAATAATGTAGTGCTGATAAGAGGCTATCATTCTTCTTCCTACCTAAACTATTCCTAACGCTTAGGACTTCCCAATACACCTTCCTCCATCAAATCCATACTTATTCTTTAAAACTTGTGCCAAGTATCATCTTCTCCCCTGAAGTTTTTCTGGATTCACATGAAACTGATATACTTATTTTTCCCACTATGAATTCCCAAAACATCTCCCATTATTATTATTACATTAACTTATTTATTATTTATTAATTTGTCTAATAATCTGCCTACTCGTAATTTAGATATCTACTATATTATACAACAGTGCCTTATAAATAAAAATAATAGTGATACAATAGTAGTAATCAAGATAAAAATGATGATGAAGGTAGCAGGCATTGTTCCGAGTGCTTTATAGGTATTACTTCATTTAATCCCCACAACAACCATTGTGGGGGATACTACATATTATTCAAGTTTGGAAAACAAAGAAACTTGAGTGTTTAAATAATTTGCCCAATTCACATAGCTAAGAAACTGAATAGTGGGCAATGTTTACTAAACTAAATTGTACCCTCTAAATGGGAGAAGAGTAGAGGTTAGAATGTTTGCATTTTAAGTATTTTAATACTTATCCACACTCAAATTGAGATTGAAATAAATGGTTAGGGAACAAAGATTCAGAGAAAGAGCTCCCTGAGCTGGGCACGGTGGCTCACACCTGTAATCCCAGCACTCTGGGAGCCCAGGCGGGTGGATCACTTGTGGTCAGGAGTTCCAGACCAGCCTAACCAACACAGTGAAACCCCATCTCTACTAAAAATACAAAAATTAGCTGGGCGTAGTGGCATGCCTACAGTCCCAGCTACTCCAGAGGCTGAGGCATGAGAATCACTTGAACCCAGGAAGTGGAGGGTTACAATGAGCCGAGATGGTGCCACTGCACTCTAGCCTGGGTGACAGAGCAAAACTGTCTCCAAAAAAAAAAAAAAAAAAAAAAAACCAGAGCTCCCTGAAACCAGTTAGCAGTAGCCCTACCTACTATAATTGGTTTTGTTATACCTCTTTTTATAATCAATAATCAATTTGACCAGGCTATCACTGTGGGAAAAAAGTGCTTATTACTTACCTGTCTTATAAAGAAGTCTCCATGGACCAGAGAAACAATTCCAAAGTTTGTGTACTTAAAAATATGATCCATCAACCACATCATCTGAGCAACAACCTAAAATATTGAAAAGCAAGAAATAATATTGGATAGAAGAAACCTGACTATAGTCGAGCCGAGTCTCCAAGCTTTAAATATAATCATCCAAGTCTACTTTTAATTAACCAAAATATTTTAAATCTACCTCTATTTCTACAAACAAAGCACAGTTACTAACAGTGTCTACATGAAAAATTACAGGTCTTGATTCCAAGTCTTCAAGTCCTAAGTCATAGGTACATATATCACTATATAAAAAATGAAATTCAATTAACTTCTTAAATTTGGACTTAATGATTTCAAATTTGTTCTACCCCAAACAAAGTCTCTGGTAATTCTTACATAACTTGCAAAATTATTTTGAAACAATACAACAAAATGGTTAAGTTATCAAAGAAGACTATATATTTAATGAACATTCACTTATAGCTCTATAGAATCTGAGTGTAGCTTCATGACAAAGTATAAAAAGTTAGTGTCTAAAATAAAACATTTAAAAATTAATATAATAGAATGATTTACATATTCCATTATGAAGAATATTTATTAGTGTATGCAAAATCATGCTGTTTGCCAGGATAAAAATATTTGTAGTGCCTTAGTCCTTAAACAGAAAAATATTATCCACTGCTGATAAGGGTTAATACCTATATCGAGGGCAGAAGACTTTCTTCCATGCAAATTAAAAAATTAAAAATACAGGTCAGGCACAGTGGCTCACGCCTGTAATCCCAGCACTCTGGGAGGCAGAGGCAGGTGGATCACTTGAGGTCAGGAGTTTGAGACCAGCCTGGCCAACATGGTGAAACCCCAGCCAGGTGTGGTGGTGCATGCCTGTAATCCCAGCTACTTGGGTGGTTGAGGCAGGAGAATTGCTTGAATCCGGGAGGCAGAGGTTGCAGTGAGCCAAGATTGAGCCACTGCACTCCAGCCTGGGTGACAGAGAGAGACTCCGTATCAAAAAAAGAAAAAAAATTTAGAAGTACAAACAGGATCTAATTAATGAATCGGTTAATTGTTCTTTCCTGCTGAGGAAATAGCATTCCTTGTTATAAGCCTTAACTGAAGTGAAAGCTGCAACTTCAATCAAGAATGCAGTAAGCTCTACTTTGGTTTCCCATGGGAACAACAGATGTAAACATCATCTCTAAGAACCAATTTATGTGCACCTACACATATGGAAAAAACGAAAACACTGATATCCATGTGCTGCTTTTATAAAAGCATTATAAAAGCCCACAGATGATATATATTACAGCTTCTGTCTTAGTTTTCCAGCTACACAACCCCTACTCTATCACCTTTACAATATTAAATCTTTTTTTTTAAATGAAGACATATGCCCAGTAAAGAAAGAACTGATACCTCAAGCAATTAATATAGAGTAAGATAATCACCAGCATCCCATCTTGTTTTGCTTTAAAATGATGATTACAGTACTTTGTTTAAATAAACTGAGATTTGGACTAAATGAAATTTGTTGAAAAGTGTCCCCAAAACAAACAAAAAGCAGTGGATTCAACCTATAAAGCATTTTAGCTTTAGATACATTATGAAGTGTAGTTGTAATTTATTGACTTCTGGGTTTTAAGTGCCAAATAACTAGCTTTTATATTTAATCTTTCATTCATGATGGATTTATTTCTTCAGTTAGAAGGGTCATTTAAAACATAAATTCAGTAAAGATAGCCAAACTATTTTCTGAGATTTGTAAGGATAGCTCTGTTCCAACTTATTTTAGGGGAAATGTTATAAGTCAATAAATGTTTATAAAACATTTAATAAAGTTCTTTTGACAGAAATAAAAATTCTTAGTTTTATCATAAATTGTCATAAAAGGCCAAGACAACTCACAGACACTTATTAAAAAGGTACCAGGCCAGGCACAATGTCTCACACCTGTAATCCCAGCACTTGGGGAGGCTGAGGCCGGTGGATCACGAGGTCAAGAGATTGAGACCATCCTAGTCAACATGGTGAAACCCCGTCTCTACTAAAAAATGCAAAAATTAGCTGGGTGTGGTGGCAGGCACCTGTAGTCCCAGCTACTTGGGAGACTGAGGCAGGAGAACCGCTTGAACCCGGGAGGCGGAGGTTGCAGTGAATTGAGATGGTACCACTGCACTCTAGCCCGGCAACACAGCAAGACTCCGTCTCAAAAAAAAAAAAGGACCAACACTTTCAGAAAATACAATTAATCCTTTGTTTCATATTCTTCAAAAGAAGGATGAGTAAACATAAGCTGCCTAAATCAACTCTGTCAATGTTTGGTAGGTCTGTCACTCAGAACTTTTTCATTATTTCTAAGAGACAAAATCAATCTATATTATTCTTTATCTGAATGCACAGATTTTTTACATATCAGAACACCGTATAGAGACTTAAACAAATGACTGCACTCTTTTTTCCTTTTGAAATTATAATAAGGTCAATGGTTCTCCATTGGGTGAGTATGGAAACTGCAGGATAATTTTGGTCCTTGTGGACTAAGGAGTGCTACTAGCATTTACTGTGGACTAAGGAGTGCTACTAGCATTTACTTGTGGCAGTTGAGTACACAAAACATCTGGCAATGTCCAGGACAGTTCTCAGCAACACTGTTGTCCTATTAAAATGCCAACAGTACTCCCACTGAGAAACTAATGGGGGCTTCAAGAAATCCCCTGAATTCAAAAAGCTATGTTATAATTACATTACCATCAAAGTAATATTTTTTAACTGGCCCACAATAGCCTTCCTTCTTCGAATGTATCCATAAAGTATAAAATAAATCAAGTAAACATTCCTACTAGTGAATACAAATTAATATTGCTCTGTAATTATTAGGCAGCAGGGAGAGATTATAATGCTTCCACCCTTATATTTCTCAGTTACTCCTTTATAAAAGAAAGTAAAATATTCTTCTAGATTTCAAATTATTCAATATTATCAGAGCATTATTTAGAATGCTCAGTATTAACTAATCTGAAATGAAAAAATTACTTGGGACTTAAACATTTTTATAAAGGCAAACAAGCCAACCAAATTTTCTTTTGTCCACATGAGTGGGGAATTTTAAATTACCTAATATTCTGGTTAATACAGTTATCATCTGTGCCAAACTGGTGTTAGAATACAGTTAGACATATTTATATTGACCATTTTAATTACTCTTTGAGATTCAAAAAACACTTAAGGACACTGTAGGCCCTCAGGATAATCACTATAAATGTAATGATCCTATCTGTACGAGTAACAATGCTAACTAATTGGACAGTCTCTTTTATAGAAAGCCAAATCAACTAGTTTTGCAAAATTTTAATGTCATGAACTTAGGGGACAGGCAATAAATATTATTATAAATGCAAATATATCTACACAGTGATACTCTTTTAACAATTCAAGATCCTGAATATAAGAAAAGATTTAATGTATTCCACATTCCAGCAAGATTATGCCACTGCTTTTCAGACAGACAAGAAAAACAGATTCTACAATAATAAAACATATTTTTCTTTAATCTCCTCTCCTTTTCTGACACTACCCTAACCCAGTGAATCAAAATCTCTGAAACCTAAACACACCAGGGCTTATTCTCACTTTGATGTTTTTGCCAAGATTGTTTCATTAAGAAAGAAGTCCTTGCTTTTCCACTCTACCTAACTAAACTCTACTCATCCTTCAAGGCCAAGTTTACGTCCTCTTCCATTCATAAAGTCTTCTATGTCCATGAGGTACACGGTGCACTTACCCTCCACTGAAGCCATCTCACTTGGCAATTAAGTATTGTTTATGGCTCATGCCTATAATCCCAGCACTATGGGAGGCCAAGAGTGGGTGGATCACCTGAGATCAAGAGTTTGAGACCAGCTGCCTGGCCAACATGGCAAAACCCCGTCTCTACTAAAAATACAAAAATTAGCCAGGCGTGGTGCCCATGCCCACAGTGCCAGCTGCTTGGGAGGCTGAGGCACGAGAATTTCTTGAACCCAGGAGGCAGAAGCTGCAGCAAGCCAAGACTGCACCACTGCACTAGAGCCTGGGAACAGTGCAAGACTCCATCTCAAAAAAAAAAAAAAAAAAAAGCATTGTTTGTGATACCCTTCTTCCACCTGCCACTAGGCTGTCAGCACCCTGATGAGAAGAACTGTATCTTATAGGATGGTGTTTACACTTCTTATAGTCACAGATCATAACTACTAAGCCCTTAATGAACTTCCATTGATTTGATTATTTACTATTAGGTCACTCATTAACTCCATTAATTTATACACTTTATATTTACTTAGTTTTCTATGAACACAACCTCTTTAACTTCTAAGGTGGTAATTCGTTTAAGGCTAAAGACTGAATTTATTTTTTAAATCCACTCAGTTTATAAATATTTATTCTATCATAAGCAATATTCCCCCAACCTTTTGTTTTAGAAATGGGGTCTTGCTGTGTTGCCCAGGCTGGAGTGCAGTGGCTCTTCACAGGCATGATCCCACTACTGATCAGCACAGGAGTTTTGGCCTGCTCCATTTCCAACCTGGGCTGGTTCACCCTTCTTGTGCGAGCTAGTTGTTCACTGCTCCCAGGAGATCACCATATTTATGCTCAACTTAGTGCAGACCACCTATCAGCATAAAGAACTACAGCCCAAACTCCTGGGCTCAAGCGATCCTCCTGCCTCAGCCTCCCAAGTAGCTGGGACTACAAGCTGCACCACTGTGCCAGGCCAAGGCAGCTTTTTGTGTTTGTATTTTTCAAACTGGCAATCCACTGCTTCATCTCCAGATAGCCCTCAATTTGAACTATATTAACCTGCTTTCATCCCAGTTACTATTTTTTAAAACAGTCTTATTGAAATATAATTCACATTGTCCCAGTTTTTTTTTTTAAGTCTCTACATCCCACTTCCGGGTGACTTAGAATGATATATTTTTCCTTTTAATATTTTCTAAATTTTTATTGAAAGTAGTATACATACTAAAGTCTATGTCTATATTTCAAAGCACAGTAAGATATTTGAATGGATTCCCTTTTTTTTTTTTTTTTTTTTTTTTGAGATGGAGTCTTGCTCTGTCTCCAGGCTGGAGTAGTGCAGTGGCATGATCTCGGCTCACTGCAATCTCCACCTCCCTGGTTCAAGTGATTCTCCTGCCTCAGCCTCCTGAGTAACTGGGACTACAGGCATGCACCACCACACCCAGCTAATTTCTGTATTTTTAGTAGAGATGGGGTTTCACCATGTTGTCCTGGATGGCCTCAATCTCTTGACCTTGTGATCTGCCCACCTCAGCCTCCCAAAGTGCTGGGAGTACAGATGTGAGCCACCATGTCCGGCCAAATGGATTCCTTTTAACCTTCCTTTCTGGATGTCTACCTACTGCCTTCAGGGTAGCTTACCAGTCCTTTGTCCTGGAGGCACATCATCAGTGTGCACACATCTCCTGTTGCCTGATGATTCACCAACATCACTGCTTCATCTTTTGAAACTGCTTTAATATCTTCTCCCCATTCCATCACTGTAAGAATAAAAAGTTTCAAAGCTGTCATTTTAAAGATTTTTACAATATCACAAACCTTATATTAGAAAAAATGATGTATATTAATGATGATATGTCACCTAGCTAAAACATCCAAAAGTTTACAACTAAGTTTATTTCCTATGCAAATCAGAATGTTAATATAACTTTTATAGAGCCCCCAAACATACATTAAAATATAAAGTGATGTTTCTTTCCTTCCCTTCCTTCCTTCCTCCTTCCCTCCCTCCCTCCCTCCCTCTCTCTCTCTCTCTCTCTCTTTCTTTCTTTCTTTCCTTATTTTTGAGATAGTCTAGCTCTGTCACCTAGGATGGAGTGTACTGGTGCGATCTCGGCTCACTGCAACCTCCACCTCCCGGGTTCAAGCAATTCTCCTGCCTCAGCCTCCAAGTAGCTGGGATTACAGGTGCACACCACCACGCCCAGCTAATTTTTGTATTTTTAGTAGAGATGAGGTTTCACCATGTTGGCCAGGCTGGTCTCAAACTCTTGACCTCAAGTGATCCACCTGCCTTGGCCTCCCAACGCGCTGAGATTACAGGCGTGAGCCACCACGCCCAGCTATGGTCATATCTTTGATCTAGAAGTTCTATTTCCTAGAATTTATCCTACAGAAACTTTTGTTCAAATAAGCAAAGATATGTGTATAAAGAATGTTTATCACAACTTAAATGTTCACCAACAAGGGAATGGACAAGAAAATTATGACGTAATAGGAGAGTATAAACCCATTAAAATAATGGAGGATACCTCTTATTCACTAACCCAAAAAAGACATATTATCAACTAAACAAAGCAAATCACAAAACAGTAAATATGGCATGATCCCATCTTTTTAACGCAGGAATACCATCTATGTGTTGTTCAATGCACTGAAAAAAGTCTAGAAAAACAAATTTCAAACTGTTAATACTGATCATCAATGACAGGTGGTTCCCAACCCTTCAGATTCTATTTTATAAGAAAATATTCAGACATAATAATACATACTTTCACCTTAAAAAAAGAAAACTAATAAAAATGCCAAATTATTTGAAGTTATCAGATGAAAAGTCACTGCACCAAAATCCATTGGTACATTCTAAGGGAAACATTGGTATTTCTATGTAGTTATGCCTCATTTCATTTTTTATTTATTTTTAATTTTTTTGAAACAGGATCTTGCTCTGTTACCTTGGCTGGAGTGCAATGGTACAATCATGACTCACTGCAGCTTCAAGCTCCCTGGGCTCAGTGACCCTTCTACGTCAGCCTCCTGAGTAGCTCGGACTACAGGTGTGTGTCATCACATCCAGCTAATTTTTGTATTTTTTTTGTAGACACAGGGTTTTGCCATGTTGCCCAGGCTGATCTCAAACTCCCGGGCTAAAGCAATCTACCGGCCTCACCCTCCCAAGGTATTGGCATTACAGGCATGAGCCACTGCACTCGGCCACCTCATTTTGCAGTAAATTTATTTCAAGCCTCAGTTTTCAAACATCAGAATTCTGCAAGGAAGCTTCTAGCATTTTTTGATATGAATTACCAAAGGCCGATTCTATATTAGTATTCACTTTTACCCTATCTTAATCTCACTCACTGCTACAAGGAAAAAAGTCAAGCCACCTGTGTGTAAAAGCTCTGGATGAAATAGGGATAGGGAGACCTATTGAGAGCCAATTTTGCACTATATTTCAAAATTAACAAATGCACAAACCTTTTCACCTAGGAATTCTACTTCTAGAAATGCATCCTACAGATACACTCATTTATGTGCAAAATGACATGTACACAAGGCTACTCATTGCAGCTTTGATTGTAAAAGCAAAGATGAAAACAACTAGAAAGAGAGGCTAACTCAAATTCATAGAAACAATAGAATGGTGGTTGCCAGGGGCTGGAGGAGGGGGAAATTGTTGTTTAATGAGTACAGTGTTTCAGTTTTACAAGATGGAAAAGTTTTAGATATTGGTTCCACAACAATGTGAATATACCTAACAAGACTGAAAAATAAAGTACACTTGAAAAATTAAGATGAATTTTTAAAATTCAGGTGAATTTCATGTTAGCATATTTTACCACAATTAAAAACATTTTTAAGGGAGACCAGCTAAGTAAATTATATCTATGAAATGGAATATTATGCAAACATAGCACTTATGTACTAATATGAAATGATACACTTTAAATAATAAAAGCAAAGTGTAGAATAGGATGAGGGATGCCATTAGTTGTGGTTTTTTTGTTTTGTTTTGTTTTGTTTTTGGGATGGAGTTTTGCTCTTGTTGCCCAGGCTGGAGTGCAATGGCATGATCTCAGCTCACCACAACATCCAACTCCTAGGTTCAAGCAATTCTCCTGCCTCAGCCTTCCGAGTAGCTGGGATTACAGGCATGCACCACCATGCCCAGCTAATTTTGTAGTTTTAGTAGAGACAGGGTTTTTTTGTTGGTCAGGCTGGTCTCGAACTCCCAACCTCAGGTGATCCACCCACCTCGGCCTCCCAAAGTGCTGGGACTACTGGCCTGAGCCACCACGCCCAGCCTAGTTATGTTTTTAAAAAGGACAGAGAATCTACTAACCAAATGAAAACTGCCCATATGCCCCTCTTGACAACCCTCCAATGGAGACACATGGACATACAAACACACAAACACACACAACACACGCACAACATTCTTTCATTAATACATTCTTCATTCAATAAATCAGCATCAGGCACGGTTAGGTATTGTGGATATAAAATAAATAAAAACATTTCAAGTATTATTCTAAAGTGAACAGCAGTTAAAACTCAAGAAAGACTAGCTTGGTTCTATAAATAGTGGGTAATGTGGAAAGTTTTCTGGCTCTCCATTTGTATTAATAGATGTCTCATAACCAAATAGTCCTTTAACGCAGTCTGTGCTACATGAGTGGAAAATACTAGATACCTAGGCCCATGTAGTGGGAAGGCATATATGTCAATATAACTGCAAATAAGAATACGTTTTTACATAAAATATATCTTACCTGTTTGCTTTATATAAAGCAGATAAATGTAGTAAGTGTGACTGGTTTAAATATGAAAATATAAATTGAATTTGGATCTCCCTGTACTGGGTTGAACAGTATACTCTAAAAATTCATGTCTACCCAGAGTCTGTGAATCAAGATGAGGTCATACTGGATTAGGGTGGGCCCTAAACCTAAATCCAGTAAGACTGGAGTCCTTATAAGAAGAGGAAAATGTGGTCAGAGAGACACACAGGGAGACCACCATGTGATGACAGAGGCAGAGATTGAAGTGACGCACCTACAAGCCGAGGGACACCAAGGATGGTGGACAACCACCAGAAGAAGCTGGAAGAGGCAAGGGAGGAGCCTCCCCAAGAGTCTTTCGAGAGAGCATGGCCCTGCTGACACCTTGATTTCAAGACTTCTAACTTCCAGAACTGTGAAAGAATAAATATCTGCTATAAAATCCAGTTTGTGGTAATTTGTTATGGCAGCCCTAAGGAATTAATATAATCCCTCCCTCAATTTTTCCCATCCTCTCTTTCCCCTTTCCATTCTATTTTCCCCAAAATTATAGTCTTTCTTTTCTTATCAAGTATAGGAAAAGAATTGCATTATACTTTTAATATTGAGAACATTATATATAATCTAACATTATGTATTAAAATGGTTTTTAATGTTCACTTCTAAATACTTTCAGAAATTATACTTTTAAGTATAATTATTAAGAGTTAATCCACTACATGTTTTATCTCTCAACCAGAACTTAGTCAAAATTTATTTTCAGACAAATGTCAGTTTACCAAGACTCACATAGCATGCTAAATCAAAAAAGTGAAGGTGGTCAGGTGTGGTGGCTCATGCCTGTAATCCCAGCACTTTGGGAGGCCAAGGTGGGTGGATCACTTGAGGTCAGGAGTTCGGGACCAGCCTGGCCAACATGATGAAACTCTGTCTGTACTAAAAAATACAAAAATTAGCAGGTATGGTGGCATATGTCTGTAATCACAGCTACTTGGGAGGCTGAGGTACAAGAATTGCTTGAACCTGGGAGGCAAAAGTTACAGTGAGCTGAGATTGAGCCACTGCACTCCAGCCTGGGTGACAAAGTGAGACTCTGTCTCAAAAAAACAAAACAAAACAAAACAAAATGAAAGTACTTAGATTAAGTATTCTTTTTTTCTTTCTTTCTGGTTTTTTTTTTTTTTGAGTCAGAAACTCCTGGGCTCAAGCAATCCTCCTGTCTCAGCCTCCCGAAGTGCTGGGATGACAAGCATGAGCCACCACACCCAGTTTGGATCAACGTTTTACCAAGAAATTATCCTGAGGTAGCAATAAGGTCATGTTGAATTTTATAATAAAATCCTAATTTTATTCAATAACAAATTTAATTTCCAATATATATGGTATTCTTCTTTTAGAGCATCATTTAAGGACAACTGTTAGAAAGTTAAATGACTAACAAAATCAAGATTAAAATGAGCAATTTATTACACAGATGAAGTAGCTATGTCCCTCAGATTATGCCCTGCTATCCCATGACCAGTAAATACAGTAATAAAGCTAATATCTTAACCAAGGGATAGAAAAGAAGCTATGGATGCCTGCCAGTTCTTACACTGCACTTGATTAGAAGAACAAAAATATTCTAACACGCTGCTCTATGAAATGAATTCTCAAAAAAGAATTGGGTCAGGTCTACTACTTCCAAAGGGAAAAAGGACAACTGAATAAAAACTGGAGGAAAAATTTTCTAATTGTAATAAATTTTAAAATTGTTATTGAAAACCAAAGCTAAGGGTTATCATCTACTACATACACACACAACACATACACACACACACACACACTAACATGTACATCAATATACTTTTCCCAAAAGTTACAGATTAGAATTAATCTGGACAGTTCACATCTCAAAAAGAAAACAGAAACAACAACCCATCAAAAACTCCTTAAAACAGTGACACTAAAGCCATTTATACTGGCCCACAAAACAGAATTAACGGAGAGAAGAAAGGTTGCTTATTATGCCCACAAGCTGATGCAACATACTATTCTATCCTTCTGTGCCTTCATTTTCTCACTTATGAAACAATATCATTAATGCTACTTAAACATGTTGCAAAAATGAAGGAGATCTAATTGATAGTACCATAGAGATCCTGAGTAATGGGATTAAAGTCACTTTTGGAATCACTAGTAACTAAAAGAGCCCTAAGACTACTGTGTCATACGAAAATCAGTCTAATTAGTAAAGATTAAAGAGCCAGCTGGGCATGGTGCCTCATACCTGTAATCCCAGCACTCTGGGAGGCTGAGGCAGGAGGACCCCTTGAGGCCAGGAGTTCAAGACCAGTCTGGGCAACAAAGTGAGAATCTGTCTCTATAAAAAAAAATTAAAAATTAGCTGGGTGTGGTAGCATGTACCTGTGGTCCTAGCTACTCTAGAGACCACAGGGACCTAAGGCAGAGGATCTCTTGGGCTCAGAAGCTCAAGGCTATAGTGAGCTGTGATCATGCCACTATACTCCAGTCTGGGTGACATATATAGGCACTCTCTCTAAAAACAAACACACAAACAAACAAACAAAAGAAATTAGAGAGCCAAAATAATCATAAGTGAATTTCACATAGCTGGAGAACTGTGGCTTTCAGCAGTTCAGGTTTGAGGCAGACTGGATTGGATTCATCCGAGGGAGGGTGTTAATTAAGAGTGGCCATGAGAGAGTGGTTTAAAGTACTCATTAATGGAGGAGAGATTGGTGAGGGAAAGAAGTCTTGCAAACAAACAGCTGACTACCTAGAAAAGAGATGGAGGGAGGGCAATCATACATAGAGATGCTAATGTCATCCCTTTCTCCACAACATTCTAGTCAAGCTTCCCAAGGGAAGGCCCAGACTTTTGAAAATCCTTCTAATACATATCTCTAAGTAAGAACCACTGGAATTGAAGTGCTGATGTTTAATTTTATTTTTTTTTAAAGCAAGTACATTGTACACACTAGGAAATCATGGTCAGTATCCCTTTGGCACTTAAATTTTAAGAGGTTAAAATTTGAGAAGGCAAGACTCAAGAGGTAGCTTTTGGAGGGGTCACATAACTAAAATACTAATAGTAGCAGATATTATTAAATAGATGTATAAGTAATAATCTCAATAGCTAACATTTATGGAATGTTTATTATATGCCATGCACTAGAATTAGTAATAGAAAATAATTTATATTATTTTCTGATTTAATCTTCACAAAATTCCAAATGTACAGATAGCATCATCCCCAATATGCAAATGAAGAAAATGAGACACAAAAGGTTAAACACTGTTTTCAAACTTATACAGTTAGGAAGTAGGGGAACCTACTCCTAACCACAATATCATATTGTCACTGCTGACATGCTTCATGTCAAAAAACGTTAAGGACAGGAACTTGGATAAACGGCACTTGCAGGCCCTAAAGTTGCCCATGATTATGCCAGGGAATAGGGTGGACAAGCCAAGTCCCAAAATCCTCAACAAAAAAGGATAGTGTATGGCAACAACAAGGAGGGGTAGAGAGGTATATAGCCAAATAATTAAGTATTTTTTTCAGTGACAGTTGAATAATAACCAAGTCTAAAGGGGCAAGGTATCTAAGGAAAAAAATCAACATTGTCTTTGGGCCCAGATGGGATTATCTTAAATATAATATGCTTGATACAGAACTGGCTCTTTTCCCTAGTCTTCCCCATCTTAGCAAAGAACACTGCTGTTCACCCAGTCATCTGAAGATGAAATCTAAGACTATCTTCATTCCTCCCTTTCCTTAATCTTCCACATTCAATCCATCTCTAAGTCCAGTGGACTCTGCCTTCAAAATACATTCGGATCCTCTATTTTTCTTCTTATTATTACTACCATTTATCATTATTATTATTATTGAGACAGAGTCTCACTCTGTTGCCCAGGCTGGAGTGCAGTGGCACAATCTCAGCTCACTGCAACCTCTACCTCCCAGGTTTAAACAATTCTCCCACCTCAGCCTCCCGAGTAGCTGGAACTACAGGTGTGTGTCACCACATCTGGCTAGTTTTTTTTTTTTTTTTTTTTTTTTTGTATTTTAGTAGAGATAGGGTTTCATCATCTTGGACAGGCTGGTCTTGGTGCTCCGCCCACCTTGCCCTCCAAAGTGCTGGGATTACAGGCATGAGCCACCATGCCTGGCCCTCTCTACTACTACCATTCTAATCCAAGCCACCAATAACTCTTGCCTGGACTTCTGCAATGACTTCCTAACTAGTCTTCTTGCTTCCACTCTGCCTACCTATGTAAAAGAAATCTTTAGAATTCCAATTTCAAATATCATTAAAATCAGAAACACCACTGTCAAGCATGAATTAGGGAACAGCAGGAAAGTCAAAGATAATAACTGGGAATTAACTTTCACTGGCATTAAGACTTGGTTTAAGTTAAACTTGTACTGTTTTCAAAAGGGGAGCTAGTGGCATTTTGGGTGAAGCAATTCTTCTTCCTACAGCTCACCAGTATTGCAAAACTTTTAGCTTGCCTGGCCAATAGTCTGTTACAATCCAAAAGGTAATTCCAAACATCCTGACTCCACCCCAATCTCCTTTGAGAAGAACTAAGTTAAAATTATGTCAATACAAGCCTGTGGTAAAATCAGGGTGAGGTTAAATAACAAGTGAGAATCATCCTGACACCATTAGGACTAAATAAACACGTGTTTACTGCCAACAAAGATCCATCTCTATGATTCCCTCCCCTTCACCCACTAAGCTCCCAGGATATGGCAGCCAAGAGTTTGGAACAATCTCCTCTAGGAAATCTGATCACCTCAAGAGGAAAGACCTAAAAATATTGACATTTGGGGTTCTCCAGTGAAACATTCCAATAAGATCACCCTACAATGAGGCTCAATGTTGATAAGCCACAGCCACTTGCTTGGCTACAAATCAACATTTTAATCCCTTACTCTTAAAACAAGAACAGACAGCTGAAGGGGATGAGAAAAGCAGATGTGTGAAGGGCTCTATGTCATCCCCACTTCTGGCTTGAAATAAGGAATACACTCCCCATGCGAAAGTTACCCTCCTGATACTAGGAAGAAAAGAATATTCTTATCACCACGAATGGGGAGTCAACACGGTGATGAGTCTGCACAGCAAACCATACTAAAATAATGCTTTCCTTCCATTAGTTTCCCCCATGTAGTTCCTAGTCACTTTCCTACAATTTGCCACCCTTAGAAGCTCAAACCCGTTTCCTTCAGTCATTTCTCTTCAATTTATTACCCTTTGTTAAAATGGATATAAAGCCAGGCTTGGTGACTCACACCTGTAATCCCAGCACTAAGGCTGAGGTGGGAGGATTGCTTGAGTCTAGGAGTTCAAGATCAGCACGGGCAACAAAGCAAGACCTCATCTCCACAAAAAAAAATTTTAAAAAGAAATTAACTGGGCATGCTGATGTATGCTTATAGTCCTACCTACTTGGGAGGGTAAGAGGGGAGGATCACTTGAGTCCAGGAGTTCGAGGCTACAGTGAATTATAATCATGCCACTGCACCCCAGCTTGGGAGACAGAGTGAGACCCTGTCTCTTAAGAAGAAGAGAGGAAAACAGAAAAAAAAAAAGAAAAGAAAAAGAAAAGGCATGTTGGCTCACTCCTGTAATCCCAGTACTTTGGGAGGCTGAGGAGGGCGAATCACTTGAGGTCAGGAGTTCAAGATCAGTCTGACCAACATGGTGAAACCCCATCTCTACTAAAAAAAATTTTTTTTAATTAGCCAGGCATGGTGGCACACACCTGTAGTCCCAGCTACTCAGGAAGCTAAGGCAGAAGGACCGCTTGAACCTGGGAGGTGGAGGTTGCAGTGAGCCAAGATTGCACCACTGCACTCCAGCCTGGGTAACAGAGTGAGACTCTATCAAAAAAAGAAATAAAAGTAAGGAAGGAAGGAGGGAAGGAAGGAAGGAAGGAGGGAGGGAGGGAGGGAGGGAGGGAGGGAGGGAGGGAAGGAAGGAAGGAAGGAAGGAAGGAAGGAAGGAAGGAAGGAAGGAAGATATAAAATCCTGAATCTAAATGCTTCTTTGGAGTTTTCACTTCTTTTCTATGAAGCCCCCTGTGCCACTAAAAAATGCTAACATAAAATAAAATGTGTATCCTTTTCTCTTGTCAATCTGTCTTTTGTTAGCCTAATTAGGCTAACAAAACAGGCCATAGCTGCGAAACCTGAGGGCAAAGGAAATGTTTTTCCTTACCTACATAGTCATATATTGCCAGAGACCTGCAAAAGGCTGTTAATGTGAAAGAGAACAAAGCAAACAGAAAAATAAAGAATCTGAGGAAACAGGCATTACACAAAAAAGAAAACTTCAAGAGACCAGCATTAATGTCTATACTGAGGTAAGGGATGAGATGATGATAATAACCATGAGACAAGAATAAGAAAAAAAAGGACCTGCTGGAAATTAACATAATTGTAAAAATAAAAGTCTCAATAGAAAAACCAAGAGATAAAGTTGAGATAATCTTCCAAACAGGAGATTTAAAAACAGGATGAAAATCAAGAAAAGACTTGAACATTAGAAGACAATTCCACAAAATCCAGCCTTCAAATAACAAGAGTTCCAGGAAAAAGAAATCAAAGATGTAGTTAAAGAGCATTTGAGGGTGTGGATTTCCACTCTGACATGGGACATCAAATAGCTACCACAGTGGATAAAAACAGACCTATACCAAGACATACATCCCCATGAAATTTCAAAACAAAAAAAGAGAAGATCCAATTGTTTGGACAAACGGAGGCAAGATGGTGCACATCCGGGTTCTTCATCCCCCCCTCCCAACTTTTCCCACGCGCGCGAAAATGCAGCCGGCGCCCAGGGAGGGTGCAGACCAACTGGGCATGCGCCAGGTGACGTCAATCTGAAGAGACCAAGATTTACCTGGTCGCACCTGTGGAACGCCCCGACACGCCCATGCCCCACCTATTGCCCTCCCACTCCTAGAAAAGCCGCTCTCCGCCATTGAGCCACGCGGACTTCCCAGCTTCCCAGTCCTGTCGGGATGTCAGAACTCCATCCGAGAGCTTGGGGGAGGGGAACTCTGCCGGCCTTCTTTGCCAGAGGCCGACAGACTTCTTCTCCACACCTTAGGTTACTAAAATAAACTTGCAGTTTTGCGCCTGACCTTTGCCTACTTGCTGGTTCTTTTGTGCTCGCTCTGGTGGTCTTAGAAAAACAAGACACAAAAAACAAGACACAATAAACTGTCAGAAAGGAAAACGAGGACACATAAACGAGGATAAGGAATCAGATTAACTTGGAATTTCTCAATAGCTACTGAAAGCAAAAAATATTGTAGAGATTATTATTAAAATAATAATGACTTCAAAATCCTGGAGAAAGGTAGTGAGTTATTTCAATTGATTGTTCACAAAGACTGAACTTGTTCTCCTCACTACTGCACTTGACTTGGGGGAAGAAAAAAAAGGGGAAAAAAAAAAACCAAAGAAAAACTACTTTCAACCTAGAATTCTCCACCCAGTAAAATAATCAATCAGGTGCAAGCAGAGAAAAATATTTTCAAGTGTGTGACATTTTGAAAAATTAACCTCTTGCCCTCATGAAGATATTGGATGATGTGCTTCCCTAAAATGAGAAATAAACCAAGAAAAAGACATGTGAAAAAAGAAATTGGGAACACAACCAAGGAGAGAGGATGATAGGGAAGAAAGATAATCAGGATGTCAGCTGTATACCAGACTTAGTGGATAACCAGTCCAAACTGGAGCAAGTTAGGCATTTCCCAAACAGACTTTCCAAAAAAGATGAAATTGCCAGAGAAGCATCTGAATGACTTGAAAGGAGATCTAAAAATGAAAAGCACTTGGGGGCGAATTAGTGATCATTTCATACCAAAGTAAGCAAAAGAAACAAAAATTATTAAATCTAGGAACAACTCTGTGCAAGAAAGTAAAAGTAAACAGTTTTATACATAGCTCAGCTCTGAGTAGATTTACATATTCATAATAAAGAAAAACTCCAAATACTGACACTACCAAAATTACAATAAAATTCAAATACAAACTAGAAAATGCGTTTATTTTTCAGTTTCTTTTCTTTTCTTTCTTTTTTTTTTTTTGACACAGTCTTGCTCTGTCCCCCAGACTGGAGTGCAGTGGTGCAATCTTGGCTCACTGCAGCCTCCACCTCCCAGGTTCAAACAATTCTCCTACCACAGTCTCAAGTAGCTGGGACCGCCAGCATGCATGATGAAATACAGCTAATGTTTGTATTTTTAGTAGAGACAGGGTTTTGCCATGTTGGTCATGTTGGTCTCAAACTCCTGATCCCAGGTGATTTGCCCGCCTTGGCCTCCCAAAGTTCTGGGATTACAAGCGTGAGCTACCACACCCAGCCCTCAAAATTGGCTTATTTTTATTTTTAATTTTGAGGTTGGGTCTTGCTCTGCTACCCAGGTTAGAGTGCAGTGGCATAATCAAAGCTCACTGCAGCCTCAACCTCCCGAGCTCAAGTGATCCTCCTGCCTCAGCCTCCACCACCATGCCCTGCTAATTTTTTTACTTTTGTAGAGATGGGGTCTCGCTTTGCTGCCCACGCTGGTCTCAGATTCCTGGGCTCAAGCGATCCTCCCACCTTGTGCTCCCACAATATTGGGATTACAGGTGTGAGCCACCATGCCCGACAAAAATTTATTTTTAAAACATTATTTTAAATAGGTTTCTAAAAAGATAAGGCTTTCTGAATATTAAAACAACATATATTCATTGTAGTAAATCAGAATACTGAAAAACACAAGGCAGAAAATTACCCCAAATCTCACTATCCAAGGATAAGAAAACACTATTAAAATTTTATACTATATCTTCCAGTTATTTTTCTCTGTGTATACATATACTTTTTTAAATCAAAAATGAATGATTCTTAAATTCTGGTTTATACAACTTGAAATTCAATATATCATACAAAATTGGCTGTCATTATTCTCCCACAATATGATTTTTAATGGCCACATAATAATTTATTACATGTAAGTGCACAGATTAGTTAGTTCTCTAATGTTGGCTACTGGCTATTGATTACAGTAAAATGCTAGACCAATAAGTATACAAATGAAAGAACTAATGGGAGTGTGTTACAAAAAGTACCATGATTTTCCTAAAATAAAGAGTAAAAATATCCCTACCTACAAATGTTAAGTCACCAAAGCAAATAAATCAAAAGTATAAAAATTTACTTTAGGAGATAATGGAACTGTGGTGGTGGTCATATAATTGCACATTGTAGAAGACATAGAGACTTTTTAAAATGTTCTTCAAGCCAGCCATTGAATAAATTCATAGAGAAACTTAAAATTGGGGGGATATAAATAAGTTCCAGATTGACAGAATACTAAATACCAAAAACAAAATACAAAAGTCAAAGGCAAACACAGAAATCAATGAAATGAAAAAAAAAAAAATGGAGAAAATCAATGAAAGCAAAAGTGACTCTTTGAAAAGGCCAATACAAGTTATCGAATTAATTTTTAACAACAACAAAAAAACATAAAAACCATAAATCACCAATATCAGAAATGAAAGAGAAGACATCACAACAGATGTTCCTTGATTTATCATGGGGTTACTGATAAACCCATTGTACATTGAAAATACAGCAAGTCAAAAATGCATTTTTAACACAAAGCCTATTTTATAAAAAAGTGTTGAATATCTCATGTGATTTACTGAATATGGTACTAAAAGTCAAAGACAAAATGGTTGTATGGATACAAGCATTATTGAATGCATGTCACTCTCATACCATCATAAAGTCAAGAAATTGTGAGTAAAACCATGAAAAGCCAGGGACCATTGGTACTATGAACTACTTTAGAAACTAAATTTGACAACTTAGGTGAAATGGACCAATTCCTTGAAAACCACCAATTACTAACTATCAAAACTCATCTAAGATGAACAGATAACCAATTTCTATTAAAGAAATTGATTTTATAGTCAAAAACCTCCCAAAAAATAATTTGGCCCGGATGGTTTCACTGGCATTTTCTACCTGACATTTCAAAAAAGAAATAATACAAACTGTATGCAATCTCTTCTAGAAAACAGAAAAGGAAGGAATGCTCTCAAGTTTATGAGGCCAGTATTGCCCAGATACCAAAACCAGAAAAAGACAAGCAAACAAAAGCTACAGACTAAAACCATCATGAACAGAGGCAAAAATCATCAATAGGATATTAGCAAATGGAATCCAACAGTATATACCGTGACCAAGTTAGGTTTACCCCAGGAATGCAAGGCTGGTCCAATATCCAAATATCAGGCCAGGCACAGTGGCTCATGCCTGTAATCCCAGAACTTTGGGAAGCCAAGGCAGGCGATCACTTGAGGTCAGAAGTTTGAGACCAGCCTGGCCAACATCGTGAAACCCCATCTCTACTAAAAAGACAAAAATTAGCTGTGTGTGATGGTGCATGCCTGTAGTCCCAGCTACTTGGAAGGCTGAGGCACAAGAATTGCTTGAACCCAGGAGGCGGACGTTGCAGTGAGCAGAGACTGAGCCACTGTACTCCAGGCTGGGCAACAGGGCGAGACTCTGTCTCAAAAAAAAAAAAAAAAAATCAATCAATATAATTCCCCACATTAACTGTCTAAAGAAGAAAACCTTCCACAGCAATAAAAAAAAAAAAAAAAAAAAAAGGAATGAAATCATGTCCTCTGCAGCAACATGGATACAGCTGGAAGCCATTACCCTAAGTGAATTAACACAGAAACAGAAAACCAAATACTGCATGTCATCACTTATAAGTGGAACCTAAACATTGGATACACACAGACACAAAGATGGGAACAGTAGACACTGAGGACTCCAAAAAGGAATGGCATGGAGGGAGAGGGAAAGGATAGAAAAGCTACCTATTAGGTACTGTTTTCACTATCTGGGCTAGAAGCCCAAACTTCAGCATCATGCAATATACTCATGTAGCAAACCTGCACATGTACCCTCTGAATCAAAAATCTAACAAATAAAATTTTTTAAAATAAGAAAGTCTCATGATCATATGAATTTATGCAGAAAAAGCATTCAATAAATTTCAGTATCCATTCATAATAAAAACTCTCAGCAAACTAGGAGTAAAAAAATTTTTCTCAGTGTGATTAAGTATTACACATAAAAACTACAACAAACATAGTATTTAGTAGTATTTAGAATGTTTCTCCCTAAGATTAAAAACAAGGCAGAGATGTCCACTCTCATCGCTCTTACTTAATATTGTACCAGAAGTCCTAGCTAGCTTAAGAAGAAGAAACAAAAAATTGGAAAGGAAGAGATAAAATTCTTATTCACAAATGACATGACTGCCTATGTAGAATATCCTAAATGATTTACAAAAGGCTCCTATTCCTAATAAGTGAGTTTAGCAAAGTTGCAGGATACAAGACTGACATAACTATCAATCATATTTATTTACACGAGAAAAGAAAAACAGGAAATTGAAATTTTTTCTTTTTCTTTTTTTTTCTTTTGAGATGGAGTCTCACTCTGTTGCACAGGCTGGAGTGCAGTGGCCGGATCTCAGCTCACTGCAAGCTCCGCCTCCCAGGTTCACGCCATTCTCCTGCCTCAGCCTCCCGAGTAGCCGGGACTACAGGCGCCGGTCACCTCGCCCGGCTAGTTTTTTGTATTTTTCAGTAGAGACGGGGGAAAATTGAAATTTTCAAAAAATACTATTTACAAAAGCTACTCTCCAACACATGAACAAGATCTATATAGTCAAAACTACCAAGCACTGAGAAAGAAATCAAAAAGGCCCAAAATGAAGAGACATACTATGGTTGTGGATTAAAAGACTCAACATAGCAAAAATGTCTATTCACCCACAACTTGATCTACAAATAGAACTCAAATCTAGTCAAAACCGCATTTAAAATGTTTGCACATAAGTGGTTATTAAAATTTATATAGAAAAGTCAGCAAACTAGACTAGCTAAAATAACTTTGAAAAAAATAAAGTTGGAAGAATCGCACTACCCATTTTTAAAACTTACCATAAAACTACGATAATTAAGATGGTGTGGTATTGGTGAAGGCACAGACACATAAATCAACAGAACAGAAAAAAAGTGTCCTGAAATAGACTACGTAAGTATGGTCAAATGATCTTTGACAAAGATGTAAAGTCCCCTGAATGGAAAAAGAATAGTCTTTTCAACAAATAATGTTGCAAAAAAAATGTGAACCTTGACCTAAACCTCACACCTTATACAATGATTAATTCAAAATGGATCACAGAGATGTATGTAAAATGCAGAATTATAAAACTCCTAGAAGAAAACACATGAGAAAATATCCATAACCTGGGTTTGGGCAAAGTACTCTTAGACATGACATAAAAAACACAATCCATAGAAGAAAATAACATCAATGAATTGGGGAGTCTCTCTCAACCTATTTTGGCTTGGGGGCTGCCCAATTTTTGAAAAAAAAAGTCAGTAAATCAGACTTTATCAAAATGTAAACATTTTAATGAGGAAAAGATACTGTTAAGAGAATAAAATGAGAGAAAATAATATGCAATCACATATCCAACAAAGGGTTTATATCCCGAGTATATAAAAAATTCTCAGCCGGGCGCAGTGGCTCACACCTGTAATCCCAGCACTTTGGGAGGCTGAGGTTGGCGTATCACCTGAGGTCGTGAGTTCGAGACCAGCCTGACCAACATGGAGAAACCCCATCTCTACTAAAAATACAAAATTAGCTGGGCACATGCCTGTAATCCCAGCTACTCGGGAGGCTGAGGCAGGAGAATCATTTGAACCCGGGCGGGGGTACGGAAATTGCAGTGAGCCAAGATCATGCCATTGCATTCCAGTCTGGGCAACAAGGGCGAAACTCCATCTCAAACAAAAAAATAAAAAACAACTCTCAAAACTCAGCATTAAAATAACAAACCACCCAATTTAAAAAATGAAGAAAAGACTTGGACACTTCACCAAAGAGGACACACAGATGGCAAATAACTACATGAAAAGATGTTCAATATCATTAGCCACTAGGGAAATGAAAATTAAAAACACGACAAGCTACCTTCATACATTTACTAAAATGAGTAAAATTTTAAAATACTGGCAATATCAAGAGCTAGTGAGGGTACAGAACAACTGGAACATTGCTGACAGAATGCAAGATGGTACAGCTACTCCAGAAAAGAGTTTGGCAGTTTCTCATGAAGTTAAACATACATTTACAATGTGACTCAGAAAACCCACTTCTGGATATTTACCCTGGAGCAGGACTCAGCAAACTTTTTCTGTGATGGGCCAAATAGTAAATAACTTTTTTCCTCCAGATCAAAGTAATAATGGGAGACATTACTAAATGGACTGCACTCCTTTTGTTTCGTGTTTATTTGCTTCCATTTACTATCTAACAACCTCTCCCCCAAAGTAGCCTGGTTCAAATTAATTGTGTTGGCAGGGCGCGGTGGCTCGCGCCTGTAATCCCAGCACTTTGAGAGGCTGAGACAGGTGGATGACGAGGTCAGGAGATCGAGACCATCCTGGCTAACATGGTGAAACCCCGTCACTACTAAAACTACAAAAAAAAAAAAAAAAAAAAAAATTAGCTGGGTGTGGTGGTAGGTGCCTATAGTCCCAGCTACTCAGGAGGCTGAGGCAGGAGAATGGCATGAACCTGGTAAGCACAGCTTGCAGTGAGCCAAGACTGCGCCACTACACTCCAGCCTGGGCGACAGTGCAAGACTCCATATCAAAATAATAATAATAATAATTGTGTTAAACCACTCAGAGTTGAGGTAGCTAAGACTTTACATCTTAAGTTTCTTTCTATAGTATGTCCCAGTAACAGCACTTCCACCTGTACAAAATCCCCAACTTGCTCAAAAGTTTCTTGTCTCATCCTTTCAAATAGCTCCTTTCATTTATGCATAAGTTGAGCAATAGGACACTACACTGAATTCAGAGATTCAAATGTAAATCAAAGGTCCTTTAATTTTATAACATTGGGAAAACTTAAACTAAGTAATGAAATTTAGCAGTATTTGCCTTAGATTCCTGATATGGTTTGGTTGTGTCCCTGCCCAAATCTCATCTTGAATTGTAGTTCCCATAATTTCCATGTATTGTGGAAAGGATCTGGTGGGAGGTAACTGAATCATGAGTGGCGGTCTTTCCCACACTGTTCTCATGATAGTGAATAAGTCTCATGAGATCTGATGGTTTTATAAAGAGGAATTCCCTTACACAAGCTCTCTCTTGCCTGCCGCCATGTAAGATATGACTTTGCACCTCATTCGCTTTCCACCATGATTGTGAGGCCTCCCCAGTCATGTGGAACTGTGAGTCATTCAAACCTCTTTCCTTTATAAATTAGCAGTCTTGGGTATGTCTTTATTAGCAGTGTAAGAAAAGACTAATACAATTCCTAAAATGAGCAAATGGAAAAAAGGAAATTCTAACATCTCCTAAAGGTAAAGGATTACACCAAATTGCCAGGAATACGTGTACAACATGGATACCTCTCTGTTTTGCTAACACAGCTCTAAAAAGCTTTAGAACTGAACTATTATATATAGTAAGGGTTTTGATCTTAAAGAAATTTAGAGCTGGAAAGGAATTTTGAGATATTTTAAGTCAAGCAGAAGAAACGTAACTCTATGGCTCCTCCCTTTCTGACTGAATTAGTTGCAAAGAAAAACACAGATGGTAAATATAATTAATTTACACCTCCTCTTGTTCACTATCCCCCAAAGCACTTATTGATATGTTCATTCATTCAACTGGTTTTATTTTCTTCAGAGAGACAGAGGGTTCTACCACTGCAGAAGATATTAAAGTATACTAGAATTCTATCATGAAGTAATTAATGCAATTCAAGAGAAAGTAGAACATGAGGGAATATAGAGGGTGGAAGCAAAAAAGAAAAATTAAGACAGATAAACATTTTAAATAGTATACACAATTTGCCTGTCTTTCCAGTCAACAGATGTATGCCCTGGAGTATGGATAGACCGGAATCTCGAATATGCTGTTCCCTGTCATATTCAGCTCTCATGCCCATCATCATGCCAGCATCTCATACACCCATCATCACGCCAGCATCTCACTTAGCTGTGTGATTTTTGTTTTTTAAAGTTATGTTTTCTTCCATATAAAACTTAAGTCAACTTTTTAATTGATCTAATACAATCCCTGTCTTCAAGAAGTCTGCTCACTTATTGGGAATAAAAAACAAACTGTGAAATAATACAATACACACGAAAATATGTACCACAGAAGCTAGGAAAAGAAGTCATTGTGAGCTGAAATACGAAGGGAAGAGATATCAAAGACAGGGAGAACATGCCTGGGTAGTAAACTTCTGGGGGAGATAGCTGGCACTGAGAACAAGAAGAAATAAGATTATATCTATAAATACAAATTCAGGTTATAGGATTACTTTTAAAAGTCAGATACCAGACTTTAGGCCAGAGAATACAAAATTCCTGTTTTATCACCACACAGGTGACAACAGAGGGAAGTAGGCTTCCTATATGACAACAGGGAGCAGTGGGACTGTGTTTAAATAAAGAGAACATTCACCACCCAAAGTGGGGAGACACTATTCAGCTCCAGTCTCTTGCTGATATTTGGAAACATAGACCCAGGCTACCATATCCTCCAATTCTTTAAAAGTATTAGAAAGTCAAGAGTTTTTATGAAAGTTAAAGAAAGAGGACATTGACAATGAAGGAAGGTTTATGGGCAAGCAGGGAGGAATGAAATCCAAACAAAAGGACTGGGTCTTGATAGGAGGGACATTCTATACTGCAGCAGAAAGCATAAAGGGAGGGAGCACCCAAAAGATAAGACAGGCTTGGGACAGGTTATTAGAGCATCAGAATCCTTAATGTTATGTTATAAACAATAGAAAGCCAGTAGGTAAAAGGAACTGATAACATATGGGTCAGAGGAAAGGAATGAAGAGCTGTTGGGAATGATGGAGGCTAGTTTGCTAAATGTGGATTTTTTTTAAAGATGGGAGTATCTTGGCTGAGCACAGTGGTTCACGCCTGTAATCCAGCACTTAGGGAGGCCAAGGTGGGTGGACCCCTTGAGGCCAGGAGTTCAAAACCAGCCTGGCCAACATGATGAAACTCTGTCTCTACAAAAAATACAAAAATTAGCCAGGCATGGTGGTGCGCACCTGTAGTCCCAGCTACTCAGGAGGCTGAGGCACGAGAATTGCTTGAACCTGGGAGGTGGAGGTTGCAGTGTGCTGAGATCCTGCCACTGCACTCCAGTCTGGGTGACAGAGTGAGACTCTGCCTAAAAAACAAAAAAGATGAGAATATCTTCATATCCTGCAGGATAAGAGCAAAGATAGAAGGAGACAGTACTAGTGAGATGAAGCAGCAAGATGGGATATTAACCCTGCAGAAGAGACTATAGATAAATTATGGTGTGAATAAATTACAGGAGGGAGACAAGAAAAGAGGAAGTCTCCAGAGCACAGTTCCAAGCCACCAGCTAAACCCATGGCAAAGAGGTAATGAGAGGAGTTAAAAACTGACCTAGGAAAGAGAACTGCTCAGAAAGTTATCACAAATGTAGATATCCTAAGTAGAACCGAGCTACACAAAGTTGGGGATGCCCCTTAAAAGAACAGAAAGCAGAATGTAAGAATTCACAACAGCCAAATATCTAAGAGGTTTTAAGCAAAGAAATTCATAGTTGGGGTTAATGTATCCTCTGGCTTGAGGTTTGGCCACATTCCCAAATCTTGAAATCTAAAAAAGGAAAAGAATAAAGTATTAAGAATATTCTAAAATGAGAAACCAATTAATTGTATTTATACTACATAGTAGCAAAATTTTTCTACTTGGAGGGGCTTTCAATCTATATTTTCTCAATTTCTACAACAGCTCTAAAAGACATACCACCCAGATACTAGTGTTATTTAAAGCTAAGGATCAGAGAAGATACTTGTGCAAAGTAATACTATAAGTAAGCACTGTACATGTGACTAGAACCCAATGAAACCAAAACAGAGGTAGCCCCTGTCTAATGAGATTACTAACCATTTAACCAAAAGTGAAGTGTGCTGTGTTTTCATAGTATAATGAAAACACACGGGCTTTAGACGAGACCTTCACTCAAAGACTAGCTTGGCTCTTGCCAGCTCTATCACTCACATTGTGCACGTAACCTAACTTCCACAGACCTTCATTTGCTCACTGATACCACCTTCCCTCGACAGGATTGTTTTCAATATTAAATAACAAGCCACGTGTAAGCACTTGTCAAACGGCCTGGCACAGCAGATACTCAATCAAGGTGTTTCTTCTCACTAGAAGCATTACTGGTTACCTGTGTTGGCACAGAAGTTAGTCTCCCTACTGCAGAATGAAGTAAAAAGGCTTAGGGAGGGCTTTCTTTTTAACAAGAAGCTTATCAAAGGATAAACAGTTCCTAAGGGAATCAGAGAAATTAACCTAAACAGCAAACTATACATGGAAAAATCTAAGGTTACAAGAAAAAAACATCATTTTGAAAATGGTATTAATGGGATGATGAATGTAAGCATATGACACAGAGACAGGAAAGAATGAAGAGATTAACTAGAACACACTATAGGTGTAAGGTTCTCACTGAGCAAGGAGCCCAAACCTAGAGTCCATAGGATCCATAAACGGACTTCAGAGTTGTGACTCCTTGAAACTGTAAAACTGTGACCATGTACAAAGGTTCTATGGAAAGCTGAAAAATGTACCCCTCCACAACCCCAAAGATACCTATGTCAAATCCTTGGAACCTGTGAATGTTACTTTATATGATAAAAAATGTGATTAAGTTAAGAATATAGAGGGAAAGTGCTTATCCTGGATTATCTAGATGGACCTTAAATCCAATGACAAGAGTCCTTCTGTAAGAGATACATGGAGAGGAAGCGGCGGCAATGTGACCCTGGAGACCGAGGCTGAGTGATGCAGCCACAAGCCCAGGAACGCAGCCCAGATGTTGGAAGAGGTGAGGGATCTCCCTTAGAACCTCTCGGGGGGATCTCGGCCCTGCAGATACCTTGATTTGAATGTCGGGCCTCCAGAATAGTCAGAGAATAAGTTTATGTTGCTTTAAGCATTCCTGTAGTAATTTGTTTTGGTAGTCACAGGAAACTAACACGGGTGCACCCTTCTAGAGGGAGGGGCTATTTACTTTCGTCAGATTCTGAAAGAGGTTCTAATAAACCTCCAAAGGTAAAAGAACTACCACTGTAGAAAGTAATCAAAACTGTCTATAAACAAAATAACTAAAAAATTTTTAAACCAGCAAAACAAGTAGTTACTTGGATAAGGTCTCATAGTTAATAAATGCTGAAGTAAGAATTTATCCTCTGACATATAAGTAACTCAATATTCATTTCATTATCTCTCAGGGTTCAACTCTATGAATGCACTAAAAGGAAGTGATTCCCAAACAATTCAATAATTTGTTAAAAATATAAGTTCCCAGGCTCCACCCCTGATGTACTGATTCAGAATCTCCAGGGTAGAGGAATATATATATTTATGCTTATAAATATGTATATTTTCTTAAAGCTCCTCAAATAATTCAGATATTAAACAAGGTTAGAAACTATGACTACGGGCC
This sequence comes from Piliocolobus tephrosceles, assembly GCF_002776525.5. Classification (NCBI taxonomy): domain Eukaryota; kingdom Metazoa; phylum Chordata; class Mammalia; order Primates; family Cercopithecidae; genus Piliocolobus; species Piliocolobus tephrosceles. The sequence goes on from NC_045434.1 coordinate 68,603,434, forward strand.
GGGCGCGGTGGCTCACGCCTGTAATTCCAGCACTTTGGGAGGCCGAGGTGGGCAGATCATGAGGTCAGGAGATCGAGACCATCCTGGCTAACACAGTGAAACCCTGTCTCTACTAAAACACAAAAAATTAGCCGGGCGAGGTGGCGGGCGCCTGTAGTCCCAGCTATTCAGGAGGCTGAGGCAGGAGAATAGTGTGAACCCGGGAGACAGAGGTTGCAGTGAGCCGAGATCGTGCCACTGCACTCCAGCCTGGCAACAGAGCAAGACTCCGTCTCAAAAAAAAAAAAAAAAAAAAAAAAACTATGACTACGAAGCAGGGGTCCTCAAACTTTTTCTATAAAGGATCAGACAGCAAAATTTTCAGATATGCAGGCCAAGAGGCAAATAAGGGTATTATATAGGTACTTATAAAACAAATTTGTTTTCTAACAAATTTCTATAAGAATTTTATTGACAACATTCAAAATAAAAAATTAATAATAATTGAATATAATTTACATAATACAGTTCTAATGACAAGAATGGAATTATTTCTCAGGAAGAACATTTTGCTTAACTGGAGTTCAAAGTTAGTGTTCTCTTAGCATCAGGTTGATTGCAAATGTTCACCTGTAAAAGCTTCTTAGCTGGAGGGGAGTTATGAAACAGGCAGTGAGCTGGATTTGGCCCAAGGGCTGTAGCTTGCCAACCTCTGCAGTAGGGTACAAGGAAGAAGAAAGAACCACAACCCCTGCCCTTAAGCAATTTACAAGTCTATTAAAGAGACAGGAAAAGAAAAGATAATAGTCAAGAACGTGAAGGAAAACTCTGAATGTTGTAGAGCAATGATTCCTAACCTTGTCAAGTATGAACATTCTTTTTTAAGGTCAAAAAATGTGTCCAGCCTTAATATATCAGTTCTTTTAGAACTGAGTGAAAAAATCCATAATAAAAGTAACAACAAAGTTTAAAAGCTTTTAAAGGATTTCTTATTAATCAAAATAGCAGCCACATACATTTGAAAAACATTAGCACATATTTACAAGACACATTATTTATTCATCCACAGATGGCACTTAATATGCGTATGGATTCCTGACCCCCTGAGATAACTCTGAAGCACTGCAGGAAATCTCAGCCCAATAGTTAGGAACCACAATTACAGAGTTGATGCCAAAGAGGTTCAGAGGGAGGAAAAGAGTGGAAACTGGAGCAGTGTGGAAGCGTGTCATGGGGTTAGATAGGCAGGTAGAAATTTTCAAAGAAACGAAAGAACAGATTTTGGGGAGAGGAAGAATGAAACTGAGAAAATGCAGAGGGGTTGCAGGTGAGCATCCTTACTAAAGAGCTTGGAACAGGACTAGATCCATGGGGGCTCTGGACCACTCAGCCTGATTCTGCCAACAGAGTCAACATTTAAACGCTTTCCATGTATGGAGTGCTGATATGCATTCGTTCATTCAATCCTCACCAAGAAGAGTTTCCTAATACACTACCTGTGTAAGTAAATGATCCTGGTTTCATCAGGTACAACCCTAAGTGGGTCAGGATCTAGACTTTTCCACCTTAAAAAATAAAAAATGTAAAAAGTCTTCCCTTGACCCTATATCACTCCCTCCAGTATCACCCTCTATTCTTTCACAGCCAAACTTCTGGAAAGTCATACATTCTTGTTTCCATTTTGTCCCCTCCCATTCATCATTCATCTCCAACCCACTCTAGTCTAGTTACACTTCTACCACCTCAATGAAGCTGCTCTTGCACAATAAAAGATATGTCAGCTCTCATCTTGGAAAATGTAAATAAATGCTCAGCTGCATTCAGCAGGTCCCTGCCTTGAAACACTGTGGACTTCTGTGACCCCACACTCTTTTTTTTTTTTTTTTTTTTGAGACAGAGTCTCGCTCTGTCGCCCCGGCTGGAGTGCAGTGGCCGGATCTCAGCTCACTGCAAGCTCCGCCTCCCGGGTTTATGCCATTCTCCTGCCTCAGCCTCCCGAGTAGCTGGGACTACAGGCGCCAGCCACCTCGCCCGGCTAACTTTTTGTATTTTTTAGTAGAGACGGGGTTTCACCGTGTTAGCCAGGATGGTCTCGAACTCCTGACCTCGTGATCCACCCGTCTTGGCCTCCCAAAGTGCTGGGATTACAGGCTTGAGCCACCGCGCCCGGCCGACCCCACACTCTTAAGGCTGGCATTCCTTCTACTTCTTCTCTTCCAATCTTTCTCTCTTAACCTCCAAATGGCGGCATTCCCTCACGAGTTAATCCTGGGCCTCTCATCACTTCGTACTGAGATATCCCTAGGTGATCGCAGCTTTAAACACCATGGATAATTTGCCAATTTCTCTTTCTAGCTCAAGTTTCCCTTACAAGTTCCAGACTGCACATCCATGTCAATTTCATAGCTTCACTTGGATGTTTTTCATCTATCCTATGCTAAATTTTTAAATTTTTAAAAAATTTCCTCTCAATGTTACCTCCTCTCTGAGCTTCCCCATCCACCCAGCAGCTCACACCAGAAACCTCAGGGGCGTCCCGGTCACCTCTCTCTCTACCTCATCCTCCAGGTCTAATCTCTAAGCAAGTCCTGACAATTTTCCCTCCTATAAAACTCTCCTATCAGGTCACTTTCCATCTCCACTGCCATCATCACTAGACAACCAACTATCATCTTCACCTGGTAAGGTGAGAATCTTCCACAGGGTCTCCTGGCCACACACATTGGCTTCTCTTGAGTTCATTTCTACAAAGCTGCAGAGTAGAATTACAAATAAGAATCTGATTTCATCATTCCCTTACTTAAAACTCTTTGATGGTTTCCTCTTAAGATAAATTTCAAAATCCTTAATATGCACTACAAGGCTTTAAAGGATTTGGCCTCACCAGCTTCCCTCAAACACTAAGCTCCTTTCCCCCTCACTCCCTCCCTGCTGCAGCCACTGGCCTTCCCTTTGTTCCTCAAACATGACAAATTCTTTTCTGCCTTTGTGCATGCTGTCCCTCCTCCTAGCTTCACCTGGCCAACTCCTACTGATTCCTCAGGTCTCAATTTCAAGGTCCCTTTCTCAAGGGCACCCCTCCCCGGTACTACTAGTCTCAAGATCAAGTCCTCTGTCTCATCCTCTCCTAGCCCTTTCCACATGTGATTCCATGGTTATGACGTGACTCCTGTTGTCTGTCTCCCACACTAACCTGTAAACTTAAGAACAGGAACTCAGGCCGGGGGCGGTGGCTCAAGCCTGTAATCCCAGCACTTTGGGAGGCCGAGACGGGCAGATCACGAGGTCAGGAGATCGAGACCATCCTGGCTAACACGGTGAAACCCCGTCTCTACTAAAAAATACAAAAAACTAGCCGGGCGAGGTGGCGGGTGTCTGTAGTCCCAGCTACTCGGGAGGCTGAGGCAGGAGAATGGCATAAACCCAGGAGGTGGAGCTTGCAGTGAGCTGAGATCCGGCCACTGCACTCCAGCCCGGGCGACAGAGCGAGACTCCGTCTCAAAAAAAAAAAAAACAGGAACTATGTTGTTTTGTTTGCCACTGTACTCCCAGCCACCAGCACAATATCTGACACAGAGAAGGCACTAAGAAGTTTGCATTAGAATAGGTGACTGAATTAATAAATTGCTTTGAAGCACTGCAAAATTTACAAACATAAAATCTAATTAGTTAATATTTTATTTAGACTATGGCCTAAATTATTTTTATTGATTGATTAAAGCAAGAACTCGACTGAGCTACACTACTAGCTAGCCTGAGTAGCCTCAGATATATTTCTTTTTTTTTTTTTTGAGACTGTCTTGCTGTCGCCTGGGCCGGATCTCAGCTCACTGCACGCTCCGCCTCCCGGGTTTACGCCATTCTCCTGCCTCAGCCTCCCGAGTAGCTGGGACTACAGGCGCCCGCCGCCACGCCTGGCTAGCTTTTTGTATTTTTTAGTAGAGACGGGGTTTCACCGTCTTAGCCAGGATGGTCTCGAACTCCTGACCTCGTGATCCGCCTGTCTCGGCCTCCCAGAGTGCTGGGATTACAGGCTTGAGCCACCGCGCCCGGCCATCCTCAGATATATTTCTTTTTTTTTTTTTTTTTCTTGAGACGGAGTCTCGCTCTGTTGCCCAGGCTGGAGTGCAGTGGCCGGATCTCAGCTCACTGCAAGCTCCACCTCCTGGGTTTATGCCATTCTCCTGCCTCAGCCTCCTGAGTAGCTGGGACTACAGCCGCCTGCCACCTCGCCCGGCTAATTTTTTTTTTTTTTTGTATTTTTTAGTAGAGACGGGGTTTCACTGTGTTAGCCAGGATGGTCTCGATCTCCTGACCTCGTGATCCGCCCCTCTCAGCCTCCCAAAGTGCTGGGATTACAGGCTTGAGCCACTGCACCCGGCCTCCTCAGATATATTTCTAAGACTACCTCATATGTTAGTTTTTATTCATTTACACATGCCTTTTCCCAAAAGGTTAACATAATTCTTTTCCTAGGCATTAATATAATAATGATCATACTAATAATAATGAAATTATCATTTATAGAGTACCAAACACCATGTTTCACTTTATATTCAAGTTTCATAACCTCCATTTTTACAGATGATGAAACTGAAGCTCAGAGAAATTAAGCAACTAGCTCAAAGATACAACTAGCAAGTGGTAGAAACAGGATCCAACCTCATACTAGCTCAAAAATCAATGTTTTCTCCCAACACAGCATGCTACCTCTAATATCATACTTATTTTGCAATATCTATTATTTGTTGAAAATACATCTATATACAAGTATCCGAGGCTTAACACAGGTTAGAATGATTATTTACACTTTATAATGGCTGCTCAATTCAGAGTCTCATATACAAAAACAAGTTCTATCCCAAACGTATAAAATAGCCTGCAACAATTACTCCAAATGACATTCTTGTTCCTTATTCTTGTAACCTATATTTATAAATTTAGACTCCAATTAATTTTCTTCCCTTCAAGGACCTCAATTAACTTTAATAAATGGAACCATCATATTAGGGGGAAATGTATATATTGAACTCTGTTTTTCAAAAAACTTGTCACAAATGCATTTTGAACATGCAGTTCATAACAAACTCAACTATTCATAAAACCATCCATTGCCAGGTGTGGTGGCTCACACCTGTAATCCCAGCACTTTGGGAGGCAGAGGCAGGTGGATCACCTAAGGTCCAGAGTTCGAGACCAGCCTGACCAACATGTTGAAACGCCACCTCTACTAAAAATGCACAATTAGCCAGGCGTGGTGGTGCATGCCTGTAATCCCAGCTACTCAGGAGGCTGAGGCACAAAAGAATCACTTGAACCTGGGAGGCGGAGGTTGCAGTGAGTCAAGATCGTGCCATTGCACTCCAGCCTGAGCAACAAGAGCAAAAATCCATCTCAAAAAAAAAAAAAAAAAAAATCCATCAAAAACAACCAGAATAAAAACTATGCCAAAAGTCCTTTTGGTAGGAATTAATCTACATCACACTCTCTAGCCCAGTATTTATAAATCAATAACTTTGCTAAATGGTAGTAGGCAGTCGATAAAAATTTGATTGATCAGTCACACAATAAACACAATTCTACAATGGATGTCCAGCTTTTTAAAGAGAGTAAAGAGCAACTATTGCTATTCCTAACAATGAAACACATAATTAGTAAACATTTCCTCAACATGGAGATAAGGGTCATTTAACCCAATTATGTATATTAATTCTTGAAAAACATTGTTCTAACTCAGTAAACACTTTTAAATCCAAAACTGTTTTAAATTAGTATTTCTATGTCATGAACTAGCCTTATTATTAAAATCATAATACATAATAAAAAGGACAAGGATTTTTTTTTTCAAAGACAGGGTCTCGCTCTCCTGCCCAGGCTACAGTGGGCAGTGGTAAGATCACAGTTCACTGCAACCTCAAACTCCTGGGTTCAAGTGATCCTCTCACCTCAGCTTCCCAAGTAGCTAGGACTACAGGTGCAGACTACCACACCTGGCTAATTTTTAAATTTTTTGTAGAGACAAGGTCTTGCTATGTTGCCTAGACTGGTCTCAAACTCCTAGCCTCAGCTTCCCAAAATGCTGGGATTACAGGTTTGAGCCACTGTGCCTGGCCAGAATTATGAATTTTTAAAAAATTAAAATACAACAAAATTATTTAACACTCAAAATTTACTACAAAGCTACACTAACTAATCAAGATAGTGTGGTACTGGCACAAGGACAGACATACAGAACAATGGAATAGAATTGAGTCCAGAAGTAAAGCCATACCTCTATGGTCAATTGATTTTTAACAAGGGTACCAAGATCACTCAATGTGGAAAATCATTTTCAACAAATGATTCTAGGACAACCGGATATCTACACGTAAAAGAATGAAGTTTGGACCTTTACCCCACACTACATGGAAAATTTAACCCAAAATGGATCAAAGATTTAAATACAAAAGCTAAACTCAGCCGGGTGCAGTGGCTCACAACTGTAATCCCAGCACTCTGGGAGGCTGTGGTGGGTGGATCACTTGAGGCTAGGCATTTGAGGCCAGCCTGGCCAACATGGTGAAACCCCGTTTCTACTAAAAATACAAAAATTAGCCAGGCATGGTGGTGGGCGCCTGTAATCCCAGCTACTTGGGAGGCTGAGGCAAGAGAATCGCTCCAGCCTGGACAACTGAGCAAGACTCCACCTCAAAAAACAAAACCAACAACAATAACAAAAAAAAAAAAAAAAAACGCTAAACACTCAACAGAAAGCATAGATATAAATCTTCATGACTTTGGATTAAGCCATGGTTTCTTAGACAGAACACTAAAAGCATAAATAACCAATGAAAAAATAGATAGGGTCTAGTATACAGAATACAGAAAGAATTCTTATAACTCAACAATAAAAAGAAAAATAACCCAATTTAAAAATGGACAAAGGACTTGAATAGACATTTCTCCAAAGAAGACATACAAATGGCCAATAAACACATGAAAAGATTATTATAGTCATTAGAGAAATGCAAATCTAAACCACAGTGAAATACCACTTAACACCCACTTAGGATGGCTAGTATAAAAAGAAAAAAAAAACAAAACAGAAAATAACAAGTGTTAGTGAGGATGTGGAGAAATTACAACTCTCCTACATCGCTGGTGGGAATGTACAATAGTGCAGCTGCTATGGAAAACAGTCTGGCAGCTCCTCAAAAGTTAAACACAGAATTACCATATGACCCAGCAATTTAACTCCTAGTCCAAAAGAACTGAGAACATATATTCACACAAAAACTTCTACATGAATGTTCATAGCTACATTATTCACAGTAACCAAAAAGCAAAACAACCCAATGTTCAGCTGATGAATATATAAATGTGTGCCTATCCACACAATGGAATATTACTCAGCCACACAAAGGAATAAAGTGCTGACACATAATACAGATGAATATTAAAAACATAATGCTAAGTTAAAAAAGCCAGACACAAAAGACACATATTGTATATAATTCTCTTTATATGAAATGTCCAGAATAGGCAAAAGCATAGAGACAGAACATAGATTAGTGGTGGCCAGGAACTAATCTATGTTCCTGTAGGAGACATAGATTCACGTAGGAGAGAACGTGAAGTGACAACTAATGCGTTTGAGGTTTCTTTGAGGGTGATGAAATGTTGTGGAATTAGATAATGGTAATGGATGCATAACTGTATGGATATACTCAAAGCCACTAAATTATATACTTTAAAATGATTAATTTATGGTAGGTGAATTATATCCCAATTAAAAAAAATATATGTACATATAACACTAAAGCTGTACTGAACATAGTTTTGTCTTTTTATGATTCAGAAACATCTTGATGTATTTAAATTTATAATTTTTTTCCCTTAGTGTCAAATAATACAAATTTCTAATTAAAAGCACATGCAAAATGTGCATTAGATACTTGATTCATAGTGGTTCTTTTCTTTTCTTTTTTCTTTTTTTTTTTTCTTAGAGAGATATGATATCACTCTGTCCCCGAGGCTGGAGTGCAATGGCACAATCACAGTTCACTGCAACCTTGAACTCCTGGGCTCAGGCAATCCTTCTGCTTCAGCCTCCCAAGTAGCTAGGACTACAGGCGTGTACCACCATGCCCACCTAATTTTTAAATTTTTTGTAGAAATGGGATCTTGCTATTTTGCCCAGGCTGGTCTGGAACTCCTGGCTTCAAGCTATCTTCCTGCCTCAGCCTCCCAAAGTATTGGGATTATAGGTATGAGCCACAGCATTCAGCCTCATATGTTTTCTTAATGTTTAATGAAGAAAAAATGTTTGGGGAAAGTTTCTTTGTACTAAAATTTGATGAATCTATTAAACCTTAAGAAAATGCATAACCAGTAGTCACAAGCCACATGTGGGTACTGACTGCTTGAAATGTAGCTAACGTGACTAGGATACTGAAATTTAGATTTTATGTATTTTAATTCATTTAAATTTTTTTTTTTTTTTTTTTTTTGAGACAGAGTCTCACTCTATTGCCCAGGTACTGGAGTGCAGTGGCGCAATCTTGAGTCACTGAAACCTCTGCCTCCCGGGTTCAATCGATTCTCCTGCCTCAGCCTCCCAAGTAGCTGGGACTATAGGCACGTGCCACCACCCCCAGCTAAGTTTTTATATATTTAGTAGAGATGGGTTTCACTGTGTTAGCCAGGATGGTCTTGATCTCCTGACCTTGTGATCCACCCCCTCAGCCTCCCAAAGTGTTGCGATTACAGGCGTGAGCCACCGTGCCCGGCCTTAAATTTATAGAGTCATATATGGGTAGAACTGGGAAACTGAATCTAATTCCAGGCATTTGAAAGGCAAGGCCTGGCTGTGTGTGGTGGCTCACGCCTGTAATCCCAGCACTTTGGGAGGCCGAGGCGAGCAGATGACTGAGGTCAGGAGTTCGAGACCAGCCTGGCCAACATGGCAAAACTCCGTCTCTACTAAAAATACAAAAATTAGCCGGACATGGAGATGTACGCCTATAGTCCCAGCTACTTGGGCGGCAGAGGCAGGAGAACTGCTCGAACCCAGGAGGTGGAGGTTGTAGTGAGCCAAGATTGCGCTATTGCACGCCAGCCTGGATGACACATCAAGACTCTGTCTCAAAAAAAAAAAGAAAAGAAAAGAAAAAGAAAGGCAAGGCCTATGTAACAAAGTGAAAAGTATAACCAAGAAAATAAAATGTGATGAAATAGCTTTACAAAAAAAGAGAAAAAGTATAACATCATAACTAATCATTCTATAATACTATCTATATTTCATTTTTAGCTATTTGTACTATAATTTAAAATAAGAAACAGAAATCAACCAGGTTTGCTTTGTTTTTCATATTTTAAAATATAAAACAGAAAATAGAAATAATTTTTAGCCAGGTGCTGTGGCTCATGCCTGTAATCCCAGCACTTTGGGAGGCTGATGCAGGTGGTCCAGCTGAGGTCAGGAGTTCGAGACCAGCCTGGCCAACATGGCAAAACCACGTCTCTACTGAAAATACAAAAATTAGCCGGGTGTGGTGGCGGGCGCCTGTAGTCCCAGCTACTCAGGAGGCTGAGGCAGGAGAATCACTTGAACCCAGGAGGTAAAGGTTGCAGTGAGCTGAGATCATGCCACTGCACTCCAGCCTGGGCGACAGAGTGAGGCTCCATCTCCCAAAAAAAAAAAAAAAAAAGGAATGTTTAATAGTCTAGATTTTAGATAATTATATTCTTAAGAAGAAATGAGACATTCTACTAACTAATGAGTGTATAAACGGCTGGCAACATTTTACCAGGTCAGTAATAGGGTACATGAAACTTGAAAAACCTTGTGACCACAGCTTTTGGTAATGGTGCTTCATTTTTCAGTTTCTATTAAACGCCTCTGCTTCATAAAATCAGCAGTTGAGATTACTAACAAACTCTCAGTTTTTTGTTTTGTTTTGTTTTATTTTGAGACAGAGTCGCACGCCGTCCAGAGACAGGCTGGAGTGTGATGGCCCTATCTCAGATCACTGCAACTTCCATCTCCCGGGTTCAAGCAATTCTCCTGCCTCAACCTCCCGAGTAGCTGGGACTATAGGCGTGCACCACCACGCCAGTCCAATTTTTGTTATTTTTAGTAGAGACAGGGTTTCACCGTGTTGGCCAGGCTGGTCTCAAACTCCTGACCTCAAGTGATCCACCTGCCTTGGCTTCACAAAGTGCTAGGATTACAGGCGTGAGCCACCGCAGCCAGCCAACTTTCAGTTTTTAAGGGTAGAGTTCATTGGTCTTAGGCACTACTAGGGCATATAAATGCAAAACTATGCTTAACAGAAATAGACTAGTAATTTAAATGTTTTAAAATGAACATCACCTAAGTCTCTGGGATCCAAGCAAGTACTCTTAATGAGTAAAGTAGGCCCAAAACAAGACAAGAAGCAGCAGGATCTTGGATAAACTGGACAGTAAAGGGGGTGGTCATCACGCAGCTCCAGCAAATTGTTACTATGCAGGAATGAGGGCTCAGCATGGCTGGATCTCTAATTTCTCAAGAATAGCTGGAAACGTGGCATTGTTTTCATGTGTTGTGAAATCTCCCAAATTTGAAATGTTGACAATTTTTTTTAAGTTAAAATAGTGCTAAGACTAAATAAAACACACCAGCTTCTGAATATGGCCACTAACTTGCAAACTCTGAAAAGAAACTCCTAAAACAAAGCCTAAGTAGTCAGTAAATCCTAAATTTAGATTAGGAATGGTAAACTCATATGTAACAATATTTGTCAAACTTTGGGGGGCACTAGTGATCTTTAAAGTTCTCAAGGCAGACCAGACCCTAGAGCTTTACTGTATTAATGTCACATTTATTTCATATTCCTTACTAAGCTACCAAAGGTAACTCACTCCTTCCATTCATTTTGATGACATTTTCTTACTGCAGCCAAATGAAAATAGAGTGGATGTCTTAAACATATGCCACTGGTAAGCAGTCTAAGAATCAAAACCGTTTGGAAACCACTGGGAGAAAAAAGAAATACATTTTGGAGGCTATTTTATGCTTTTGAACAAACCTCAAAGAAAATTAATTGATGGTAAAATTGCTCTCCATTTTCTAACAATCAACCAATGTACAATAGGATGCTGACAGTGCTATTTGAATTCTAATTAGTTAAACAAAAATCTTGTGTTGTACTTTTTGGTATAGACATAGTAGCATTATAGGCATGAATCTTCTGGGAAAATACAGATAGCAACAAGGAGAAAAAACTGCACAAAACTGCTTTTTCAGAAAACCTAGGACAAAAACAAAAATATAAAAATCCCAGCCCAGGTGCGGTGGCTCATGCTTGTAATCACAGCACTTTGGCAGGCCAGGTGGAAGGACAGCCTGAGGCCAGGAGTTTGAGACCAGTCTGGGCAACCTGGCAAGATCCCATCTCTACAAAAAAATTAAAATAATTATCCAGGCATAGTGGCACATGCCTGTCGTCCTAGCTACTTGGGCTGAGGTGGGAAGGCTCACTTGAGGCCAGAGTTTCAGGCTGTAGTGAGTTGGAATGCACCATGGTATTCCAGCCTGGGTGACAGAACAAGACCCTGTCTCCAACAACAACAACAACCAAAAAAGCCAAAAACTTTAAACCTAAAAAATAAAACCACCAAAGTACCTGAGAGCAAGGCTGAGATCAAACAAGGCAGGCAATCTATGCTGCGGTGGAGAACAGCTTATAGGGAAAGACACTGTGGCATGTGATGAGGAGGGCCTGACAGTGGCAGATCTCAGAAAGCAACAGCTACAATACATTTCCTTAAGAAAAGGGTTGCCGGGCACGGTGGTTCACGCCTGTAATCCCAGCACTTTGAGAGGCCGAGGCAGGTGGATCACCTGCGGTCAGGAGTTCGAGATCAGCCTGGCCAACATGGTGAAACCCCAATTCTACTAAAAATACAAAAATTAGCCAAGCATGGTGGCAGACGCCTGTAGTCCCAGCTACTCGGGAGACTGAGGCAGAGAATCGCTTGAACCCAGGGGGCAGAGGTTGCAGTGAGCTAAGACTGCACCACTACACTCCAGCCTGGGCAACAGAGTGAGACTCCATCTCAAAACAAACAAACAAACAAAAAAGGTGGGTGGGGGGGTGGTTTGCATTGGCATGCTGGAGCCATGTCCAATCATAGCTGCAAAGGAAGGAGTGGGAAGTTCAGAATTAGTGGCAAAACGCCTTCTAGACTTGTTCTGGTTTGGAGAGGCAGAAGACTTGTGGCAACACAGAGAAACACACCCAGTTTCATATATGAAAAAGACTACCTCTGAGGCAGAAATCCGGAAATCTACCCTGGCCCCACCCAAACCTCCTACAAATAACAGATTGAGGTAAATCCAATTCATTAAATCACAAGGGAAAAAAGGTAACTGGCATGGTACTGACTGAGAGATACTTTAAGAAAAATGATAGATAATGTACCGACACTAAAAAAAAAATTACAATGGAGAAGACAAAATTTATAACTGAATAATTTTGCTTGATTTTAAGAAAATCAGTGAAGCCATCATCACTATGAGCAAGACCACAAATAAGAAATACAAGAACTCAGGCCGGGCGCGGTGGCTCAAGCCTGTAATCCCAGCACTTTGGGAGGCCGAGACGGGCGGATCACGAGGTCAGGAGATCGAGACTATCCTGGCTAACACGGTGAAACCCCGTCTCTACTAAAAATACAAAAAAACTAGCCGGGCGAGGTGGCGGCGCCTGTAGTCCCAGCTACTCTGGAGGCTGAGGCAGGAGAATGGCGTAAACCCGGGAGGTGGAGCTTGCAGTGAGCTGAGATCCCGCCACTGCACTCTAGCCCGGGCAACAGAGCCAGACTCCGTATCAAAAAAAAAAAAGAAATACAAGAACTCAACAGAGAAATGCCCAGATAACAGGAACAGGGAAGCATGAATTGGCAAAACTAAACAACAACAACAACAAAAAAAATAGAAGAATAAACAAAGCCATCACAGAAATGAAGAAGAAACTGACAGGAGAACAAAGAAGAGACATTGCAGAAAATACAGTAAGAGACATGAAAGAAACAAATGAAAAAGTGTTTAAAAGGATTAAAGGAAAAATAGATACAAAAGACATAAAAAAAAAAAGGAGATTCAACATACATATAACTAAGGTCTCCAAAAAGGAAAACCAAAACAATGAGACAAAGTAAATATTTAAAGATATGATTAAAGAAAACTTTCCTGAAATGAAAATACATTTGAATCTAAATATTAGAAAGGCACACATGTACTATTAAAAATTGAGCTAAACAGTCAATACCACTATATCTGAATAAAGTCACTAGATATGAGAGATAAAGGGAGAACCCCTTTTGGCAGACAGGCAAAAAGACTAAATCATTAATAATAGGAAAAAATTCAATCTGGCTTCATATAACATTTAATGCCAGAAGACATTTGTATAATACCTGTAAGATACTCAAAAAAAGAATGTGTGAGGCAAGGACTTTATAACCTGCTAAGTTATCCTTCAAGCATAAAGCAACAGGCTGTGGGCATGGTGGCTCACACCTGTAATCCTAGCACTTTCAAAGGCCGAGGTGGGCAGATCACCTGAGGCCAGGGGTTCGAGACCAGCCTGGTCAACATGGCAAAACTCCATCTCTACTAAAAATACAAAAATTAGCCGGGCGTAGTAGTGCATGCCTGTAATCCCAGCTACACAGGAGGCTGAGGCAGGACAATTGCCTGAACCCAGGAGGCAGAGGTTGCAGTGAGCTGAGAACGTACCACTGCACTCCAGCCTGGGCAACAAAGTGAGATTCCATCTCAAGAAAACAAAAAACAAAAAACATATAAAGCAACAGACAAACTCTGAAATAAAGACAAACTCTGAAAATGATGTAAGAGTAATATCCCCATCTTGTTCCCCTGAGCCCTTATTGAGAAACTGCTGGAGGATAAACTTCAGCCAACCAAAGAATGACTCTGCACAAAGTACCTGGGTGAACATTACATTCAACTGAAGAATTAATACAAAAACAGATGGAAATGAGGTTGATAAAACAGAATGCAAATATTAAATATTATAGGCTATAACACTGTATAAATTCAAATAACATAAATTGAAAGAAGGGAGAAAGCAGAGAGAAGTATAATAAGCTTACTGATTACCTTGATGTAATAGCTGGGAGTCAGTGCATAGCCTTAAAGCTCAAGTAGTAGAAGCATAAGTATACATAATAGCACAGATGTATATGCTATTTTAAATGAATATTACTGACTAAGATTGGGTGAGTAAGAAGAGAAAGGGGAAGAGAGAAGGATTAAAAAGAGTTTTACCTCTGGTTATAGAAGAGAATGAATGGTTACTATCAATAGAGATCTAAGAATATTAAAGTAATAAGACTGAAATACAAACCTTCCTAAACATCAGAACTGAAAAGCAAAGAAAAAGATACTACACAGTGAACGACTTAACATTCATATGTATATATAAATAGAAAACAAAATATAATGGCAGAACCATGATAAATTTTTGACATATGAATAAATATAAATATGGATTCAACTCATATTAACAGAGATTTTCAAATTCACTCATAAAGCAAAACCTAACTCCATGCTATATACCAGAGACACATCTAAATCAAAGCAAATTATAAAAGTTTGAGTTTGAAAACAAAAGGATTGGCAAAGATATGCCAGGCAAATATAAACAAAAATAAACCAAAAATTACTCTACCCAGCTCTTTCTGACTCCAGAACTTGAGGTCTTACTACAAACATTGCAAATACTGCCCCCTGAGCTTCTGTAATAGTGTATGTGAAGGTGAGTGTATGCAACATTATACATATTTCAAAACAAGTATCTAAAATAAATTATTCAATTATAAACTATCTTTGAAATAAGACCAGACATCAAATGTATAGTACCACTAGATTGCTGAGTTTACAGCATTTAGTAATATTTACCTTTAATTACCTATCACAGGGATGGAGAAGAAAAATATTTCCTTTCATGATATATTTTCCATATAAAAATCAAAACACTGTACTGAAAACTCCTCTCCTGGATTTATGTCAAGATCAGTTGTCAGCCAGGCGCAGTAACTCAAGCCTGTAACCCAAGCACTTTGGGAGGCTGAGGCGGGTGAATCACTTGAGGTCAGGAGTTTGAGACCAGCCTGAAACCTCATCTCTACTAAACATACAAAACATTAGCTGGGCATGGTAGTCCATGCCTGTAAACCCAGCTACTCGGGAGGCTGAGACAGGAGAATCACTTGAACCCAAGAGGTGGAGGTTGCAGTGAGCCAAGATTTGCCATTGCATGGAGTTGCCATTGCACTCCAGCCTGGGTGACAGAGCAAGACTTCAACAACAACAACAAAAAAATCAGTTGTCAATCTAACATCATGTAGTAACTCCTTACTCTGATGATAATCCACTTTCAAGCACCAAAACCAAAATTCCAGTGGAGTTTTTGCTCTCCACATGAGTAGAGAGCCTTAAGGAAGTTAGATTTTATGAAATTTCCATTATACTACAACATTTCCATTGAAGCACCAAGTTTTTAACCTCTTGAAGAAATCTATAGCTATGATATTGCTTTCAGATGTTAAAGAATTGTATCTTCAGAAAGAGATTTCATGCCTCAAAAGCAAAAGGGCATGTGGCTAGTAAAAATTACAACACTCTAGGAACATTACCTAAAGGTCAGTATTGGCTCTTTAAATACAAAAATCAACTTGTGGCAACATCAGTCCAGTTAATGCTTCCGGGGAAGTAACTGTGAAACCTCCTTCAATTTCAACATCCATAACAAAAGGAGAAGTGATAACAGTACCACCCTGATAAAATTTATGTGATCATTAAGTGACTGAAGCACTTTGGTCACTGCCTGGTTTATTTTTCAATAAATCTCAGCTAATATCATCACCACAAAGATACACATTGCATCTTTTAAATGAATTATAATTACTAAGGATTCAAAGGAATTCAAATTCCTTCGAAGCCTCTCACTAAATCCCCTATTCCCTCCCTGTCAGCCCCCACCACTGAGGCTAGATCAGGAGCCCCTCCTCTTACCTCCCTTTGTACCCCTGTATATTTTCATTGTTGGTGCAGTCTCCCCAGCAAGGCTGCTGTGAGCTCCTTAAAGTCAGTGATTATGTCTTGTGCCTATCAGGTACCTCCAGTGTACCTGTTCCCACAGATAACTGAAGTTCAATAAAGGTGTGTTAAATTAGTAAATGTGGCCAGGCATGGTGGCTCATTCCTATAATCCCAGCATTTTTGGAGGTCAAGGAAGGAGCAGCCCTTGAAACCAGGAGTTCAAAACCAGCCTGGGCAACAGCAAGATCTCATCTTTATAAAAACTTTTTTTAAAAAATTAGCCACGCACGGTGATGCACACTTATAGTCACAGCTACTCGAAAGGCTGAGGCAGGAGAATCCCTTTTGAGTCCAGTAGTTCAAGGCTGCAGTGAGCTATGATCTCGCCACCACACTCTAGCCTGGGCAATAGAGTGAGAATCTATCTCTCAAAAAAATTAACGAATGTGGTATTGTAAGAGATTACATATATTAAACATGATGTGATTCAAGGTTTCATATTTTGTGGATTGCAATGACCTTGCTAATAGACCTTTCAGAAAGGTAGGCAGCTAGGGAATCTCAGAACCAGGAAAGGAAAAGAGAACATTTGGCCTGGTGCAGTGGCTCACGCCTGTAATCTCAGCACTATGGGAGCCAAGGCAGGTGGATCACTTGAGGTCAGGAGTTTAAGACCAGCCTGGCCAACATGGTGAAACCTTGTCTCTACTAACAATACAAAATTAGCCAGGCTCGGTGGTGGATACCTGTAATCCTAGCTAGTCGGGAGGCTGAGGCATGAGAATCGCTTGAACCTGGGAGAGAGAGGCTGTCGTGAGCCAAGACTGTGCCACTGTACTCCAGGCTGGGCAACAGAGTGTGACTGTCTCACAAAAAAACAAGAAAGGATCATTCAAGAACTAGACACTTATTGAGTACTCTGTGAGCATCAGGTAACAAATCAGACCCTGGGGTTATAAAGAAGATCCATCCAGTGGGCACGGAGTAGGTAAGGATCTCACCCCTATCAGTGAGAACAGATTTAAAGTTAAAGCTAGACCACCGACTCCCAGAGTTTCCAAAATCGCAGTGCTCTTTCCATTAGAACAATGCCTCTCAAATGTTGACTGTACTCATAGTAAAAAACACATTCTGCAGCACCACTCAGTATAAACACATGCACTTCTAATGTATTCTATTGAATTCTATTTTATTTCACATTCTTAAAATGTTCATCTTCACATACTAAATTGGTTTTATGGCTCGAAGGTTACAAGATATTGCTCTCGAAATACATTTTTGAAACTTTCTGTAGAATTTCAAGGTCAGAAATAATTCCTAAAAATTATTTTTTGTCACACAATGAATATGTATCCCTCCTCGAAAAGCAGGACACTATCAAATAATCAAATAACCCAGAAAGACATAGCAGCTGTCAGTTGGGGAGTAGGAGGTAACTAAACGTAATCTCCATCAGCTTTCCCTAAAGCCTCCCCAAATAATGCTCAATTTAAGGAAAACTGTTTGCTACATAAAAACAGGTTGGCAGCAAGTCCCCTGGCACCCCAGCTCCCTTCCAGTCAGACTTTGGCCCATGACTCTCATCCTATATAAAAATAAAAATTCTGCAGTTTCTATTAACAATAAATATTTTTAAAGTATTTCATGCACAGTGTTTTTTTTGTTTGTTTGTTTGTTTTTGTTTTTAAAATAGAGACAGGGTCTCTGTTGCCCAGATTGGAGTGTAGTGGCATGATCACAGCTCACTGTAACCTCAAACTCCTGGGATTATGTGTTTCTCCCACCTCAGCTTCTCAAGTTGTTGAGATTACAGGCATAAGCCACTGTGCCTGGCTGAGACTTTAATTAAATGTGTTTGGATGACAATTCCTTTACTAAAATAAGTAAATGAAAATAAAAATCAACCATTTTAAATAAATAGAATATATTTTGTTTGGTATGAAACCTTTCTCTCAAATTTGCCAATCGTCACTTAAACTCCAGGGGGCGGGTAGTGGGGTACTGATTTATCCTAGATCCAAATAAAGCATGCAGAAGTGGATCATTAGTTAAGCTAGTATCTCTTTTGGTTTGCCCTTGAAATATTAAGACAAAGGCAATATAAAATGTTTCTTCAGCATGAGATATCTGTACAGCACTTCCTACTAAAGAAAATGTAAAAACAGGCCAGGCACGGTGGCTCACGCCTGTAATCCCAGCACTCTGGGAGGCCAACGTGGGTGGATCACAAGGTCAGGAGTTCGAGACCAGCCTGGCCAGCATAGTGAAACTCCCATCTCTACTAAAAATACAAAAATTGGCTGGGTGTGGTGGCACACGCCTGTAGTCTCAGCTACTCAGGAGGCTGAGGCAGGAGAATCGCTTGAACCCGGGAGGTGGAGGTTGCAGTGAGTCGAGACTGTGCCATTGCACTCTAGCCTGGGCAACAGAACAAGACTCCATCTCAAAAAAAAAAAGGAAAATATGAAAACAACCATCATTATTACTTTAGTAGCAAGCCAGGGATGAACAAACCCCAGTGTCTTCAGAGTACTTTTTAAAATGTGTAACTTAAAGTCAGAAACAGACCAGAAAATTCCTTTTCCATCTTCTGTGTCTACAGACAGTTCCCCAGCTCTGAGAATGCAAACTAAAGTACAAGAATGTTCATTTATGTTCTTGGGCTTACTAGCCTCACCATTCCCCATCCAAGAAGCATGTATGAATTTAAAGGGCTCATTTTTGTGATGAGTTAAGAGACAGTTTAATAAAACTTTAATAAAACTTCTTGTCTTTTACAAAAGAAATCTGTTTAGAACTAAGGAAAGGTTTTTTAATAAAGATAAAATTTAGTTTCTCTAAGAAAAGAAAACCATGCTTACTATATCAGCTTTGTCCAATAGTACTTGCTGTGATGATAGAAGTGTTCTGTATCTGCACTGTCCATACAGTAGCCACTAGCCACCTAGTACTGAGCACTTGAAATGTGGTTGGTGTGCCTGAGGAGCTAAATGCTAAATCTTATTTCATTTTAATTAATTTAAATCTAAATAATGACACGCAGCCAGTGGCTACTATATGGGGCTGTGTAGGTTAGATAATCAGCATAAGTCCTCATCAGCAGAGCTGAATAATTCACTCATATTACACTGAAAGTCACAATTTGGAAAAAATATATATATATTCTATACCAATATACCAATATTCAATTTTTAGCTTCTTAATTAGTATTTAAGGTTTCCTCACAAGTGGTTTTACAACAAAGTTTTGGCAATTTTTATTCTAAAACATGAACATACTTAATCTGCTGAGCAGAATTCCTTTGGCAATGTTCAATTTTCCATCTGTGAAACTTGGGCATAGGGAAAAAAGAACTTCACAAGCCCACCCTCCTATTGATGTAAAGGGAAGAAGTGAAATATATTATCTAAAGAAAGGCTAATATAACCCCTGAGATTATTTTATGGGTATACCTGTTCATCAACCTCTGCTCAGATGTGCTTCTTTAAACTCAGCTGAGGTTTTCAACCAAATTCATTCCTATATTTGTTTGACTTCTTGATTATTTTCTGTTATGATCAGACTATGACCAGGCCCTCTGAAATCAAGTATTCTACCTATAGGAAAACCTTTTAAAATACATATATTAAAACAGTCTATATTTAAATGAGACAAACTGATCAAATTGTCAAAATTCAGTAGCCTGAAGAAGAGCAGATGCTTCAGAGAGACTAAAATATGCAGATCATGCCAAGACCACATTCCAAGCAGGTGGCAAAAGAAATTACATAGTTCTATAGTCAGCAAGGAAGAGACACCCCAAGAAAACATGCTTAAAAATACATGCTTAAAAATGCTATGGCCATAGGATAACTAACTTTGACTTTAAGCAGCGCCACTGCACTCCTAATCTCAAGGTCAATGCCAAATTAATTTTACCTTCCCATCATGCTAACATTTAAATACACTATACACAAGCACAAACATTTCAGTAATTTCATTGTTTAGCAGAATGAACTTCTAGAACACGTTTCTGAAAATACTATAAGCTAATTTAAAACAAGCAAACTTAAACATACTATACAAGAATAAAGCCACTAGTACCATATAACATATATTTGGGAACGCTCAAACTATACCAAGCCAAGCAACTCTAAGACGGCAGTGCAATTCAGGTAAGAATTCAGCACCATAGACTAGAACTTCATTTTTTCTCTATCACTGCTATTGCTACCACCAAGTCGTAAAAAAGGGCTAGAAGCTCACCTACTATATCCAAAAAGCACTAGAATCTCAACAAGACAGATGACAAGGAAGCAATGCATACACTATCCCAGGGGCTTTAGCTCTTGCATAATAATAAATGGCACTGCTGGAAGGAGAAAAGGTTTCATCTGGGGCAACTGAGAGCACTCAGACATAGCAAGAGTCTGTCAGACTCCACAAAAGCTGTACACTATCAGTCCTTCTCTTGTGTGTGTGGATAAAACGTGCAGGTGCAGCCTGGGTAGGAAAGAGGAAGACAGAATTTCAAATGGAGAACTGCCATACTGCTTGACCCTGGGAGTACCCCTCCTCACTCTGCCAAGCTATGAACTACAGCCTCCACTGACCACAGCATCTGCATGATCTCCAAGGAGCCTGCCTGGTAGAAATTTCTGTGCTAAAAG
This sequence comes from Piliocolobus tephrosceles, assembly GCF_002776525.5. Taxonomy (NCBI): domain Eukaryota; kingdom Metazoa; phylum Chordata; class Mammalia; order Primates; family Cercopithecidae; genus Piliocolobus; species Piliocolobus tephrosceles. The sequence goes on from NC_045434.1 coordinate 68,624,155, forward strand.
CCTCCACATCTGACAAGTGCAAAAAACCTCTATGATTTTTTTCGTTATCTTAATTCTTAAGGGAAAAAAATCAAATAAATACAATAAACGATACAGAATTTTCACAGCAAGGGCATAAGTTCTCAAAGCATACAAGGTTTACCTCAGAAAATAAACACTTCTCATTTAGTTCTATAAAAGTCCACTTCTGAATAGTGTTACTCTTGCTTCCCCAAATGCAATTTAAAGGCAGAAATCACAATCTATTTAAAGACACTCAGAAGATAAATTAGCTTAACAAAGTTAACTTTATTTTTTATATTTAATACTCTCAGATTTATGAGATAAAATATAGATTCTAGTAAACAAAACATACATAAGAGAAAAGAAAGCCATTTTGCTTGCTCAAAATGGTAACAGTACAATATCACATTAAATGATGAAGAAACTTATTAAACTATCTTAGCACAAATATGGTTCCATCATTTTTCTACATTTCCAAGGGCATCCTCCATGAAATAGATGAAATATCTTACATCTTCATTTTATAAGTTCTCGAGTCCTATGCAATGCACTATTCCTCTACCAGAGCTTTTGCAGACCAGTTTTCATCAATGTATGTCAATCACAGTAAAAACATTTTGAAATTTACCAGTACACAATTGTGAAATTATACTTCTGAAAACATCAGTCTTCCTGAGATTCTGAAGAGAAACCCAATAGAACTGTTTTCTTTTTATTTTTTTTCAACAGTGAAGACATGAAAGCATCCTCAACCCAAAGTGTAATATATATTTAATCATGGCTCCTGACAAATCTTTTCTTATGCATTAAACAAAAGTGTTCTCACTCTTACCTGTATATCCAGCATACCATCCCCAGGAAGCCACCATTCCTAAAAGCCATTTATACATGATTCCTTCGATATACCAGAACCGCTTACTGTCCAGCACTCGAAGGGGCTGAAGTATAATTACATAGCAGATGTAGGATGGAATAGCAACCAGGTTGTTGACGACCATGAAGGCAAACCTCATCAGTGCTTTCACCAAGAGCCAGCCCAGCCACGGAGCTTCTTCCAAAGTCATAGCCATTCTCACATTGGACTCCGTCCTGTCTTTCTGGGGTGAAAGAAAAATTCACTTAAAAAGGAAAATGCATGAAACATATCTAAACAGTCACCAACATAGAAATTGCCCCCAGCACAAAATAAAAAAGCGAGGGTCGAGGCTTTCCGGGTGTAGGACCTCGGTGATCTCTCAGGGGAAATTCCAGAGGGGGACAGAGAGCTAGGGAGGAGAAGCCGCACAAGGTCAAGGGAGCTGTTCACCGAGGCACGGAGTATGTCACAATATATTTAGCAAATGATAACACAATTCCCATTCAGTAATTGGTGACCGTCCCCGCACTGTGTCTCACTGCGGTCGTCTATTGGACTTAGAAAAATAGATCCACTCGCTTCAGACACCCTCAGGATATCCAAACTGAAGACACGAGTGACATGACCGAAACAGAGTCCTCTCGATCAGATTTCCCAAATACTGAGGACCTCGGTCTCCTCACCACCACCATTCCTGCACACTGATGCAGTCCTTTAAAAGGTCTCTGGCTCTAGCGAAGAGTTACCCTCAAAATTCTCATTTGTAGCAATAGGGTTTTTGTTTTCCTTTTTTTTTTTTTTTAAAGAAAAAAATGGGGGGGGCCTACAAAAAAAGCTTAAAAGGTGAGAGGAAGAAAGTAGGGGGTTACAAGGCGAAAAAGAGGAAGGACAGGAGTAGGGGGAGGGGAGCAAAAGCCAGAAAGAGGTAAAAGCCAAGGAACTGGGGATGAAGAGAATGAGATCTCCGACCAGAGGGCAGGGAAGCGAGGGATGATGAAAGGAGCAGAGAAGAGGCGACCGCAGCGCCGGGGGCCGGTGGAGCCTGCAGCGGTTTCCGCGGATGTGGAAGGGTCGTGGCGGCGGGCGCGGCCCGCGCGCTGGGCTCACCTCGGCGGGCGCGGACGGCGGGCGGCTGCGGAGCGCGGGGGCGGGTGTCCCCCGCCGAGGGGTCGCGGTCATGGACGCGGCGGCGACCCAGGCGGCCCGAGGCGCGGCGCGAGCGGGCGCGCTGGCGCCCTACTCCCCTCGCGACTGCCTGCGGACAGAGGGACGGCGGGGACTCAGAGGCCGGACCTGTCACCGGGGCGGGTCCCGGAGAGGCGGGCGGATGCCCCGCGCCCCCGCCTCCTCCCCGGGGCCTACCGCGCCCTCGTCCCTCAGGCCGCTGCCGCCTGCCCGGGCCACGCGACGGCGACACCCCTTTTCCCGCCCCCAGCGCCTCCCCTGGCCCGGCACCGCTGCCGCTCCGGGGCCTGCGACCGCCGAGCCGGGGGTTACCTCGGGCTGGCCGGGCCCCGGCCGGGACTTTGGGAGTCACAGGAGCCGGAAGAATGCATGGCCGGCGGCGGAGCCGGCGGAAGAAGGCGGCGGCGGGGCCCTGCCCCGCTCCGGCTGTGGCGCGGCCCGCGGCCGTTCCCCGGTGGCGCCGAGACTCGGTTCCCAAGGGCCCGGCCGCGTTCGCCGGGACTGGCGGGGAGGGGCGGCGGGAGGAAGCGGCGGGAGTCGGGACTGCGGCGGAGCGGCCCCCACAGCGCCCTCTAAGGAAAGCGCGGCCGCCGCTGCCTGGCCCGCTTGCCTCGCCTGGCCCGCGCCCCCTACCCCTTCGCCAGGGAGTCGGGGCCCTCGGGGCTACCTGGATGCTCGGCCAGGACCTCAATGAGTCCAGAACATACTGAGGGAAAAGGCCGCTCGGAAAGGTCTGGGAACGAACACCCATCCTCACACCCCAGGAGTGCCTTGGTTTCAGTTGAGAGCCCCCTTTCAGCCAACACGGCCGCGTTTTATTGTTAGGGCTCTCTTCTCTGCCCAAACTAGGAACCTGTCTCCTTGAAGACTAAATGTCCTCTTGATCATTCTTAATGAAAACCAGTTGCACTCATGGCTTTTCTTCTTAACCTCTTCAGAGTATTATTGTCTAGAGTTTCAAATTCATTCTTTTTAGGGTCAAAAGTCTTGTTTCAGGAAAGCAGCTGCAACATTAATGGCAATTCCACTTTCCCATTCATCGCCCCCGCCCCCACCACCCCACCAAGAAATTCAGTGGGAATGAATAGCCAACACAGAGAAACTGAAATCTGGCTAGTCAAGAAGGAAAAAACAGCCAAGTGCCTAGCATTAAGTAAGTACTCATCCGCCCCCCGCCCCACCAATAAAAAAGAAAAACCTAAACCGCAAAAAACGGTGGACATGGGAACTCCTTGGCAGACCCTGTCACTTGGGATACTACAGCTGCATTCTGGTTCAAAGGCTGGACCACCCGAAATAAAATAAAGAAATAGTCCATTGACCTACCCCTTGAACATTCTTAAATGATCTGCCTAAATTTCAGTTTTTAAAAACCCTGTTTATAAAACCTTATGTCCCTTAAGCACATTTGTAAATGGAGGGGATAGGGGCAGGCAGATTTTACACTCCTTAGGGAACTGCCATATTTGAATCAGAATGCCACGTATTCTGCCTGCTTTGAAAATGTTCATCACAGAGTTTGCTGTGGACTCTCAACTTTCTCTAATTTCAGTTCCTCTTAGGTCCACAGGTGAAGGAAAGATACGCCCCATTCTATTCCTTGCATTCTCTATTGACAAGGTAGTAAGTAAGATCTTTAAATAAATCTCATGAAAGAGATAATATATATACTTTATTGTTCAAAATATGTCATCATAGTCTTAAGTAAGATAGGTGAGGCACATATTTATTTCCAGAATCAAGAATAAACGCTAAGGATTCCATCTGGTCCATCCCATTCAGTTTTCCCACATGCTGCATAAACGTTGGCTGACACCTGGAGAGAGATAACCTACAATGGGATTTACACGTGATTCCTGGATCAGGGACCATCTGCCAGAGGACCAGACACAGCAGCACTTGATGAAATGCAATTAGTACCAGGCCCAGAATTCATTTTCAGGCTCAGAAAAGAGCCAGAGGTTGGGCAGGACCTCTGGCTCTTTAGTGTACAAAAACAACACTTGAAGTGTCTACCAAAGAGACAGATTGTTAGGCATCATACCAGAACATTTTAATAATTCAGGTCCACTGGACCTGAGAACCTGCTTTTTGAAAAGTATCATAGGTGATTCTGATGCAAGTAGTATGCAGACCTTGCTTTAAGAAGACCTGACCTAGAGGTGTTCTGAGATGATCCCATTCTTTTCTAGACCCTTAATAATTTTCAATCATTTGATCATATGTATTCTCATGTGTGTTACTCAGCTAGAGCTGCCATAACAAAATACTGCAAACTGGGTAGTTTAAACAACAGAAGCTTATTTTCTCAAAGTTCTGAAGGCCAAAGTCAGAGATCAAAGTGTGGGGAGGTCTGGTTTCTTCTGAGGCCTATCCCCTCGGCTTGTTAATCACCATCTCTCATTGGATGTTCGCTGCAGAATTCTGCCATTTCAGTATCTCCTCATGAAAGGAATAGGGAACACCTAATCTCCTTGATCTTTTCAGATGTCCTTCTATTAACTGCTTCTAACCTCGTTAGACTTTTCTTGAAGCTCAACAAACAGTACAACACATTATGTTCCAGGTATAGATATGCCCTGGTTTTGTGCCAAAGGTGTAGGAGAGGGGTTATCTTCTTAACTTTCTGACCACTGTATCACAGTTTCAAGATAATTCAGCTCCTATCCTTATCTATTGATAAGAAACTGTTAGAGCTGACTTAAGGGAATAATTTCAGATGATGCTTGCATTTATTTCTCACATTTCGAAGTTCATTTTAGTTAGTTGTACCTTCCTCTTGCCTATGCTACAACTTTTTTGCCCGGCCTCCTTTCAACTACTTAGGAAGCCTCCTGAGATTTTTCCATAGTCTATTTTATTGCACCATCGACAGAGAGATGTATGAATGCTCTGAATGAGTGTAACAGGAAGGTTGGAACAGCCAGTTCTCCAGGGTAGACTGTTCTGTGGAAAACAAGGATCTTCTTCAATGACTAGTTAGCTTCTAGTCCCCTATCCTACTACCTTAGAGCCATCTTTATCAAAACACAAACATGAAGCCAACAATTTCAACACCTTCATGTACACCCCAATAGAGAAAAGAGGGAAACAGACCCCACCTTATAGCCACAGACGTTATTGTTTCTGTTTCAAAAGCCCACATTTGAACCACAAGAGAATGGTCCTTTGAAAGACAAAGAGAATTTCTTACATTTCTTGGAATCGCTGGTCATTTTCACATCTAACCACAATACCTTAGCAATCTAACCACAATACCTTAGAGGTTTAATTCCACCCATCTGGTCCACATACACACAACAAATTAGGTTATAACCAGGGAGAGGTTCCCTTGGGCAGAAGAGTACCCCCTGGGCCCTCTCTTTTTCCTAGTGGCAATTATAAAAACATTTTTACCTACCTGTGTTGGTTTCTGCACTAAAGCTCCAATGAACTATTTCCTGTCTAGGGAGAAACCTACCAGCAATAACCTTCAATGACTTGGCACAGGCCCCCCACATTACTAGGAAACAGTTGCAAGCTTGAAATCAGCAGCCCAAGAGAGTCATGCATTCTGACTGTTGTCAGCTTTAACTTCAAACAAAAAATGGAAATATATGTGGATGTTCTCTTCTGTATTCACGTCAATAATTATTTTTATATAAAATGCTCCAGGGCTTATAACCTTAAAATTTTTTAGACAGGGTGAGCCAAATCATCCACACTTGGCCGAGTGTGGTGGCTCACTCCTGTAATCCCAACACTTTGGGAGGCTGAGGCAGGCAGATCACTTGAGGTCAGGCGTTCAAGAGCAGCCTGGCCAACATGGTGAAACCCTGTCTCTACTAAAAATACGAAAATCAGCTGGGCGTGGTGGCGCCCGCCTGTAAATCCAGCTACTCGGGAGGCTCTACCTACTCCCTGATGATCTGATATATCAGAGGTTAACAAGACATTCAGGGTTGATGGTGTTTAATGTTTCCTCTAAACCCTATAGTTGTCCTTACCTGGGTTAAATTTCCCCCTCTTATCCAAGCCTTCTGTGGTGTAGCTTGGCTCTTTCCATGCTTCTCATCACATCAGCTAAATCATAAGGGATGTGAGCAGAACTTTTCACTCTGTTCCTACTCCAATGGTATGTTTAAGATTAATTTATCATTTTGGGGCTAAGCCCATTGGCTAATACTCTGTTGTAATGAAAGTCATGCCACTTTGCGTTTCTCTAGCGCTTTTCAGTTGACAAAGTTCTTTCACACACACACACACACACACACACACACACACACACACACACACACAATCTTGTTAGATGCTATCAATAACCCCCTTAAGTAAGAAGGTACTTATTGGTTAAAAGAAATAAGAATAAGATTAAGGAAAGAATTTCCTTACAAGTGATTTTCTCTTGAAATCTCTTCAAGAAATATTTTATGAAACACAATTTCAAACCTTTTGTTTCTCTTAAATTTTATCTTCAAAGCATAAGCTGAAGTAGAGATCTGAATTATTTGGAACCAGCTGCTGGCAAGCCTACAGCCATGAGAAATTGCAAAGTGGGGCAGGGGAGGTTCTCCTGCTCTAAGTGCTAAGAATCAAACAAAGCTATGGGCAAAAGAGTGATGCTAAAATGCTGCAGCTTAAAGTATGGGATTTAAAAAAATTTAGAACCATTCAAGTTATATTAATACATTGTTTAATTTCTTAAGTTTTGGTAGTTTCAGTTACTCCATGTTATGCTGAATTGAATGACATTATTTCAAAAAGCTGCCTACTCATATACAGGTCTAATCATAAAAATCATCTAGGGTTCTTTTATTTTTTTATTTTATTTTATTTTTTTTTTGAGATGGAGTCTTGCTCTGTGGCCCAGGCTGGAGTGCAGTGGCCAGATCTCAGCTCACTGCAAGCTCCGCCTCCCAGGTTTACGCCATTCTCCTGCCTCAGCCTCCCGTGTAGCTGGGACTACAGACACTCGCCACCACGCCCAGCTAGTTTTTTGTATTTTTTAGTAGAGACGGGGTTTCACCATGTTAGCCAGGATGGCCTCAATCTCCTGACCTCGTGATCCGCCCGTCTCGGCCTCCCAAAGTGCTGGGATTACAGGCTTGAGCCACCGCGCCCGGCCTAGGGTTCTTTTAAAACTCAGATATCAGTGTATATGCAGATCTGCTAGAGAGTTTGTTAAAATGCAGATGCTGGGGTCCCATCTCAGAGATTCTGATCCCATAGGTCTGGAGTGGGACCCACGGATCTTTTGCTTTAAAATGCATCTTCATGTGATCTGGGGCAGATAATCTGAGGATCTTTACAGCCTTGCTATTTACATCTGCCAACACTGGCATCACCCTGGATATTTTATTTTATTTATTTTTTATTTATTTATATTTATGTTTATTTATTTATTGAGACAGGGTTTCACTTTGTTATCCAGTGGTGTACTGGAGTACAGTGGTGTGATCTCAGTTTACTGCAACCTCTGCCTCCTGGGCTCAGGTGATCCTCCCATCTCAGCCTCCCAAGTATCTGGGACAAAAGACACACACACCACCATGTCTGGCTAATTTGCGTTTTTTTTTTTTTTTTTTTTTTTTTTGGTAGAGGCAGGGTTTTGCTATGTTGCCCAAGCAGATCTCAAACTCTTGACCTCAAGCGATCTTCCTGCCTTGGCCTCCCAAAGTGGTGGGATTACAGGCAGGAGCCACCGCACCCAGCCCCACCTAGAATATTTTAGAAATACAGAATCTCAGGCTCCACCCTGGATCTCCTGAATCAGAATCTGCATTTTAATAAGATTCCTAGGGATCTGTATGCATATAAAGTTTGAGAAGTAGTGCCTTACAATACAGCAAATACCACCACATCAATTCAGAAATTGAAACCACGTGAGAGCTGTAAGTGGATAACCTGGAGAAATGGGGGCTTTCAATATGTACTTAATGGTTGAGTGTGGTGGCTCACACCTGTAATCCCAGCACTTTGAGAGGCCAAGACAGGGAAGATCACTTGAAGCCAAGAGTTTGAGAACAGCCTGAGCAACATAGGGAAATCCTGTCTCTACAAAAAATTAGCTGGGCATGGTGACATGCACCTGTAGTCCCAGATACTGGGGAGGCTGAAGCAGGAGGATTGTTTGAGCCTAGGAGTTTGAGGTTGTGGTGAGCCGTGATTGCACTACTGCACTTCAGCCTGGGCGACAGAGAGAGATCCTGTCTCCAAAAACAATAAAATAAAACCAAGTATGTTCTTAATAAATATTCATTAGGTGCATATATTTTCGCAAGAGATGGGGAGAGAGACTACAGAAGTCCCCTGGTGTAAATTAACCCTGAGAAATCCTGAACAAAGCAGTGGTCCACATGAGAATTAAAGGAGTTAAGTAACGCTATTTTATACATTAATCAGTAAGTATTTACTAGGTGTTTGCTATGTACCCAGAACTTTGCTTCTTCCATTCTATTTGGGGGACAGAAAGCTAATATAGAGGAAACTTTTAATGAGCTAATCAGTAAAGTGTGGGTAGAATTTATGTAGGTTGACAGGAAGCCCTCCCAAGTAGGAGAAAAAGCAAGGAGAGTAAAATCGAAAATGAGTTTGATATGTCTAGGAAACAGAGAGGTTAGTGGCCCATTGTGGCAATGGTTTAAAGTGAGTGAGAGGTGGAAAACTAGAACATTACGTAGAATGAAACTAAATTGTAGATAATTTTGAAAGTCCTAAGTAGAACTTGCTCTAGCGTGTGTTTTGCAGATGCTGTTATTTCCCCCAATATCCATTCTTTCTTTCTTCCTTATAAGAGGATTTTTTTTTTAAGTTCAGCCAATGGACAACAAAAGCATGGACTACATTTCCCAGAATCTTTTGCAGTAAGGTCTGATCATATGACTATAATCTGGCCAATGAAATATAAACAGAAGTGTCAGCTGTGACTTCTCTAAGGTATCCTTAGAGGATGAGGGACACATCTTCCTTTTTCCTGTTAACTAAATAGGGATTAGGAAACTGGAGCCCAGGTAGCCATTTTGGACCTAAGATGGAAGTCACAAGCTAGGGAGAGCAAACAACACGTGTAGATCCCTGATGATCAGGCCATCCTAACCCTGGACTGCTTTCCTCTGATCTCTTTAACAGAAGAGACCAGAGGGAAACCATGAGAGAGATGTAATTTTCTATCTTGCATAAGCCACTATTGTACTTTGGACTTTCTTGTCATGTATAGCCAAGCCTAATTATAACTAATAAAACATGCAATTGAAAGACAAAAATGTAAGGGTTTATGCATCAGGTACCATTCTGGTTGCATCTCTTACAAACTCCATGTGGTAATGGATTAGTTACCTAATCTCTCTAAGCCTTTGTCTCCTCTCGTGTAAAACAGGAAGAATGTCCCTCAAGGGTAATTGTGAGGTGCAAATTATATTAAATATATTAAATATTTAGCACAGTGCTAGTGCATAGAATACTCTTAATAAATGTACCTTTTCTAAGTATATACAGGGGCACATCAGCAGACCAATATGGGACACAGTGATATCCATGGAAATCCACATCTAGAAGGATATCCACATCTAGAAGATTACCGTGACACTAGTGGGTATTATGATTTGGAAAGTGAATAGATTAGAAGTGGGGAAATGCCTCAGAAATCTCAAGTCTGGCCTGTGGCATTAGCAGTGGAACTGAAGTCGATATTTATTGAACCCCTTTTTATATGTGCCAGGCACATTCTAGGAGTCAAATCCACAGTGATAAACAAAACACATTTGATTCTTACACTCAAAGAGTTTACAGGCTGGTATGGGAGTCAGACATAAAACTACTAATGGAAAATTATAGAATGACAAACTAAGGTACATGACCTGAGGGAAAGGAACAAAATATTCTGAGAGCTTGTATTACAGGAACCTAATGTAGTGAAGCGCAATTAAGCTGCGATATGAAGGATGAACCTGAGTTAACTAAGAGAGGCAGAAAGTACATTCTCTGAAGGGAAATGAAGGGCAAAGTTCATGTGGTGAAAAAGATCACAATGAATTCTCAAAATTAAGATAAAACTAGTGCACCCACAGTGGTGAGTCCAAGGGGGGGCCTAGTCTGAGATGAGCTGGAGAGGTAGGCAAGAGATACACTCTATGGGGCCTCGCAGACCATCATAAAGGGTTTTATTCCAAGGATGACTGGAAGGTGCTGGCAGGTTTTGAGCAGAATCCTAGGGTGCCCAACCATCCCAGTTTGCCTAGGACTGAGGGATGTGAGACTTTCAGTGCTAAAATTGGAGCAGCCCCAGGCAAACCAAGGGATTGGTCACCCTCATAGTTATATGATCTGATTTTTTCTGTAGGAAGGAAGAAGTGCAATTGATAAGACAGTTAGGAGATTATTGCAGTATCCAGACAAGAGAGGATGGTAACTTGGGCTAAGGTGATGATGGTGGAGTTGAGGAAAAAAGGATGGGCTTGAGAGAAATTTAGAGGTAAAATTGGCAGGACATAGTGAGAGATGGAAATGCTACTTCTAAGACTGCATGGATTAATTCAAATACAAGAGTGAAATCTAGATTCAAATTCTACATAGGACTACTCTAATTTATATACTCTTGAGCACTAAAATACTGGGATCTATGTAAGAGGATTTTGCCTTATCCAAAGTACAAGCGTACCTCTGAGATAATGCAATTTTGGTTCTACACCACTGCAATAAAGCGAGTGGTAAAATATTTTTTGTTCTCAGTGCATATAAAAGTTATGTTTACATTATGCTGGAGTCTGTTAAGTGTAAAGTAGCATTATGTCTTAAAAAAATACAAACCTTAATTTAAAAATACTTTATTGTTGAAAAATGCTAAGAGTTATGAGTCCTCAGTAAGTTGTAATTTTTTGCTGGTGAACGGTCTTGCCTCCATGTTGAATGGCTACTGGTTGATCACAGTGAGGGTTGCTGGAGGTTGAGGTGCTGTGGCAATTTCTTTTTTTTTTTTTTTGAGATGGAGTCTCGCTCTATTGCCCAGGCTGGAGTGCAGTGGCCAGATCGCAGCTCACTGCAAGCTCCGCCTCCCGGGTTTACGCCATTCTCCTGCCTCAGCCTCCCGAGTAGCTGGGACTACAGGCGCCCGCCACCTCGCCCGGCTAGTTTTTTGTATTTTTTAGTAGAGACGGGGTTTCACCGTGTTAGCCAGGATGGTCTCGATCTCCTGACCTCGTGATCCACCCGTCTCGGCCTC
>NC_045434.1:68635794-68658986 GCF_002776525.5 Piliocolobus tephrosceles
GGCCAGGCGCCGTGGCTCACACCTGTAATCCCAGCACTTTGGGAGGCTGAGGCGGGTGGATCACGAGGTCAGGAGTTCAAGACCAGGCTGGCCAAGATGGTGAAACACCATCTGTACTAAAAATACAAAGAAATTAGCTGGGCGTGGTGGCATGCACCTGTAATCCCAGCTACTCCCGAGGCTGAGGCAGAGAATTACTTAAACCTGGAGGGGCAGAGGTTGCAATGAGCCAAGATCGCGCCACTGCACTCCAGCCTGGGCAACAGAGTGAGACTCCGTCTCAAAAAAAAAAAAAAAAAAAGGCCACTATGAATTTTGCAGCATTGATTAACTCTTCCTTTCATGAAAGATTTCCCTGTCGTATGCTATGCTGTTAAATAGCATTTTACTCACAGTGGAACTTCTTTAAAAATTGGAGTCAGTTCTCTCAAACCCTGACACTGCTTTATCAACTAAGTTATGTAATATTCTAAATCCTTTGTTGTCATCTTGACAATGTTCTCAGCATCTTCACCAGGAGTAGTAGATTTCATCTCAAATAATTACTTTCTTTGCTCATCCATAAGAAGCAATTCCTCATCCATTCAAGTTTGATCATGAGATTGTGACAATTCAGTCACATCTTCAGGCTACTTCCCTTGCTATGTCTACCATGTCTGCAATGACTTCCTCCATTGAAGATTTAAATCCCTCGAAGTCATCCATGAGGGTTGGAATCAACTTCTTCCAAACTCCTGCTAATGTGGATATTTTGACCTCCTCCCATGAATCACATTCGTAATGGCATGCAGAATGGTGAATCCTTCCCAGAAGATTTTCAGTTTACTTTGCCCTAATCCAATCCATCAGAGGAATCACTATCCATAGTAGATAGAACCTTATAAAATATATTTCTCTCTAATAATAGCATGTGAAAGTCAAAATTACTCCATGATCCATGGGCTGCAGAATGGATACTTTGTTAGCAGGCAAGAAAACAACATTAATCTTCTTGTACCTCTCCATCAGAGCTCTTGGATGTTCAGGTGCATTGTCAATGAACAGTAATATTTTGAAATTTTTTTTTTTTTTCTGAGCAGTAAATCTCAACAGTGGGCTTAAAATATTTAGTAAGCTATGTTATAAATACATGCATTGTCATCCGCACTTTGTTGTCCCATTGAGCACAGAAAGAATCAATTTAGCGTAATTCTTCAGGGTTAGAATTTTCAGAATGGTAAATGAGCATTGGCTTCTGCCAAGTCCTCAGCTACATTAGTCTCTAACAAGAGCCTTAGCCAGTCTTTGAAGCTTTGAAGTCAGGCATTGACTTCTCTCTAGCTGTGAAAGTTCTAGACAGCATCTCCTCCCAATATGAAGTTATTCTGTCTGCATTGAAAATCTAGGGTGTAGTGTAGCCCCATTCACCAATCATCCTAGCTAGATCTTCTGGATAACTTGCTGCAGTTTCTGCATCAGCACTTGCTGCTTCACTTTGCACTTTATGTTATGGAAATGGCTTCTTTCCTTAAACCTCATGAACCAACCTCTACTAGCTTCCAACTTTTCTTTTGCAGCTTCCTCACCTGTCTCAGGCTTCATCGAATTAAAGAGTTAGGGCCTTGCTCTGAATTAGACTTTAGCTTAAGTAAATGTTGTGGCAAATTTGATCTATCTAGGCCACTAAAACTTTCTCCCTATCTGCAGTAAGGCTGTTTTGCTTTCTTATTCATGTGTTCACTACAGTAGCGCTTTTAATTTCCTTCAATAACTTTTTCTGTGCAGTCACAACCTGGGTAACTGGTGCAAAAGTCCTAGTTTTTGGCCTGTCTTGGCTTTCAATCTGCCTTCCTCACTAAGCTTCATTATGTCTAGCTTTTGATTTAAAGTGAAAAATGCAACTCTTCATTTCACTTTCACTTAGAGGCCATTGTAGGTTATTGGTCTAATTTCAATATTGTTGTGCCTCAAGGAATAGGGAGTCTCAAGGAGAGGAAGAAAGATGCGAATGGCCAGTTGGTGGAATGAACAGAACACACATGTTTATCGATTAAGTTCACCTACCCTCTATAGACAAGGTTCCTGGAACCCCAAAACAATTACAATAGTAACATCAAAGATGACTGATCACAGATTACCATTACAGGTATAATAATAATGAAAAAGTTGAAAATATTGTGAGGATTCCCAAAATGTGACACAGAGACAAGAAGTGATCACATGTTGTTGGAAAAACGGCACTGTTAGACTTGCTCAACACAGCGTTGCCACAAACCTTCAATTTGTAAAGACTTGCTCAACACAGTGTTGCCACAAACCTTCAATTTGTAAAAAGCACAGTATCTGCAAAGCACAATAAAGTGAAGTGCAATAAAACGAGGTATGCTCGAATAAACTATCTGGTCTGAGCCTTAGTTTCCAAAATCAAAGGCTATAAAGAAAAGTTGTGTCTCTTTAACTTGCTGCCTTTAGGCATTTCAACCACCTCAGATCAATGTGTTCCCCAAGGAAAATGATCTTCTTTATAGCCTAACAACCACACCTAACCCCACACAGATTCGCTATAAATGAAGCCAAGAAAATCTTTCACCTAGATATGCTCTAAAATGTTTTTTCCTCCTGCTAGTAAGTGTTCCAGTTGTTTCCACGAGCTACTATCTAGGTTTCATTGGTATGAGAACTGTGCTTCTGGACGCACTTGCAAATATTCATTTGTTCTATCAGATTTCTAAACTCATGCACTAAACATAGTGAAGGCAATTATTGTTTACTTATGGTTATCATTGTGGTTTTGTAATAGCTTTAACATTCTTTGAATATGTTTTACCTTTTTAATCGGTATAACAAACAGCGTATATGAGGGGACTGCAAAAAGTTCATAGAAAAATGGAATTAAAAGATAAAAATGAAACATACAAACTCTATTTCTCAACATAAGCTCCATCACATTCAAGACACTTTTATCAGTGATGATACCAGCCATTTTGTCCACCTCTAAAGAACTGAGGGTCCTGGGAACTTAACCATGTCAATGCGGTCTTTTTACATTATTAACTGAAGAAAATGGGTGCCCTAAGATTGTTAAAGATTAGGAAACAAAAACAAGTCAGAAGGAGCCAAATCAGGACTGTAGGGTGGATGTCTAAAGATTTCCCATCAAAACTCTCACAAAATTGCCCATGTTTGATGAATGGAATGAGCGGAAGCATTGTTGTGGTAGAGAAGTACTCTCTGGTGAAGCTTTCCCAGGCATTTTTCTACTAAAGCTTTAGCTATCTCTAAACATTCTCATAATAAATAAACGTTGTCATTCTTTTGGCCCCCAGGAAGTCAACAAGCAAAATGCATTGAGGATCCCAGGAAACTGTTGTCATGACCTTTACTCTTTTTTTTTTTTTTTTTTTTTGAGATTGAGTCTCACTGTGTAGCCCAGGCTGGAGTACAGTGGGGCAATCTCGGCTCACTGCAACCTCCACCTCCCAGGTTCAAGCAATTCTTTGCCTCAACCTCCCAAGTAGCTGGGATTACAGGCACCTGCCACCATGCCTAGCTAATTTTTTTTTTTTTTTTTTTTTAATGGAGACAGGGGTTTCACCACCTTGGCCAGGCTGGTCTTGAACTCCTGACTTCGTGATCCACCTGCCTCAGCCCCGCAAAGTACTGGGATTACAGGCGTGAGCCACCGTGCCCGGCCTGACCTTTACTCTTGACTAGTTTGCTCCTGCCTTGACTGGACCACTTTAACCTCTTAGCAGCCATTGCTTTGATTGTGCTTTGTCTTCAAGGTCATACTAGTAAAGCCATGTTTCATCTCCGGTTACAATTTTTCAAAGAAATCCTTCAGGATATTGATCCCACTTATTTAAAATTTCCATCTAAAGCTCTGCTCTTGTCTGCAGCTGATCTGAGCACAACAGTTTTGGCACCCATTGAATGGAAAGTTTGCTCAACTTTAATTTTTTTTTTTTTTTTTTTTTGATGGAGTCCTGCTCTGTCACCCAGGCTGGAGTACAGTGGTGTGATCTCGGCTCACTGCAACCTCTGCCTCCCAGGTTCCAGCAATTCTCCTGTGTCAGCCTCCCCAGTAGCTGGGACTACAGGCACATACCACCATGCCCGGCTACTTTTTGTATTTTTAGTAGAGACAGAGTTTCACCATATTGATCAGGCTGGTCTCAAACTCCTGACCTCAAGTGATCCACCCACCTTGGCCTCCCAGAGTATGGGATTATAAGCATGAGCCACCACACCTGGCTATCTTTAATTTTTCAGCCAGAATTATGTAAGCCAGACCAGTTGCCATGTCTATGGTGTTGGCTATTGTTTGTGCTGTTAATCATCGGTCCTTTTCAATTACAGCGTGAACAAGATTATTTTTTCCTTGAAAGTTGACATGGATGGTCTGCCACTGTGGGCTTTGTCTTCAACATCGTCTCAACCCTTCTTATTCATAGCATGAGCTATCCACTTGTAAATTGCTGATTTCTTTGGGGCATTGTCACCATAAACTTTTGATAAGGCATCAATGATTTCAACATTCTTCCACTCAAGCTTCACCATAAATTTGATGTTCCCTTTTGCTTCATTTTAGCAGAATGTGCTCCACTAGGGGCTCTCTTCAAACTGATTTTTTTGTTTTCATTTTTTCACTGGGATTTTGAGAAAATCAAACTGATGTGTTAGCCTTCTTGGTGCCTCAAATTCGATCCTGTTCAGGCACAAACAAGTTAGTACAAGTTTGTTTCAGTGAAAAAGAGGTTTGAAATACATGCATAGTTTTTCATAATATGCATTTTTCGTGAACTTTTGGAAGACCTTTTGAATACTTTTTTAATTGCAGCACTCTTTTTTGCACCATAAAACTAATTAGTGGCTTTACCATTAAGAGGTTGAGCCAAGCAAACAATAATAAAAAGCTTTGTGTAGAATAAAAATTTACACTTAAATTACTTTTTTGCTTTCTTTTTCTCCATTTATATTTATTTAATCTATATTTAATTTAATATATTTAATCGGTAATAAGCCCACAGGAATACTTCTTTGCACTGTTTACATCAATGAAATACATATATGTTTTCTTTGCAACATAATAATTAGCACATCTTAATGTTATTATGTATTACTATAAAATAGCCCAATTTCATCCTGCAGCATTTAGTCACTTTAGCTTGAATTAACTTTATTGTAAAAGACATGAAAAATAATATGAATGAAATTATTCTGAAAATCTTATGATTGTGACCAGTATACATTTAGATTACTTGCATATATGACAAGGGCAGATATGTTTCTCTCACTTTTAAAAGGTGGTGATAAATCCAACCTCCAGCTCTGGAATAATTGATTAAGTCAAAAAGCTAAAAGGATGCCCCACCATCTAGGGGCTCCAAAGAAACAGATTTAGGAATTATATAGCATCCACTCTCAGGGTCACCTTGGACCTGGTCACCACCCAGAACTGCTTTGATTATGAAATCTTAAGCTCCATTATTCAGGCCTCTGACCACAGACTCCTGGTCTTCTATTTCTCACTCCCTCACTGCTGCTACCTTGAAACACTCCACTCTTCTTTCTCCCACTCCCTATCTCTCCCCTAGGCTTTTATTACCTCACTTGTTACTTTAATAACTCACTATTTCCTTTAACTTACCTGTTCCCTAGTCTATTTTTTTTGAGACAGAGTCTTGTTCTGTTGCCCAGGTTGGAGTGCAGTGCCATGATCTCAGCTCACTGCAACCTCTGCCTCCTGGGTTCAAGACATTCTCCTGCCTCAGCCTCCTCAGTAGCTGGCATTACAGGCGCCCGCCACCACACCCGGCTAACTTTTTGTATTTTTAGTAGAGATGGGGTTTCAACATGTTGGCCAGGCTGGTCTCAAACTCCTGATCTCAAATGATCCATCCATCTCAGTCTCCTAAAGTGCTGGGATTACAGGCATGAACCACTGCACCCAGTCTCCCCTAGTATTTATATTACACTTGCCCTACAATATGAGGGATGGCCCTGAATCCATTTTCTTTTTTTGTCATACTGGTATAGGGGATGTTGGGCTCAGTTGAAAAAAAACACACAACTCTGTACAGAAGGGCAACACAATACAATATGGCTTCCAAACTCGATTAGGCCCTGAGTGACTTGGAAAGCCTTTTATACCTCCTTGATCAGCTTCCCATCCTATTTGTTTCATTTCAAATACAATGTCTTCTTTACTTTAAACTTCAATCTAAATTTTCTCTCCTCAGTCTCAACAAAAGGACTTGTCTTCTGACCCCCAACTGGAAAGCTGTTTTCAACCATCTTTATGAGTTTTTGATCAACTAGGTAGGTTGTAATTCATGCATCTTAAGACGCATTAAGCAAAAGAGTTACTAGGAATTTCCTCTGATAGAGTTTGGCCACGCACGATGGCTCAAGCCTGTAATCCTAGCACTTTGGGAGGCCAAAGCAGAATTGCTTGAACCTGGGAGGTGAAGGCTGCTGTGAGCTGAGATGGCACCACTGCACTCCAGCCGGGGCAACAGAGCAAGACTCTGTCTCAAAAAAAAAAAAAATTTTAGATATTTGTCCCCACCCAAATTTCATGTTGAGATATAATCCCCAGTATCGGAGGTGGGGCCTTATGGGAGGTGTTTGGATCACTGGGGTGGATCTCTCAGGAATGGCTTGGGCCATCTCCTTGGTGATAAGTGAGCTCTCACACTATGTTCACGAGAGATGTGGTCTTTAAAAGTGCGTGGCACCCTTCCCCACCTTGCCTGCTCCTGCTTTTGCCATGTGACATGCCTGCTCCCTCTTCACCTTCACCATGATTGTAGGCTTTCTGAGGCTTCCCTAGAAGCCAGGCAGATGCCAGCACCATGCTTTCTGTAAAGCCTTTAGAAACATGAGCCAGTTAAACTTCTTTTCTTCATAAATTACCTAGTCTCAGATATGTACTTATAGCAATGTAAGAATGGCCTAATATGTCCCCATTTTGCATTACTATTTTTTTGTTTTTTGAGACAGAGTCTTACTTTGTTGCCCAGGCTGGATTGTAGTGGCATGATCTCAGCTCACCACAACCTCCACCTCCCAGGTTCAAGAGATTCTCCTGCCTCAGCCTTCTGAGTAGCTGGGACTACAGGTGCACACTACCATGCCTGGCTAATTTTTGTATTTTTAGTAGAGACGGGGGTTTCACTATGCTGGCCAGGCAGATCTCGAACTCCTGACCTCATGATCTGCCCACCTAGGCCTCCCAAAGTGCTGGGATTACAGGCGTGAGCCACTGCATCTGGCCTTGTATATTTTATTTGGAGAAATCTCTATTGAGATGCTTTGTTTTAATTGGATTATCTTTTTACTGCTGAGTTATAATATCCTATGTATTCTAAATGCAATTTCTTTATCAGGTATATATGGCAAATATTTTCTCCCATTCTGCGGATTTTCTTTTCACATTCTTTTCTTTCTTTCTTTCTTTTTTTTTTTTTTTTTTGAGACAGAGTCTTGCTGTATCACTCAGGCTGGAATGCAGTGGCACAATCACAGCTCAGTGCACCCTCAACCTCCTGGGCTCAAGCTATCCTCCTACCTCAGCCTCCTGAGTGGGTAGGACCACAAGTGCACACCACCACACTGGGCTACCTTTTTTTTTTTTTTTTTTTTTTTTTGGTAGAGATGAGGTCTTGCTATGTTACTCAGGCTGGTTTCGAACTCCTGGACTCAAGTGACCCTCTAGCATTGGCCTCCCAAAGTGCTGGGATTACAGGCATGAGCCACCACTCCTGGCTTCTTTTCACTTTTTTAGGGGTAAAGCACAAAACTTCTAATTTTAATGATGTCCAATTTATATTTTGTTGTTGTTTGTGCTTTTGGTGTCATATCTAGGAAAGCATTGCTTAATTCAAGATCACAAAGATTTACACCTACGTTTTCTAAGACTTTCAGTTTTAGTCCTACATTTTGAATAAATTTTTATATGTGGTACAAGATAGGGAGGTATCCAACTTTATTCTTTTGCATATGGATATTTAGTTTTCCCAGTACCACTTGTTAAAAATACTATCTTTTCTCCATTGAATGGTCTTAAAACCCTTGTCAAAATTCATTGACCATAGATGTGAGAACTTATTTGTGGTCTCTCAATTCTATCCATTAATCTGTATGAACTGTCTCTCCTTATGCCAGTACCATACTGTTTTGATTACTGTAGCTTCATAGTAAGTTTTAAAATCACAATATGTGAGTCCTCCAACTTTATTCTTCTTCTTCAAAATTGTTTGGCTATTCTGGGTCCCTTGAATTACCATATTAATTTTAGGATCAGCTGGTTGATTTCTGTAAAGAGGCCAGACAGAATTATGGTAAGGATTGTTTTATATCTATAGTGCTCTGGGGGTATTGCCATCTTAACAATATTAAATCTTTTCTTTTTTTGTCTTATTTAATTTCTTTCAACAATATTTTGTAGTTTTCAGAATACAGGTTTTATACATCTTTTATTAAATTTATTCCTAAATATTTTATTCTTCTTGATGCTGTTATATATAGAATTGGTTTCCTCATTTCATTTTCACAGTTTTCATAGCAAGCATATGGAAATATAAATAATTTCTGTATATTAATCTTGTATCCTTCAACTTTGCTGAACTCATTTATCAGTTCTTATGGTTTTTAAGTGGATTTCTTAGGATTTTTTTATATAAGGTTATGTCACCTGCAACCTGAAGGTTCTTACGGAGGATTACAACAACTGCTGTGGTGGGGCTGAGCTGGGGGTGCTTCATCAATCTTTTCAAAATAGTGATGTGCTTTTGCTGAAAGCTTTTCTTTTTTTCTCATTAGAAAAGATGAATCCCCTAACAAAAATTATTACTAACTCTTTACATATTACATTTCAGCTGGCCACAGCTGAAAAAACATATTTTTTACTTTTTACTGCAAGGGTTGCACTTATCAATCTGCACAAACACATGAGACCATGATTCTAACAAACTTTCAGTATTGATCTCTTTTATTCAGCAGGCATTGTGGTTTATGGAAGAGCTTGGCCTCTGGAATTGGGAGGCTGGTTTTCAATCCAGCTCTATCCATATTATCAGTGAGACTAATGCTCACCCAACTCAGTTCACAGGCTTATTGTTGAGAGTCCAGTGAGCTACCTCAGGCTTTTCTCTGTGGAATGACTGTTGCAGAGAACTGTAACTCAGAAGAATGGAGGTACCAGAAGAGGCCCTGGGGCAATGCTTACTTTTTATTTTAGTCAAGTCACTTCCTGGGTTTCATGGGGGACAATTCCTTTCCTAGTTTAAAACTGCGATGATGTTCTACTTCATTGAAGAAATCCTCCAATGCCAAGGGTGGATCTCTAAAGAAGGTATACCCAGATCTCACCCAGCCTAGTACTTGCAGGCTGAAGAGTATCTAAGGCTCTGTGATGGGAAAATCATAGTAGTGCTCAGGAGGAAACAACAGGCTGTATAGCCTTATCTTAATCACAGAGCCAAGGCTTTGTCATCAGGATGGAAGATTAGTAGTGGGGGGCAGAGGGGGGGAATTCTATGCCTTATCATAACATCCATTGTATTAGCTGCACCACTGCTTCCTTCTTTAATATGCAATTAAAGGCTGACTTTAAAAGAGATAAATAACATGTCAATTTTGTAATAGCCAAAACTAATAACCTTACCATGTGGTTTCCTAGCAAGGCTCAAAAGCAGAGTGGCAAAAGTATGGCCCTAGAGTCAGATTGTCCTTGGGTTCCAATCCTGGTTTATCCCTTAATAGCTATATGACCTTGGCAATTTATGTAACCCCATTCCCTTATCTGTAAGGAGTATAATTATAGCAATTCGTAGGAATTATTGTGAGAATTGAATGAAATATGTATTGTGCTTACCACATGATAAACACATGATACATTTTAGCTATTGGTAGTATCTTTCAAGGCGTTTAGTTGATTAAGCTAAGAAAATGCATTGGCTTGAAGGAGGGTAGGTGGACAATTAGAAAGTTTAATTTTTTTCTTTTTAAAATAAAAAAATTAAAAAAATAAGAGATGGAATAAAGATTAAAAGGTTTCGAGTTTTAAAATTTTTTTAAGAAGAAAAGAAAATGCTTTTTTTTTTTAGACAGAATCTCGCTGTGTCGCCCAGGCTGGAGTGCAGTGGTGCGATCTCAGCTCTCTGAAGCCTCTGCCTCCCAGGCTTAAGCAATTCTCCTGCCTCAGTCTCCCAAATAGCTGAAACTACAGTTGTGTGTCACCACACCCAGTTATTTTTTGTATTTTTGGTAGAGATGGGGTTTCACCATATTGGCTAGGCTGGTCTTGGACTCCTGACCTCAGGTGATCTGCCCACC
Organism: Piliocolobus tephrosceles; assembly: GCF_002776525.5. Taxonomy (NCBI): domain Eukaryota; kingdom Metazoa; phylum Chordata; class Mammalia; order Primates; family Cercopithecidae; genus Piliocolobus; species Piliocolobus tephrosceles. The sequence goes on from NC_045434.1 coordinate 68,646,115, forward strand.
TCAGCCTCCCAAAGTGCTGGGATTACAAGTGTGAGCCACCACTCCTGGTCATAACCGATTTTTAATTGAAGTACACCCCCAATATTTTTCAAACTTCAGTATACATTACAATCACCAAGAATGTTTTGTAAATGAGAATTGCCAGGCTCTAACCTCTCCTGTCCACACTCCCTGAGTTTCTGATTCAGCAGTCAGTGGCAGGTCCCATGAATCTGCATCTGTAGCAAATACTCCAGTATTCTGATTCAGGTGATTCAGGGATACTTGTTAAAACTAACTTTTAATTTTGATATAATCTCAAATTTACAGAAAAGTTGGAAAAACAACCCCAAATTTTTCACATATGCTTTACCAAGATTCATCAGTTTTAAATATTTTGCTGTATTTGCTTTATCAATCTTTTTCTCTATATATATATATAATATTATATTTATATAAAATGTTTTCCTAAATTATATATATTATATATATAAAAAGTTTTCCTAAATTATTTGAGAGTAGGTTACATATCATCTCTATAGCCTTTAAAACTTCAGTGTATATTTCCTAAGAATAAGGATATTCTCTTTACACAACCACTGTTCAGTTATTAAATTCAGTGAATTTAACATTAATAAAATACTTTTATCTAATATATAACACATATTACAATTTTATAGACTGTCTCAATAATGTCTTTTATAGCTACTTTTTTTTTTTTCCCATACAGGATTCAATCCAGGATCACATCTTATATTTAGAATGACATTCCTTTTTTCTCCTTCAGTCTGGAATAGTGCCTCAGTCTATCTTTGTTCTTTATGACATTGACATATTTTAAAGAATAAAAACCAATTCTTTTATATACCATCTCTTATTGTGTGTTTGGCTGATGTTGTCTGTTGATTAGATTCAGGTTATGCATTTCTGACTGGAATCGTACATAAATGATATGTCCTTTTCAGAATGTTGTCTCTGGAGACACTTGATATCCACTTGCTTCTTCTTGGAGAGACAGACCACACTTAAGAAATATTTGACTACTTTGAGAGATATTTGACTAGCCACTTTCTGCTCTAAGAAGCCTCAGAATATAAAATAGTAAAAAACAAAAAAAAACAAGACTTCTCTCCTGAATGTTCTGATTGTTTGTAATTTGTTAAGGGGCTTATTTAACTATTGCCTAATTACTTTAGAATATGATCACACATTAACCACAACTGCTATTACATTGAAAACCACAACACACCTTCATATTTATTAATAACTTAGGCAGTTTCCCACCTTTTCCCCCAACCATTTCATTCTTAGTAACTCTGGATCATAACATTTATTTCCCAGTTAATACAGGTAATCTATGGGATGTGTCATATGACATAACTAAATCAGTTGATGCATTTTGAAGCTAGTAGAAACCACTTAATTACTTATATCACACATTTTATAACATGCGAGCTTCCTCTTCAATGGTGTGTTTGGAAATATTCACTTACTTTTTGTTTAATCCCTAAAATATACTTATCCATGAACCATAATTTTTATCATATCACTTAAACTTCCCTGTAAAATTTTTAGCCAGCTGCCTCAGTGTACCTACTACGTTGCAGACTATATATTTCTCTTGGAATTCAGTCATTTATTTATCTGAAAAAGTTCAAAGACTGAAGAAGAATATGATTTAAGTCTTAAAGAAGCTAGCATTTATTGAATACTAGATTTATGCCAGCCACTGTTGAAACGGGAAAAGTTCCCTTGTCCCCCTTGCAGGGCGTGTGATGGGGGTGTGGCTCATTCTTCACCGCCCCGCTGCACAAACTCCTAAGGGAGCATACAGACGGGCAGGCTGTGGGGCTCCAACCTCAAGGCAGCGTCTAGGAGTGAATGTTTACAGCTGAAGCCCCAGTGGGTGTGTGTTACAGGGTGCTCTTTTAGTTTTGCCACCTATAGGCCGCTTGTGTTAACCAGCTCAATTCGACCCTCTAACTTGTCTCAAGGACAGCGGGCTTTCTGTATCCTGGGTTCCTGCCTTGGTGTATTGGAAGAATTGGATCACACGTGGGCTTGGAGAATGAGTGCAAGGTTTTATTGAATGGAAGTAGCTCTCAGCTGATGGGGGAGCCAGAAGGGAGATGGTTTTCCCCCGGAGTCGGGCCGCTGGGCAGCCCCAGATCTCCTCCAACTGCCCTGGGCAAACTTCCGCCTCATCCTGCCTGTTGATGGCCTATCAGCATGCCAGCATCTATTGGTGTGCTCTTCTGCCAGTGTGCTCCCCTTGACATCTTTTCATCATCCAGCCACTCCTGTCTTATTCCGCTGATGTGCTCCTCTTGACGTGCCGCCGCCTGTGTCTGCCTGTTAGTGTCTTGGGAGTTTTTATAGGCACAGGATGGGGTTGTGGCAGGCCAGGGTGGTCTTGGGAAATGCAACATTTGGGCAGGAAATGCCTGTCCTCACCTAGGTCCATTGGAGTGGAGCCCTAGCCAGGGACCATGCCCTCCTCTACCCAGCGCTTCCCTTCCCCCACCCCCATTCCGTATCCTTTAAAGGGACTACAATCTTCCCTTCCCAGCACTTCCATATCACTATTACATATTACCTCACACCAACCGGAGAGGAATGTTTTTGCTACCACCATTTTGCAGACAAAAGAACAGAACTAAATAATTTGCTTAACACCAAACAGCTAACAACTGATACAACTAGGATTTAACCCTAGGTCTGATGAACTCTGAATAAACTCTTTCTGGCTACATCCTATAAAATCGCAGTGGTAAGGATCGAGTGAAAAAATTAAATTCACAAACTTTAGAATTCCATAATTAGGGCATGCAATCTAAAGTCAGACGAAATAGAAATGCAGCTTAAAGTCAGATGAAAATATTACCTTACTAAATGGTCGGGAAATGGTAAGGAACTTTTTTTTTTTTTTTTTTTTTTTTTTGAGATGGAGTCTGGCTCTGTCGCCCAGGCTGGGGTGCAGTGGCGTGATCTCAGCTCACTGCAAGCTCCGCCTCCCGAGTTTATGCCATTCTCCTGCCTCAGCCTGCCGAGTAGCTGGGACTACAGGCGCCCGCCACCACGCCCAGCTAGTTTTTTTGTATTTTTTTTAGTAGAGACGGGGTTTCACCGTGTTAGCCTGGATGGTCTCGATCTCCTGACCTCGTGATCCGCCCGTCTCTGCCTCCCAAAGTGCTGGGATTACAGGCTTGAGCCACCGCGCCCGGCCTGCAGTTGCAATATTTAATAGAGTGAAAACATAGCTCTCATACAAAGGGAGGGGACCCAAAGAGGGTAGCCATTGCCAGCTCAAATGCCTGGGTTTATGTCCCTATCATTGTCCTCCCGCTGTGCTCTCAGGTAATAGATGATTGGCTATTTCTTTATCTCCTGTTAGTAAGCTCCCTTTACTATCTGGTTGGTCGGTTGTGAGCTAAGTTGCAAGCTCCATGTTTAAAGGTGGAAGCAGTCACCTTCCCAGCTAGGCTTAGGGATTCTTAGTCGGCCTAGGAAATCCAGCTAGTCCTGTCTCTCCCTTCCACCTCTCAACAGGAAAACCCAAGTGCTGTTGGGGAGGTTGGCTGACCGCTCTAACTGCTTCCTGCTGAATTGGGGTGTAGTAGAGGTTGTGCAGTTGAGATTTCCTCAGGAGGGGTGCCTTTGATGTCATTAACTAGCAGGCTGGTCCAGGAGTCCGAGGTAGATCTTAGTCGTGGACTGCATCTGGGGCTCCATTTGAAGAACCGTTTGTAGTTTCACAGTTTCGATTCTGGAAGAGACAAATTTAACAAGGAGGTTAAAGATACAGGGTCCAAAAAGGAGTAGCAATACTATAGCTGCTAGAGGTCCTAAGAAGGGGAGAATCCAGGGCATCCATTGACTGAGGAGGCCCCAGCGTCCAGTGTTTTGAAGCTCCTCTGCTCTATGTTGTATTCGATCTTGAATTTCTTTAACTTTCTCGGTGACGATTCCAGATTGATTAGCATAATAAACAGCATTCTTCCCCTAAAAATAAACAGGTTCCCCCTCTTTCGGCAGTTAGCAAGTCTAAAACTCTTCAATTTTGAAGGACTACTGCTGCTAGGGAGTTAAGTTGATCTTGCAAGGTGACCAGGGAGTCAGCGACCCATTCCATGTCACCATTTAATTCTTGAGATAGTTTGTAGTAGAACTGAGTAGAGGTTGTGATACTGCTAATTCCAGTACCTAGACTGTCTACCACTCTTGCTCCCATAACGAAAGGAAGAATGGGTACTCTTTTGTCGTGGGGCTTAGGTACGACATGATTATATAAATCTTGTTCAGAGTATGGTCATGGGGGCACTAAGAATGAGAGGAAGCACACAGATTCTGAAGAGCCATTCAAACAACGATAGGCTGAGGTACCACGAAAAAAAAAATATTCCTGAGGGTAGGCAGACTATTCGTGTGGGAGGAGTTACCCACCTGATGCATTGAGAGTTGGTTGTGTCTATAATATTGCTAAATTTTACACAGGTGAGGTTTGACGTATGGGTTATTTCCAGATTGGAAATAAGAGATCCTACTGAAACGGAAGTAGTGTTTACTTTTGTGCTGGAGTTGTTCCATTGTTCAGGCACAGGGATTGAAATGTATGGCCTGAAGTGCAGGGGGAGACACATCCAACAGTTAGTAGGGTTTTGGGATGAGGATAAGCCACTATGGGCTGGATATATTCCTCACTGGGGACCCTGGTGCCTTTGGATAATTTTTGGAGAAACTACTGTGAGCAGAGCTGAGTCTTTGGTTTGGAAACCTGTAGCCACAAGTGGTGAGGAAATTAAAGAGTGCTTGGGTGGCTTGATGGCACAAAGTTTCTGAATGGGCGGCTAAAAGTAAATCATCCACGTACCAAAGGACAAGAGTGTCCAGGTATGAGAACTGACTCAAGTCTTAGGCTAATTCCTGGACAAATAGATGAGGGCTATCCCTGAACCCTTGGGGTAAAACAGTCCAGGTGAGTTGAGATGTTGGGTCCAAAGGATCTTCAAAGGCAAACAAGAATTGAGAGTCAGGATGTACAGGGATGCAGAAAAAGGTGTCCTTAAGGTCCAGGACTGTAAACCACTCAGCTTCCTCTGGTATTTGGGAAAGCAGAATATAAGGGTTAGGGACAACTGGGTATAGAAGGACAACGGCCTCACTGATAATCCTGAGATCTTGCACTAGCTTCCACTGTCCTTTGGGTTTCTGTACTCCTAAAATTGGAGTATTGCAGGGGCTGTTGCATGGTTTTACTAGGTCTTGGGCTTTTAGGTCCTTAACAATCTTTTGGAGTCCTTGTTGGGCCTAAGCCTATGAATTATTCAATGCTGTCCACTATAACACAAGGAAAGGAAGGAAATCCTACTGCCTTTCTGGAGAGACTAAGGGAGGCATTGAGGAAGCATACCTCCCTGTCACCTGACTCTATTGAAGGCCAACTAATCCTAAAGGATAAGTTTATCACTCAGTCAGCTGCAGACATTAGAAAACAAACATCAAAAGTCTGCCTTAGGCCCAGAGCAAAACTTAGAAACCCTATTGAACTTGGCAACCTCGGTTTTTTATAATAGCAATCAGGAGGAGCAGGCGGAACGGGACAAATGGGATTTTAAAAGGCCACCGCTTTTGTCATGGCCCTCAGGCAAGTGGACTTTGGAGGCTCTGGAAAAGGGAAAAGCTGGGCAAATCGAATGCCTAATAGGGCTTGCTTCCAGTGCGGTCTACAAGGACATTTTTAAAAAGATGGTCCAAGTAGAAGTAAGCCGCCCCCTCATCCATGCCCCTTATGTCAAGGGGATCACTGGAAGGCCCACTGACCCAGAGGATGAAGGTACTCTGAGTCAGAAGCCACTAGCTAGATGATCTAGCAGCACGACTGAGGGTGCCCGGGGTAAGCGCCAGCCCAGGCCATCACACTCACAGAGCCCCGGCTATGCTTGACCATCGAGGGCCAGGAGGTTAACTGTCTCCTGGACACTGGCACAGCCTTCTCCATCTTACTCTCCTGTCCCAGACAACTGTCCTCCAGATCTGTCACTATCTGAGAGGTCCTAGGACAGCCAGTCACTATAGATACTTCTCCTAGCCACTAAGTTGTGACTGGGAAACTTTACTCTTTTCACATGCTTTTCTAATTATGCCAAGAGCCCCACTCTGTTGTCAGGGAGAGACAGTCTAGCAAAAGCAAGGGCCATTATACACCTGAACACCCGTTTGTTGTCCCCTACTTGAGGAAGGAACTAATCCTGAAGTCTGGGCAACAGAAGGACAATATGAATGAGCAAAGAATGCCCGTCCTGTTCAAGTTAAACTAAAGGATTCCACTTCCTTTCCCTACCAATTGTAAGGAATTTTTACCACGTAGGGCCCTTTGAGAAAATCAGAAGAAATTTCATAATATATTATTTTGAAAACTTTGAAAATAGAGTTGAAGTCCTTATGTTTCCATTTACATCCCACCTACTCTCCTTCTTCCTTCCCCATAAGTTCCTGTTGTTTTTATACCTTACGTAAATAATGTCATTAAAAAATCAATAAATGCAAAAATAGTATGCTATACATAATACTGGACAACCTGGTATTGTCACTAACCATGACGTTTTCAAGATCGAGCATTTCAATTACACTTATCTAATACACAATGTCTAAATACACATTTCTAACACATTTATTTTCATGACTATATAGTAAGAATGTACCAAGTGGGATAAATTTTAACACTTTATTTATCTTTTCCCAGAATGAAAAATATTTGGATTTAAAATGTGTTCTTAGAAAAGCTAGAATTGATTGGAAAACACTTTCAGCTTTTGAAATTAGCGTTATGAATAGCCCCCAATAACTAAACAGGGTAGAGGAGGCCTGGAGTTTGCATGTGATGTTTGGAAGGCTGTTACCAAAACACCAGGGGTTCCATCTAGGTCCTGCTGGGCACCACACAGAAAGAGACAATAATTATTGCCAAACGATTATTGCCAAAGAAGAAGGCCTTAATCGGGTGCTGCAGCTGAGCAGATGGGAGATCAGTCTCAAATCCATCTCCCCAACCAACTAAAATTAGGGGCTTATGTAGCAGGGCAGAAATGTAACTATGGGTAGGAATAGGGGAGGGGTAAGGAAGCACTCATGATGTATGAGAGGTCTGGCATCTCACTGTCTGGATGAGATGATCTGGTGAGTTTCAGTTCTTTAATATTTTCTGAGAGACCTGGGGGCCCTTTCCTGAGGAAGGAACTCAGATAAAAGAATGTGAAGTTTCAGCTTTAAGACCAGAATGGTCAATTTCCATGTTTATACAAAAAAACTGTCTATGGGACTATTGGGTCAGTTTCAAGACCCTTAGGTTTGAGCCTTAAGATCTCAAAGGGGGCCTAAAAATTAGATTTTATTTCTGTATTTTTTAATGTTCCAATATTTCAACACTATGTGTTAGGAAAAAAGAGACAATTTCAAAGCAGGTGGTATATTAAAGACTAATTAAAGTTATGTGTACTCTCATTCTCTCTCTCTCTCTCTCTTTTTTTTTTTACAAGATAGGATTGAAGAATTTGAAACTGAAGGAAATAAAGGGTACAGGCCCCGCCAGACAGCAGCAAGGGGGCAAGGAGGTAGAAATGATGGCAGGGCTTGGGAAAGTGAGGGGCAGGACCAGGGGAAGAAGGAAGGAGGCTGGTGTTGGGGGGACGAGGAGGAGACTAAAGAGAATGGAGGAGGTGAGAAGCGGGTGGGTAGGGGCTGGAGAGGAGAAAAAAGGGGGCAGGTGGAAGGGGAAGTAGCAAAAGAGAGGATGGAGGTGGAGGCAAAGCAGGTGGTAGGGACCAGGAGGATGAAGGGAGGGAGCAGGTGGGAGGAGAAACAGAAAAGCAAGAGAAAGGATGGGAAGGCGATGAGAAATGAGGGGTGGGACCAGCAGAAGAGAGGCCAGGCCAGGAGGGAAGAGTGATGGGGCAGATGGGGAGAAAGGTTGGGAAAATGTTATATGTACTCTCACATGTACATATCACCCTTACTTATTTAATACATTTTAGTTTTTAGAGCAGTTTTAGGGACACATCAAAATTGAGCAGGAAATACAGAGAGTTTGCATATATCCCCTGTCCACACATATTCAAATTCCCCCACTATAAACATCCCATACCAAAGTGGAACATTCATTACAATGAATTTACATAGACACATTATTATCACTCAAAGTCCGTAGTTTACATGAAGGTTCATTCTTCGTGTGTATTCTGTGGGTTTGAACAAATGTATAATGACATGTATCCACCATTATAGTATCATACAGGGTAATTTCACTGCCTTCAAAATCCTCCATGCTCCACCTGTTCATCCTTCCCTTTCCCTTATCCCTTGGCAACCACTCATCTTTTCACTGTCTCTGTGGTTTTGCCTTTTCAGGAATGTCATATATAGTCATGGGCTGGATTAATGACATTCTGGTCACACATACTTACCATTGTGTTACAGTTGTCTACAGTATTCAGTACAGTAACATGATGTACAGGTTGGTAGCCTAGGAGCAATTTTCTATACCATCTAGGTTGTGTAAGTACAACTTATGATGTTTGCACAATGATGAAATCTCCTAATGAAGCATTTCTCAGAATGTATCCCTGTGACTAAGCAATGCATGATCGTAGTTGGTACAGTATGTAAACTTTTCACACCAGCTTTTTTTTTTTGTACTAATACGCATTTATGTTTTCTCCCTGTCTTTTCTGGGCTTGATAGCTCATTTCTTTTTAGTACTGAGTAGTATTCCATTGTCTGGATGTACCATAGCTTATCCATTCACCTACCAAAAGACATCTTGGTTGCTTTTCAGCTTTGGCAGTTATAAATAAACCTGCTATTAACATCTGTCTACAGGTTTTTGTGCAGACATAAGTTTTCAGTTCATTTGGGCAAATACTAAGGAGCATGATCAATTGAATGTATGGTAAAAGCATGCTTCATTTTGTAAGAAATTGACAAACTGTCTTTCAAAGCCACTATACCACTTTGCATTCCTACCAGCAATGAATGAGAGTTCCTGTTATTCCACAGTCTCACCAGCATTTGGTGTTGTCAGTGTTTGGGATTTTGGCCATTCTAATGATGTGTGGTTTTAATTTGCAATTTCCTAATGACATATGATGTTGAACACCTTTTCATAGGATTACTTACCATCTGTATATCTTCTTTAATAAGGTGTCAGTTCAGATCTTTCACCCATTTTTTTAATGAGGTTGTTTTCTTATTGTTAAATTTTAAGAGTTCTTCATACATTTTAAGTAAATAGTAAATATTTGTTTTTGGTTTTTTTTGAGACAGAATCTCACTCTGTCACCCAGGCTGGAATGCAGTGGTGTGATATCAGCTCACTGCAACCTCCGCCTTCAGGGTTCAAGTGATTCTCCTGCCTCAGCCTCCCAAATAGCTGGTACTAGAGGCGCACACCACCACACCTGACTAATTTTTGTATTTGTATTTTTATTTTATTATTTTTATTTATTTATTTATTTTGAGATGGAGTCTTGCTCTGTTGTCCAGGTTGGAGTGTAGTGGCGTGATTTCGGCTCACTGCAAGCTCTGCCTCCCAGGTTCACACCATTCTCCTGCCTCAGCCTCCCAAGTAACTGGGACTTCAGGCAACCGCCACCATGCCTGGCTAATTTTTTTTATTTTTTTTTAGTAAAGACAGGGTTTCACCATGTTAGCCAGATGGTCTCAATTTCCTGACCTCATGATCTGCCCACCTCGGCCTCCCAAAGTGCTGGGATTACAGGTGTGAGCCACTGCGCCCAGCCGAATTTTTGTACTTTTAGTAGAGATGAGGTTTCACCATGTTGGCCAGGCTGGTCTCAAACTCCTGACCTCAAGAGATCCACCTGCCTTGGCCTCCCAAAGTGCTGGGATTACAGGTGTGAGCCACTGCAGCTGGCCTATTTTAAGTAAATATTTAAGTAAGTATTTAACAATTTAAAAAATATTTAAGTAAGTATTTAAAATACGCAAAGAATACCTTTATCAGACATGTCTCTTGCAAATACTTTCTCCCAGTGTGTGGCTTGTCTTCTTGTTCCTTTGGAAATATCTTTAGCAAAACAGAAGCTTTTAATTTTAATGAGGCCCAGCTTATCAATTATTCCTTTCAAGTATTGTACCTTTGGTATTGTATATAAAAAGTCATTACCAAACCCAAGGTCACCTAGATTTTCTTCTATGTTATCTTCTAGGAGTTTTATAGTTTTGCATTTAGGTCTCTGGTCAATTTTGAGTTAATTTTTGTGAAAGCTGTAAGTCTATGTCTAGGTTATTTTGGTTTTCTTTCTGTTTGTTTTGCTTTTTGTTTTTTGGCATGTGGTTGTCTAGTTGTTCCAGGACAACTAGATTAATGACTGTCTTTGCTCCATTATGTTGCCTTTGCTGCTTTGTCTTTGACTATATTTAAGTGGGTCTATTACTAGGCTCTCTATTCTCTTCTATTGATTTGTCTCTTCCTTTGCTCCTTTGCCAATACCACATTGTCTTTTTTTTTGAAAAGAAGTCTTGCTCTGTCGCCCAGGCTGGAATGCAGTGGCGCGATCCCTGATCCCTGCAACCTCCACCTCCTGGATTCAAGCAATTCTCAATGTTGGTCAGGCATGTCTCAAACTCCTGACCTCATGATTTGACCACCTCGGCCTCCCAAAGTGCTGGGATTACAGGCATGAGCCACCATGCCCGGCCCACCCTGTCTTGATTACTATAACTTTATAGTAAGTCCTGAAGTTGGGTAGTGTCAGTCCTCCAACTTTGTTCTTCTCCTTCAATATTGTGTTGACTATTCTGAGTCTTTTGTCTCTTTCTATAAGAGATACTCACAAAGTAACTTCTGGGAGTTCGCTTGGGATTGTGTTGAATCTATAGATCAAGTTGGGAAGAACTGACATTTTAACAATATTGGGTCTTTCCAACCAGGAATATGGAATATGTCTCCATTTATTTAGTTCCTTTTTGATATCTTTAATCAGAGTTTTGTAGTTTTCCTCATATAGATGTTGTACATATTTTGCTAGATTTATACCTATTCATTTTTGAGGATGTTAATATAAATATGTTTTTAGTTTTAAATTCCATTGTTTATTGCTAGCATATAGAAAACTGAGCCCAGGCATGGTGGCTCACGCCTGTAATCCCAGCACTTTGGGAGGCCAAGGTAGGTGGATCACCTGAGGTCCGGAGCTCAAGACCAGCCTGGCCAATATGGCGAAACCCTGTCTCTACTAAAAATACAAAAATTAGCTGGGCATGGTGGCACGTGCCTGTAATCCCAGCTACTTGGGAGGCTGAGGCAGAAGAATCGCTTGAACCTGGGAGACAGAGGTTGCAGTGAGCTGAGATCATACCACTGCACTCCAACCTGGGTGACAAAGCAAGACTCCATCTCAAAAAAAAAAAAAAAAAAAAGAAAACTGATTCACTTTTGTATATTCACCTTGTATCCTGCAACCTTGCTATAATTGTTTATTAGACCCAAGAGGGTAATTTTTGTCAATTCTTTTGATTTTCTACATAGATGATCATGCCATCTAGAAAGACAGTTTTACTTCTTCCTTCTCAATCCATATATCTTTATTTCCTTTCCTTATTACATTAGCTAGGACTTCCAGTATGGTGTTGAAAAGCAGTTGTGCTGGGTGCAGTGGCTCATGCCTGTAATCCCAACATTTTGGGAGGCTGAGGCAGGTGAATCACTTGAGGTCAGAAGTTCAAGACTTGCCTGACCAACATGGTGAAACCCCGTCTCTACCAAAAAATACAAAAATTAGCTGGGCATAGTGGCACATACCTGTAGTCCCAGCTATTTGGGAGGCTAAGGTAGGAGAATTGCTTGAACCAGGAAGGCGGAGGTTGCAATTAGCCAAGATTAAGCCACTGCACTCCAGCCTGGGCTACAGAGTGGGAGACTCCATCAAGAAAAAAAAAAAAAAAAGAAAACCCACAGCAACAAGAAAAGAAAGGCAGTTGTGAGGGGGACATCCTTATCTTTATCTTATTCCTGATCTTAGCAGGAAAACTTCAGGTTTCTCGCCGTTAGAATGATGTTAGCTATAAATTTTTGTAGATGTTCTTTATCAAGTTGAGAAAGTTTTCATCTCTCCTTAGTTTGCTGAGTTTTTTAGCATGAGCAGGTGTTCGATTTTCTCAAATGCTTTCTCTGCACCTATTGATATGATCATGTGATTTTCTTATTTTATATATATATATTTTTGAGACGGAGTCTCGCTCCATTACCCAGGCTGGAGGGCAGTGTCATAATCTTAGCTCACTGTAACCTCTGCCTCCTGGGCTCAAGCGATTCTCTCACCTCAGCCTCCCAAGTAGCTGGGATTACAGGTGTGTGCCACCACACCAGAGTAATTTTTTTTTTTTTTGTATTTTTAGTAGAGATGGGTTTTTACTATGTTGGCCATTCTAGTCTTGATCTCCTGACCTCAAGTGATCTGCCCACTTTGGCCTCCCAAAGTGCTGGGATTACAGGCATGAGCAGCCACACCCGGCCATGTGATTTCTCTTAAATGCTTTCCAACAGTTGAATCAAGTTTGCACACTTGTGATACTTTCCACTTGATCTTGGTTTACGGTTCTTTTTACATATTGTTCAATTTATTTTGCTAATATTTTGTTGAGGATTTTTACATTTATATGAATGAGAAATATTGGTCTGTAGTTTTCTTTCCTTGTGTTGTCTTTGTTTGGTTTTGGTATTAATATAATGCTGACCTCATAGAGTGTGTTAAGAAATATTCCTTCCTCTATGTTTTGAAAGAGATTATAAAAAAAATTGTATAATTATACAATTATGCAAAATTATATAATTTTTTTTCCTTAAATGTTGGTAGAATTCACCAGTGAACTCATCT
>NC_045434.1:68658996-68687312 GCF_002776525.5 Piliocolobus tephrosceles
GTTGAAAGTTATTAATTATTGATTCAATTTATGTAATAGATACAGGCCCATTCAGATTGTCTATTTTTTCTTGTGTGAGTTTTAGTAGATCATGTCTTTCAAGGAATTGGTCCATTTCATCTAGGTTGTCAATTATGGGACAGTCATTCACAGTATTCCTTTATTATCCTTTGAATGTCCATGGGATCTTTAGTAATGTCCCCCCTTTCACTTCTGATGTAAGTAATCTGTGTCTTCTCCCTTTTTCTATTAGCTAGAGGCTTATTGATTTTATTTATCTTTTCAAACAAACAGTCCCTGGTTTGTTGATTTTTCTCTATTAATTTTGTTTCCAATTCCATTGATTTCTGTTCTAATTTTTGTTATTTCTTTTCTTTTTCTTTTTTGAAGTGGGACCTTGCTCTGTCACCCAGACTGGTTTCGAATTCCTGGCCTCAGGCAATCCTCCCACCTCAGGCTCCCAAGTAGCTGGGATTACAGGCAGGAGCCACTGTGCCCAGGTAATTTTTATTATTTCTTTGCTGTGTTTTTGGATATAATTTGCTCTTCTTTTTCTAGTTTACTTCTAGAAATAATCTTTTAGCTTAGATTATTGACTTTTAATCTTTTATTCTTAATACATGTATTCAGTGCTAGATATTTCCCTCTAAGCGCTGCTTTACTTACATGCCACAAATGTTGATAAGTTGTATTTTCATTTTCATTTGATTTAAGTATGTTTTTAATTTCTTGATATTTCTTCCTGGAGCCATGTGTTATTTGGAAGTCTACTGTTTAATCTCCAAGTATTTTTGGATTTTTCACCTATCTTTCTGTTACTGATATCTATTAATTCCATTGTAGTTTGAGAGCTTACATTGTATGATTTCTATTCTTTTAAATTTGTTAAGATGCATTTTATGGCCCAGAATATGATCTATCTTAGTGAATGTTCTATGTTAGCTTAAGAAGAATGTGTAGTTGCTATTATTGGATGGAGCAGTTCTCAGTTATATCCAGCTGACTGATGACACTGTTGAGTCCAACTTTGTCCTTACTGACTTCTGCTTTCTAGATCTACCCACTTCTGATAGATGTTAAAATTTCCACCTATAATAGTAGATTTATCTACTTTTTAATGCAGTTCTACTAGTTTTTGCCTCACATATTTTGACACTCTGTTGTTAGGTGCATCCCCATTAAGGATTGTTATGTCATCCTGGAGTAGTGTAAAAAAAAATTGTGTAATTTTTTTTCCTTAAGTGTTTGGTAGAATTCACCAATGAACTCATCTGGGCCTGGTACTTTGGTTGAAAGTTATTAATTATTGATTCAATTTATGTAATAGATACAGGCCAATTCAGATTGTCTATTTTGACCCTCTTATCATTTTGTAATAGTGCACATTATTTCTGATAATTTCCTTTGCTCTGACATCTGCTCTGCCTGAAATTAGTATAGCTACTCCCATTTTTTATTAGTTGGTGTTATCATTGTATATCTTTCTCCAAGCCTGGATTGCAGTGGCACAATTATGGCTCACTGAACACTGCAGTCTTGACCTCCTGGGCCCAAGTGATCTTCCCACCTCAGCCTTCTGAGTAGTTAAGACTACAGGTACACATCACCACACCTGGCTAATGTTTTTAGTGTTTTTGCAGAGACGGGGGTCTCACTATGTTGCCCAAGCTGGCCTCAAACTCGTGACCTCAAGCAATGCTCCCACCTTGGTCCCCTAAAGTACTGGAATTGCAGGCATGAGCCACCACACCTGGCCCAAGTTCACTTTCAAATAACAATATACCACTTCACAAGTAGCGCAAGTAATAACAAAATAATCCTAATTCCTCCTGTCCACCTTGCATCATTGCTGTCATTCATTTCACTTATATGTAAGGATGTGCTTGTATATTCAAATACCAAGAACCCCAAGTACATTATTGCTATTATTATTTTGGACAAACTTATCTGCTAGATCAGTTAAGAATAAGAAAAATAAAGGTTTTTACTTTACTTTTGTTTATTCTCTGACATTCTTCCTTTCTTTATGTAAATCTCTTTCTGACCTGTATCATTTTCCTTCCATCTGAAGAACTTCTTGTAACATTTCTTGCAAGGCAAGCATATTAGCAACAAATTCCCTCAATTTCTTATCTGAGAACATCTTTATTTTTTTATTTATCTTTGGATTTCTGAAGTTTGACTATGATATGTCTAGATATAGTGGGATTTTTTGCATTTATTGTACTTGGTGTTCTCTGAACTTCCCGGTTCTTTGGTTTGTTGTGCGACACTAATTTGGGGGAAATTCTGTTATTAATGCTTTCAATATTGCTTCTGTTCATCTCTGTCTTTTCTTACTCCTTCTGATATTCCCATTACATGTATGTCACACCCTGTGTACCTGTACCATGGTTCTTAGTCTTTTTCTTCAGTCTTTTTTTTCTCTTTGCTTTTCAGTTTTAGCAATTTCTATTGTAATATATTCAAGCTCAGTGATTCTTACCTTGGCTGTGTCCAGTCTACTAATAAGCCCATCAAAGGCATTCTTCATTTATGTTGCAGTGTTTTTTGTCTCTATAATTTGTTACTCTTTCTTAGACTTTCAATCTCTCTGCTTACATTATCCATCTTTTTTTTTTTTTTTTGCATTCTGTCTACTTTTTTCACCAAAGCCCTTTGCATATTAATCACAGTTTTAAAATAAATCCTAGTCTGATAATTCCAACATTCTGCCACATCTGACTCTGACACTTGTTTAGTCTCTTCAACTGTGTTTTTTGCTATTTTGTATGCTTGCATTTTTTTGTTGAAGGGTAGACATGATGTGCTGAGTAAAAGGAACCGTGCTATACAGGCCTTTAGTAAAGTAATGGTAAGGTGTGGGAGGAGGGAAAGTGTCCCATAGTCCTATGATTAGGTCTCAGTCTTTGGTGATCCTGTGCCCCTGGAACATCAACTTCACCAGTGCTCCTCAGTTTTGTTTTGTTCTTTCCCTCCTTAGATGGGACAGGATTGCTAGAGGGGACGGGAGTTGGGTATTTCTCTTCCACCATGTAGAAGGCTAGAGAGAGCTGGAAGTGGCTATTTCCCTTCCTCCAGATTGGTTCAGCACTGGTAAAACCCCAGCAGGTTAGACTCTGGTAAAATAGTTTCTCCTGAGGGTAGACTTTGTTAGGAGAAACAGAATCTTCTGGCATATTTTATAGTGGTTTCTTCTCCCCTATCCCTACCAGAAGCCCAAGGAAATTTTTCTGAGATACTCACTGTGAGAATTTAGTAGAGCTTCAGGAGGTAAATCTCACAATATTGTCTCTCCCCCCAACCCCCAATCTCTGCATTATTGGGTCCCCCTGGAATTGTTATCTCTCAGGCTTATCCACACTGAGCTTCCAGCAATTCATCAATTACAGTTTGGATTTTCCTACCCAGCCACTGGTTCCCATAGTGTTTTCTGCTCGTGAGTCTTTGGCCAGTTATGATTTTCTGTATCTGTCTGTCATTCTCTCTATTCTTAGGGGCAGTCGTTTGCCCTCTAAGCTCACTTCTCTGATGGATCTAAGAAGAGTGGCTGATTTTTCAGTTTTTTAAGCTTTTGACTAGTTGTTAGGACAAGGTAGCAACTTCTAAGCTCCCTACATACCAGACTGAAAACCAGAAGTTCCCATATGAACTTTTTTGAAGCTCCAATCATCCTGTCTTTAGCCATTGAGAGAGAGACTCAAGTCAGTTCCCAAGTCCTTTTGACATGACTCTAGTAATCTTTAATAGCTTCCTTGCTATCCAGGCTCATTTTGTAAATCTGCCTCAGACCTAGAATCAGCCATTTCCCTCAAAAAGCCTGCTTTCTTTTAGTGAAATTGTATCTTAAGATTGTTTTCTGGGTGCTAGAAGTGCTCATTTTTACTGGATTGGTAATTGTTTCTAGGGTTCTAGGCCTTATGATACTTTCATTCAAATTTAGGGATATAGGGTTGTTGTTGTTGCTGTTGTTTAGTTTGCTTCTCTCTTTTATTTATAACATTTTTTACATTACATCTTTATTCCATACCAAGAATCTCAGTTCCTAAGGACACATGGGATGATAGAATTAGAAAACTTTGGCCGGGCACAGTGACTCACACCTGTAACCCCAGCACTTTGGGAGGCCAAGGTGGGCAGATCACTTGAGGTCAGGAGTTCAAGACTAGAATGATCAACATGATAAAACCCCGTCTCTACTAAAAATACAAAAATTAGCTGGGCTTGGTGGAGGTGGAGGTTGCAGTGAGCCAAGATCATGCCACTGTACCCTAGCCTGGGTGACAGAGCAAGACTCTGTCAAAAAAAAAAAAAAATTGTAAAACTTCATAATTATTTATTTATTTTATTTGCCATCAAACACACAGTATCAGAATACTAATGCTAACGCTAATACTGCAATTATAATTAGAGAGAACACGTTTTTAAAATAGTTTTTTTTTTTTTTAACAAATGTGCTACTAAAAGAGTTTTTTTCTTTTTATTTTTTTTACGCATGTGCTCAGTATTCCTTCCCAATCCCGGTTTTGAAGTTCTCTCATATCCATACTGCCTGAGCAGATAGATATTACATATTATACTCTCTTCGAATTCTCACTTGGTCTTAGTTATACAAGGTAAAGGCTTGAAATGAGGGGTTGTGTAGACCCATGAAATCAAAAGTTGGATTCTACAGTCACCCCACCACAATTTGGGTTGGGTAGACACTCATTTTATCAGAACTGGAGATGAGGACTACTTGACTATGACTTTTGCTCCTCAAGGTTAGATGGTGCACCAAGGATCATGTGGGCTCTTTCTGCTAATTACCATCTCTAGCATGCTTAATAGACAGTGTCTATATTATCAACATTATTACTGCTGTTGTTTCAGTAACCAACATTCCTAACAAGTACTATGCCTTCCTTATAACAATAAAGATCAGAAGAAGAAAGGAATCCAATGGATTTCTTCCAAGTAGATTCCAGAATTTCAAAAGCATAGATATGTCAAATGGAAAAAAAAGGAATGTGGAGTCATTAACAAGAAAGTAGTATGTGTGATGCTGTTAGGGACAAATCAGAAAAAAACAGAATGATAAGTACCTCATAATAACATTAATATAACTAATGTCTCTACAAATGGATGCAGCTGGAAACCATCATTCTTAGCAAATTATCACAAGAAGAGAAAACCAAACACCGCATGTTCTCACTCATAGGTGGGAACTGAACAATGAGCTCACTTGGACTTGGGAAGGGGAACATCACACACTGGGGCCTATCATGGGGAGGGGGGAGGGGGGAGGGATTGCATTGGGGAGTTATACCTGATATAAATGATGAATTGATGGGTGCTGACGAGTTGATGGGTGCAGCACACCAACATGGCACATGTATACATATGTAACCTGCACGTTATGCACATGTACCCTAGAACTTAAAGTATAATAAAAAAAAAAAATAAAGTTATGAATTAAATTTAAAAAAAAATAATAATAATATAACTAATGTTTATCATTTACTATGTGACAGGCACAATGCTCATTACCTTATCATAGCATTATCATATTTAATCGTACCACAATACTATGAAGTAGGCACTATTTCCTGCTATCTATAGATGAGGAAATTGAGGCTTTGTAACTTTCAATAAGTTGCTCAGTATCACACAACCAGGGCTAGGACTCAAATCCATTCTATCTCCAGAGTTGGAGTAAATTCATAATATCAATAATAATTACTATTTAATAAATATCACTGATGTGTCAGGCACTTTATATACATTATATTTATTCTTCACTGCACCCTGGGGAGGTAGCTATTACAGGCATTTATGGGATATTACTGTATTAACTATTAATAATATCTTGATATATAGTTACATTCAAAAAAGTAAATCATCATTAGCATCTGTTTCTCCTTCTGTTCCTTCTGTGAAAATGGGCAGTGGGAGAGAGTGGATAGAGTGTGGATATCAAAGCCAGACAGGCCTAGCTCTGACAGACTTGGGATCCGACTCCAACACAGTTGGGAAAATAGTAATGGAAGAGATCCCATGAGGGGCACAATTCTCTAACTCTTTTGTAATCTTCATTTAGTGTGCTGTGGATACAGCAGCTTGTTTGTTGGGGAGTAGGGTGAAACCTCTGGTCTCTAAAATGTATTGGAACAGTTAAAAGCAAAAGTATAGAAAGAGGTAGTGTTAGAGAATAAACATAATTCAAAGAAAGATCTAAACACTATTCTTTTTTGAGATGGAGTCTTGCTCTGTCACCCAGGCTGGAGTGCAGTGGTGTAATACTGGCTCACTGCAATCTCTGCCTCCCAGGTTCAAGCAATTCTTCTGCTTCAGCCTCCTGAGTAGTTGGGTTTACAGGTGTGCACCACCACACCCAGCTAATTTTTGTATTTTTAGTAGAGACGGAGTTTCATCATGTTGGCTAGGCTGGTCTCGAACTCCTGACCTCAGGAGATCCACCCACCTCGGCCTTGCAAAGTGCTGGAATTACAGGCATGAGCCCCTGCACCTGGCCTCTGAATGTTAATCTTTGCAAATAACAAACCTGAAAGAATAAGACAGCAACTTTCTATAGTAAACATGAGTTCCTAGAATTAGGAATATGACAGGGAAAACTTTGGTTATTTGGGGAGGAAAAACATACTTCTAATGTTATGCAACTTGTCCTCATTGCTTAAGGTGTGGTTTGAAGTTTCACTTTGAAAATTATTCAAATTTGTTGCTTTTCTTTCTACCACTGCCTTCTTTGGACCACTTTTTTTTTTTTTTTTTTGAGACGGAGTCTCCCTCTGTCACCCAGGCTGTAGTGCAGTGACCAGATCTCCGCTCACTGCAAGCTCCGCCTCCTGGGTTTACACCATTCTCCTGTCTCAGCATCCCGAGTAGCTGGGATTACAGGCGCCCGCCACCTCGCCCGGCTAGTTTTTTGCATTTTTTAGTAGAGACGGGGTTTCACCGTGTTAGCCAGGATGGTCTCGATCTCCTGACCTCGTGATCCGCCTGTCTTGGCCTCCCAAAGTGCTGGGATTACAGGCTTGAGCCACCGCGCCCGGCCCTGGACCACTTTATTAACTATTTTCAGGATTACCAGTGGGTGGGCAAGGAAAGGGAAAAGAAAATGGACCCATGTCCGTAAAGAATTTATTTTCTTTTCTTTTCTTTCTTTTTTCGGACAGAATCTCACTCTGTCACCCAGGCTGGAGTGCAGTGGTGCGATCTTGGCTCACGGCAACCTCCACCTCCCAGGTTCAAGTGATTCTCCTGCCTCAGCCTCCTGATTAGCTGGCATCACAGGCACACGCCACCACGCCTGGCTAATTTTTGTTTTTGTAGTAGAGACGGTGTTTCACCATGTTGGCCAGGCTGGTCTCAAATGCCTGACCTCAGGTGATCCACCTGCCTCAGCCTCCCAAAGTGTTCAGATTACAGGCGTGAGCCACCGCGCCTGGCCCCATAAATAAATTTCGATTAAATATTTGGTAAAAGAATGGCAAAGTGGATGAAATCACTGCTTAAAATTAATTTTCTAGTTAGCCGAGTGATTCAAACACCCGTGATTAGACGAACACTTGAAGCCACAGTGGGGAATCTGTTGGTTCATTGGCATAGCTTGCTTGACTAGGGTATCAACTACACACATCTTAATTTGCAGTTTGCCTCTTCCCTAAAGGTTTATAATGTAAAGATTAGAGCACATGCAACCATACCTAGGGATAACTGCAACACAGGTGGGGTGAGGAGATGAATACAGTTACGCAGGGGAGGAGACCAGAAAAGTCCCTCTTTGCCTTGTGTCGGATTCCATCACATGTGCTGTAATCAATCTCCCCAAAAACCTTACCCAAAAGTCTACACTGTGGGGAATTCCAGAAGAAAAGGAGTCTGTTCTTGTTAGAATGAATATCCAGTACTTGCCAGGAATCTTGGTTACTGAAACAATAGCAGTAACAAGGTTGATAACATAGACACCCTCTATTAATTGTGTTAAAGATGGCAATTAACAGAAATAGCCTATGTGATCCTTGGCTTGCCCATCTAACCTTGAGGAGCAAAGCTCACAGTCAAATAGTTCTCATCTCCAGTTCTGATAAAATGAGTATCTGGCCAATCCAGATGGTGGTGGGGTGACTGGATTGGTGGTGGTAGGGTCCAACTCTTGATTTCAAGGGTCTAAAAAATCCCTCAACCCTTTATCAACATCAAGCAAGTTCCATGATGCTTCCATGAGCAACCCCTGCTGGTGTCATGAAGAGCTTGCGGGGACTACCTAGCTCCATGCTCCATCCACAGGGTCAAGAGAGCCTCTGTTTAGTGGCTATTACCCCAGATCAGCTCTGGCCTCATTATCTCATCCTCTGCAATTTCCAGTTGCATTCACTCTGGCCCTCTACACACAGTCCTAGCCACTTCTCCTCATACAGTTCTTGATCCCATCCGGACTAGGCGGGGAGTTCAGTATATCACAGGCTTAGTGTCCCCCACAATGTCATCTCATGGAGCTGAGAAGTAAGTTTATAATCTAAGACCTGAAGTCTGACTCCCTGTTTATACCTGTGCCTGTGTGGCCTATCTCTTCGTTGCTTGGTTCATTTGGTTTCTGGGAGAACCTAGAACTTAATGTTCCTGAGGAACATGGAAGGTGATTATGTCGACCTGTGAGGCATACCTCTCCTCGCTGCCTGGCTTCCACCACCCCAGTCCTAAATTCCTCCCAGTTACCCTGTCCAGGATGTCAGTGCTGATGCTGAAAATCAAAGCTCAGCAGAGTGGCTGGAGCTGTTTTTTTCTAATTTGGAGCCACTCCAGGCTTGGAGGGGTACTCCAGGCTTTGGGTTTTGGCTGCAATCTCAATTCCCTCTTGCTGTGCTCCCTGCCCACCTCCAACCTATGTTCCAATGCCAAGTTTTCTGAAATTGTGATTAAGATGGCTGGGCCTCGTGGGCCTCGTGCCTGTTCTGCTGGTCTGGGATTCCATCCAGAGCTAGTGTGCTGCAGCAGGAGAAGGCCCAGAGGTAGATTCACCATGAAGCTTGCTCAGAACGTTTAGACTTCAGGATACCTCAATCACACAGGCCCCTGTGAGTGCTGAAACTTGTACAGTGACCTAGGTGGGGAGAGAAAGCCATGTTGTGATCAAGAATTTCTGCTGGTAAACTGCCCACAGTGATCTCAAATAAAAGGGATATAAATCTCCATATAAATAATTATTATTGTCTTTTTTTTTACTCATTCTAAATATTCTAATAGTCTATTCACTTCCATACTTAAATTTGTATTTATAATCTTTGTTATTTTTCTTACAGAAAAATTACAAAATTTTATCAGCGTCAAGCCCTACACAACTTAGATCTGCCCTCGGGAAGACCCATGCCCAAGCCCCGCCCCCATCTCCAGAGATGATGATTAATTAATTGATCTAGGGCAGTGGATCGCAGTTAGGGTCAACCCACCTGATATCCATTCAGGGGATGGATCTCCCAGTTACCCGCGCCCCGCACTCCCACAGGGGGATGAAGATTTCACAATGTCTGGAAACATTTTTAGTTATCACAACTTGGGGATGAGGGCTTGTTACTGACATCTAATGGGTAAAGACCAGGAATACTGCTAAACATTTCACAATCCTCAGGAAAGTTCCCCACAACAAAGAATTCCGTAGCTCAAAATGTCAGTGGTACCACAGCTGAGAAGCCCTGAACTAGGATGGAGTTCTGAGCCTCAGCATTTTTCAAAATCTTTCAAATCAATTAATTTGAACATACAACCCAGGTTGCGAACAAGAGTTCTACAGATAATAACAGTAGTTAACCTTTACTACTAAGCTCTTACTATGTGTCAGTCATTGCTTTCAATGAATTAACTCATTTAGTCATTTAGTCTTTGGAATAAGCTTATCAGACAAGTTTGGGGTTTTTCTTGTTGTTTGTTTGTTTTTGGTTTTTTTGAAATGGAGTCTCGCTGTCTCCCAGGCTGGAGTGAAATGGCGTGATCTTGGCTCACTGCAACCTCTGCCTCCTGGGTTCAAACTATTCTCCCACCTCAGCCTCCCAAGTAGCTGGGATTACAGGCACACGCCACCACGCCTGGCTAATTTTTGTGTTTTAGTAGAGGCAGGGTTTCACCATGTTGGCCAGGCTGGTCTTGAACTCCTGACCTCAAGTGTCCACCTGCCTTGGCTTCCCCAAGTCTTGGGATTACAGGTATGAGCCACCACACCTGGCCTCGGATAAGTATTATTATTGTTCCCATTTTACAGGTGAGTAAACTGAGGTACAAAATATTAAGAAATGGTTCCTGGGATTCAAACCCAGACAGCTGGGCTCCAAAGCCCGAGCTGTTAACTATATTGTGTACCTGACCCTCCTTGACTGGCTTACTTCCTCCCGCTGGAGATCTCTATGGGAGAAGGGAGGTAGAATCCCTGCCTGCTCCCATAGTGGGATTCTCTGCCCGCACCCATAACTGGGAAGTAAAAAGCAGTAAGTACAGCCGAAATGAGGAAAGAAGTATAGCACCACTTGGACCTGTGTGCCAAAGGATAACCCCCTAGTTGGGAGTGTGGGCATTTGTTCCAGTTTCACAGGTGTGTCTTTGTTTAGTTCAATATACTGGATGCAATTTCTTAAAATGAAAGTTTTATCCAGAAATGGCAGAGCCACGTTCAGGTAAGAGCTCTAAAAAAAAATACTTTGGCCCACTAGATTATAAATAATTGTAATTGTTGCTGCCATCGCCAGCTCTAGAGCCATAATGTACCTTTTACAGATGGCTGTCTCTAATTGAAAGCCATGCCAAACAGCTGTTAGAAATGCTGACTACCAGACTGGGGGAAAGTACTGCCAAATGGGAAGAATGCAGACAAGGACTGTGGCAAAATGGTAGAAATATGTAACCGAAGATGACTCTCTCTTTATTCACTGTGATAAAATGCTCAAGTGAAAAAGGAAAGCACCAGTACATTTGAACTTCTTAGTTGAGGTCCACAAAACTGAGAATAAGAGGACAGTTTCAGCCTTCAGTACAGGGGATGTGGTGGGGATAAGACAAAGACACAAGCATTTCAGAAATGAAATAGGCTATATAAAGAGGTATAATAAAAGGCTATGGAAATTCCAAACTTGGACGGGAAACTTGAGCCCAACATGAGAACCACAGCTATGGTCAACTCTGATTTCAGCCTGTTAAGATGTTGAGCAGAGAATTTGGCCTCGACTTCTGATCTACAGGAACTTAACAAATTTGAGTCATTTTGAATTGCTAAATGGCAATTTTTTACATAGCAACAGAAAATGAACACAATGGGCCAGGTGCAGTGGCTCACTCCTGTAATCCCAGCACTTTGGGAGGCCAAGGCGGGTGGATCTCTTGAGGTCAGGAGTTCAAGACCATCCTGGCCAACATGGTGAAACCCCATCTCTACAAAAAACACAAAAAATCAACCAGGTGTGGTGGTGTGCACCTGTTATCCCAGCTACTTGGGAGGCTGAGGCAGGAGAATCGCTTGAACCAGGGAGGTGGAAGTTGCAGTGAAATGAGATTGTGCCACTGCACTCCAGCCTGGGCAACGGAGCGAGACTCTGTCTCAAAAAAAAAAAAAAGAAAAAAGAAAAAAGAAAATGAATACAGTGAATTACATTGATTTCTTAATGGTATACCAACCTTACATTCTGGGATACACCCTATTTGACCATGATGTGTTGTCCTTTTATAACTGTTGTCTTTTTAGCAAATGTTGATTTGCTAAAATTTTGGACAGAATTGTTTATACATGCACATGAGGGACACAGCTTGAAGTGAAAGCGATGAGAAATTTGAAGGACAAAGAAATAGAAGTAGAGACTGGGCACGGTGGCTCATGCCTGTAATCCCAGCAATATGGGAGGCCAAGGCAGGTGGATCATTTGACATCAGGAGTTTGAGATGAGCCTGGCCAACTTGCTGAAACCCCATCTCTACTAAAAATACAAAAAAATTAGCTGTGTGTGGTGGTGCATGCGTGTAATCCCAGCTACTTGGGAGGCTGGGGCAGGAGAATTACTTCAACCTAGGAGGTAGAAGTTGCAGTGAGTGGAGATCACGCCACTGTGCGTGGGTGACAGAGCAAGGTGACAGAGCAAGACCCTGTCTCAAAAAAAGAAATGAGAGTAAGGAAGGAAGACATTACAGGTGAGAGAACAACATTAGCAAAGGTGGGAAAATGTCAGAATCTGTTTGGAAACTCACCTAGAGTTTAATTTAGCTGGATAACCCCATCTAGGGAGGAAGACAAGTGGTAGGAATGAGGCTGGAAGACCTAGGGAGTAGAACGCATCCTTAATTCGGGAGACACATTAAAGAGCCACTGAAAGTTGTTGGGGCACATGACTGGAGGGGGCATGCCGGCAGTAATGTAGAGTTTGAAGTGTGCCAAGCAGAACCTGGAAGACAGTAGAAAGGCCTTTGCAATTGTCTGACTAGAGAACATTAGAGCCCAGATTTGTGCATGGTGAGGGCCAGACAGGAAGCAAAAGATGGAGGAAGAAATCTAGCCCTTAGCCCTCATGTTGCTAAGCCTAGGTGCTAGATTGCCCTTGAAAGTGAGAGGGCAAGCTGAGAGAAGCTCTCAACTGGGCCTTAATACAAGTAAGAAGGTTTATTGCAAGGGTGGAGTTGAAGAGAGAGAACTCTTTGGATACCTAAAAACATCAACAGGGCTTTTCCTATTATCTGGTATTTGCAACCAACCACTGATGCTCAATCTGCAAACTGCCAATCAGCTACAGGTCCAGCTGTCCATGTTCCTGCTGAATCCAGGCCTGGTTGGGTAGGTCCCCAGAGAATACAGTGACTAATGGTGGCCTAGGAGGAACAGCCTCCAAAACCCAGCCCAGAAAGACTCCAAGAAACGGGATTGAGTCTACTTTCCACTCTGGGATGGGATGTGGTTCAGCTCAATAGATGAAACATGGGAGAAGAGACAGGGGCTCAGGGAGCAAAACTGTGCTTACCCACTAGGGGCTCAAAGCATCTCTCTAGGGTTTGTGGTCCCAATGCAGAGGCTGATAGGAAGGACTTCTCTGAGGTGAGCCATCACTAGGCTTCGTACTTATCCTATCACAGAGGTTAGAAAGGATCATAACAGCCTTGGGGAAGTGCAGCATGTTGAGTATTTATTTTATTTTATTTTCTATAGCCTTAAATACTTCATCTTTTTTTCTTTTTTGTATTTGTACTTTTTTGAATTTTATCTTTTTTTCAACTTTTATTTAAGTTCAGGGGTACATGTGCAGGTTTATTATACACAGAAATTGAATGTAGCAAGGGTTTGTTATACAGATTATTTTTTGCCCAGGTAATAAGCATAATACCTGATAGGTAGTGTTTTGATCCTCTGTCTTCTCCCATCCTCCACCTTCAAGTAGTCCCTGATGTCTGTCGCTCCCTTCTTTGTGTTCATATGTACTCAGTGTTTAGCTCCTACTTGTAAGTGAGAATATGCAGTATTTGGTTTTCTGTTCCTGTGTTAGTTCACTTAGGATATGGCCTCCAGCTTCATCCATGTTGCTGCAAAGGACATGATCTCATTCTTTGTCATGGCTGTGTAGTATTCCATAGTGTATATGCACATTTTCTTTATCCAGTCCACTGTTGATGGGCATTTAGGTTGATTCCATGTCTTTGCTATTGTGAATAGCACTGTGATTAACATACGTGTGCATGTGTCTTTTTTTTTCTTTTATTTTTTATTATACTTTAAGTTCTAGGGTACATGTGCATAGTGTGCAGGTTTGTTATATATGTATACTTGTGCCATGTTGGTGTACTGCACCCATCAACTCGTCAGCACCCATCAATTCATCATTTATATCAGGTATAACTCCCAATGCAATCCCTCCCCCCTCCCCCCTCCCCATGATAGGCCCCGGTGTGTGATGTTCCCCTTCCTGAGTCGAAGTGATCTCATTGTTCAGTTCCCACCTATGAGTAAGAACATGCGGTGTTTGGTTTTCTGTTCTTGTGATAGTTTGCTAAGAATGATGGTTTCCAGCTGCATCCATGTCCCTACAAAGGACGCAAACTCATCCTTTTTTATGGCTGCATAGTATTCCATGGTGTATATGTGCCACATTTTCTTAATCCAGTCTGTCACAGATGGACATTTGGGTTGATTCCAAGTCTTTGCTATTGTGAATAGTGCCGCAATGAACATACGTGTGCATGTGTCTTTATAGCAGCATGATTTATAATCCTTTGGGTATATACCCAGTAGTGGGATGGCTGGGTCATACGGTACTTCTAGTTCTAGATTCTTCAGGAATTGCCATACTGTTTTCCATAATGGTTGAACTAGTTTACAATCCCACCAACAGTGTAAAAGTGTTCCTATTTCTCCACATCCTCTCCAACACCTGTTGCTTCCTGACTTTTTAATGATTGCCATTCTAACTGGTGTGAGATGGTATCTCATTGTGGTTTTGATTTGCATTTCTCTGATGGCCAGTGATGATGAGCATTTTTTCATGTGTCTGTTGGCTGTATGAATGTCTTCTTTTGAGAAATGTCTGTTCATATCCTTTGCCCACTTTTTGATGGGGTTGTTTGTTTTTTTCTTGTATATTTGTTTGAGTTCTTTGTAGATTCTGGATATTAGCCCTTTGTCAGATGAGTAGATTGCAAAAGTTCTCTCCCATTCTGTAGGTTGCCTGTTCACTCTGATGGTAGTTTCTTTTGCTATGCAGAAGCTCTTTAGTTTAATTAGATCCCATTTGTCGATTTTGGCTTTTGCTGCCGTTGCTTTTGGTGTTTTAGACATGAAGTCTTTGCCCATGCCTATGTCCTGAATGGTACTACCTAGGTTTTCTTCTAGGGTTTTTATGATATTAGGTCTAACATTTAAGTCTCTAATCCATCTTGAATTAATCTTCGTATAAGGAGTAAGGAAAGGATCCAGTTTCAGCTTTCTACTTATGGCTAGCCAATTTTCCCAGCACCATTTATTAAATAGGGAATCCTTTCCCCATTTCTTGTTTCTCTCAGGTTTGTCAAAGATCAGATGGCTGTAGATGTGTGGTATTATTTCTGAGGACTCTGTTCTGTTCCATTGGTCTATATCTCTGTTTTGGTACCAGTACCATGCTGTTTTGGTTACTGTAGCCTTGTGGTATAGTTTGAAGTCAGGTAGCGTGATGCCTCCAGCTTTGTCCTTTTGACTTAGGATTGTCTTGGCAATGCGGGCTCTTTTTTGGTTCCATATGAACTTTAAAGCAGTTTTTTCCAATTCTGTGAAGAAACTCATTGGTAGCTTGATGGGGATGGCATTGAATCTATAAATTACCTTGGGTAGTATGGCCATTTTCACAATATTGATTCTTCCTATCCATGAGCATGGTATGTTCTTCCATTTGTTTGCGTCCTCTTTTATTTCACTGAGCAGTGGTTTGTAATTCTCCTTGAAGAGGTCCTTTACATGCCTTGTAAGTTGGATTCCTAGGTATTTTATTCTCTTTGAAGCAATTGTGAATGGAAGTTCATTCATGATTTGGCTCTCTGTTTGTCTGTTACTGGTGTATAAGAATGCTTGTGATTTTTGCACATTAATTTTGTATCCTGAGACTTTGCTGAAGTTGCTTATCAGCTTAAGGAGATTTTGGGCTGAGACAATGGGGTTTTTTAAATATACAATCATGTCATCTGCAAACAGGGACAATTTGACTTCTTCTTTTCCTAACTGAATACCCTTTATTTCTTTCTCTTGCCTGATTGCCCTAGCCAGAACTTCCAACACTATGTTGAATAGGAGTGGTGAGAGAGGGCATCCCTGTCTTGTGCCAGTTTGTGCATGTGTCTTTATGTAAAAATTTATATTATTATGTAACAGTTTATATTATATAAAAATCTTTATGTAACAATTTATATTATATAAAAATTGTATTAAATATAAATTATATTAAAATATAAATTATATTAATCACATATTACATAATTATTTTTTTAATTAAATACATAAATTATATTAAAGTGACAATTTATATTACTTGGGGTATGTAACCCCATAATGGGATTATTGGGATATAAGCCTAATAATGGGATTGCTAGGTTGAATGGTACTTCTCTTTTACGTTCCTTTAGAAATTACCCCACCAGGCCGGGCACGGTGGCTCAAGCCTGTGGTCCCAGCACTTTGGGAGGCCGAGACGGGTGGATCGCGAGGTCGGGAGATCGAGACCATCCTGGCTAACAAGGTGAAACCCCGTCTCTACTAAAAAATACAAAAAACTAGCCGGGCGAGGTGGTGGGCGCCTGTAGTCCCAGCTACTCGGGAGGCTGAGGCAGGAGAATGGCATAAACCCGGGAAGCGGAGCTTGCAGTGAGCTGAGATCCGGCCACTGCACTCCAGCCTGGGCGACAGAACGAGACTCCATCTCAAAAAAAAAAAAAAAAAAAAAAAAAAAAAGAAATTACCCCACCCACAATGGCTGAACTAATTTACATTCCCGCCAGCCATGTAATAGCATTCCCTTTTCTCCTCAACCTCGTCGGCATCTGTTTTATTAGACTTTTAAATAATAGCCAATCTGACTGGTGTGAGATGGTATCTCATTGTAGTTTTGATTTGTATTTCTCCAATGGTTAGTGATGTTGACCATTTTTCATATGCTTGTTGGCCACGTGTATGTCTTCTTTTGAAAACTTTCTGTTCATGTCCTTTACCCACTTTCTAATGAGGTTGTTTTTCTCTTATAAATTTAAGTTACTTATAGATTCTGGACATTAGACCTTTGTCGGAGGCATAGTTTTCTCTATGGGAGGCCCATATTTTCTCTCATTCTATAGGTTGTCTGTTTATTCTGTTGATGGTTTCTTTTGCTGTACAAAAGTTCCTTAATTTAATTAGGTCCCATTTGTCAATTTTTGCTTTTGTTGCTATTGCTTTTGGTGTCTTCATCATGAAATCTTTGCCAGGTCCCATGCACACAGTGTTATTTCTTAGGTTATCATCCAGATTTTGTAGTTTTAGATTGTACACTTAAGTCTTTAATACATCTTGAGTTGATTTGTGTGTATGGCAAAAGTAAGAGGTCCGGATTCAGTGTTCTGCATGTAGCTATCAATTATCCCAGCACCATTTATTGACTAGAAAGTCCTTTCCCCACTGCTTGTTTTTGTTAACTTTGTGGAAGATCAGTTGGTTGTAAGTGTGTAGCTTTATTTCTAGGCTCTCTATTCTGTACCATTGGTCTCTCTGTCTGTTTTTGTAGCAGTACCATGCTGTTTTGGTTACTGTAGCCTTGTAGTATAGTTTGAAGTTGGGTAACGTGATGCCTTCAGCCTTGTTCTTTTTGCTTCGAATTGTCTTGGCTATTCAGGCTCTTTTTTTGTTCCATATCAGTTTTAAAATAGTTTTTTTCTAGTTATCTGAAGAATGTCATTGGTAGTTTGATAAGAATAGCATTGACTCCGTAAATTGCTTTTGGCAGTATGGCCTTTTTAAAAATGTTGATACTTCCTATCCATGAGCATGAAATGTTTTTCCATTTGTTTGTGTCATCCCTGATTTTTTTGAGCAGTGTTTTGTAATTCTTCTTGTAGGACTCTTTCACCTCCCTGATTAGCTGTATTCCTAGGTGTTTTAGCCATTTTGTGCCTATTTTGAATGGAACTGCATTCTTGATTTGGCTTGGAGATTGGTTGCTGTTGGAGTAAAGAAATGCTACTGATTATTGAACCTTGATTTTGCATCCTGAAACTTGCTGAAGTTGTTTATCAGATGTAGGTTTTCTAGGTATAGAATCTTATCATCTGCAAACAGAGATAGTTTGACTTTCTCTCTTACTATTTGGATGCCTTTTCTTTCTCATGCCTGATTGCTCCAGTTAGGACTTGCTCCATTGCTAGCCAGATACCATATCACAAAAAAAAGGCCATGTGGCATAGAACTGAGGCATCCTTCCAACAGCTGTGTAAGTTGAAGCATCTTAGAAGTGGATCCACAAACCCCGCCAAGCCTTAAATGTTTGCAGCCCCTGTCAACATCCTAACTGCAACTTCATGAGACACTGTAAGCAGAGCCACCCAGTGGAGCTGCTCTCATTTCTGACCTAAAGAAACTGTGACATATACATGTTGGTTGTGTTTGTTTGTTTCTTTTTGAGTCTTACCAGGTTGGAGTGCAGTGGTGGGATCTTGGCTCACTACAATGTCCACCTCCCGGATTCAAGCGATTCTCATGCCTCAGCCACCTGAGTAGCTGGGATTACAGGTGTGCACCAACACACCCCGCTAATTTTTCCATTTTTACTAGAGACAGGATTTCCCATATTGACCAGGCTGGTCTTGAACTCCTGGCCTCAAGTGATCCATCCACCTCAGCTTCCCAAAGTGCTGGGATTGCAGGCATGCCACCGCACCCAGCCACATGTTGGTTGTTTTAAGCTACTAAATGTAGGGGTAATTCATTACACAGCAATATATAACTATTATATATTATATCACCTTCCAGTGAGTCTCAATTTAGCTGTTTCAGGTCAATGTAATTCAGTGACTCTTAGCATAGAATGGCCTGGCAATCAAAGATTGTTGAGTAGGACCAGTCTCTATTTCACATGTAGGAAAATGAGGCTCTATCTGAATAGGGCCAAAGTGCTTTGCTTTGTTTAATTTTGTTTACTTGAAGCAATGCCTTTGAACCTTGGCATAGACAGCTGTATGTTGCAGTGTGCAAGTATATACAGAGTGCTGAGAAGGGAAATCATTATTCGGCTGTTAAACAGCAGCTTTTTGAGCAGAAATATAAACTAGGACAGGGGACATGTTGCTCTCTAGGGGTAAATCCGTGGAATATCTGTTTCCTTTAGCCTGGAGGCATCCCAGACAGAAGGATAAATCTTAAAACTGATTCTAAAAAATGTTTTTGCTTTGCCAGAGAGTGGAGCCTCATGCACTTCCTCACATCCTGAGCTTCCATCCACCCTGATCCCAGAAGGGTGACTCTAGTTTCACAAGTCTCGACAGTCACGCTTGAAAAAGGAATGAATAACCTCACTTGATAGGAAGAAATAATTTTGAAAATGGGAGGCATTGGGGAGGCATTGTAGATTCTGGGATGACCTTGGGTCAGTTTGTTCCTGGACCAAACACAGCTCGATCCATCAGGTAAGCCAGTCAGTTAGCTGGGCAGTCAGCGGACACATCTGAAGGCCCGTTGTGGCCATCACTCTACCCATATTATAAGGGATTGCTGACCTGAGGAAATCTTTTTTTTTTTTTGTTTTTTTTTGAGACGGAGTCTCGCTCTGTCACCCAGGCTGGAGTGCAGTGGCCGGATCTCAGCTCACTGCAAGCTCCGCCTCCCGGGTTCACACCATTCTTCTGCCTCAGCCTCCCCGGTAGCTGGACTACAGGCACCGCCACCTCACCCAGCTAGTTTTTTGTATTTTTTAGTAGAGACAGGGTTTCACCGTGTTAGCCAGGATGGTCTCGATCTCCTGACCTTGTGATCCGCCCGTCTCGGCCTCCCAAAGTGCTGGGATTACAGGCTTGAGCCACCGTGCCCGGCCAACCTGAGGAAATCTTTAACTGTGGCAGTCAGAAGTGATTGCCAGTTGGGGCTGTGACTCTGGAAGTGCTAGGGAAGGAGATAATTGCAGACATCTCATTTCCTCCCATCTGCTCCATCCTCCTTCCCCATCAGCTGGGAATGTGTGATTTAATTACCTTAGCTCTTCTGCCAGGGAGGGGTAGGGGTGGAAGGCTTGTGCATATTCAGGGGCCTCAACCTCCACAGGAGGCTTTCCTTGCTCCCTATCAGATGCGGTCCCTCCACCTTCTGAATGCTTATTCTACTGTATCTGTACCTTCGTTACAGCACCATAATGTCACACTGCCCTTCATGCTATTGTATTATGTTCCCTTGTGGTGGCTGCTGTGGCGTGCTGCCCAGATCCCCATGTTCAGGCCCAAGGCTTGCATTTTTCCAACTTCTACGAATGTTGCTTGCTGAAAGCTCCAGGCTCAGCTCCTTCTCAGAAATGTCCCTCCACAGAATGGGGCTGTCTTGTGTAAGGCTACTCCCCTTCCCTGGGGAAAGTCCACACCCTTTGACATTCAATAAAGGGCACAGACATCTCTCCCTGGCCTCAACTTGAGACATCTCTGAAGGGCATCTCAGCTTCAGAGTGTCCCATGGAGCCCACTCAAGCTTATGTTGCATTACAGCTCAACTTCCCCACCTCTGCCCACTTCCTTCAGTCACGCACAGATGTTGTTTTGGGGTATATTCCACAATAAACCTCTTGCCCCCAGTTCTCTATCTCAGACCCAGGGAACTCAACCTACACCATCACATTAGGCTGGAAGCATATAAAGGGCCACCTGTCAAGTCTTTTGTTATCTACCTCTTCCTTCCCTCCTGCTGCATCACCCTGGTACCCAGCACAGTGTTGAACAGAGTAGACCCTCTACTAATGTCTAATGAACAGAAAACAGACAATGACTTGGACAAAGACTGGATAAGGACTTTCTACTCTCCTTCTCAAGGATGTACTCCCTTTATATCCGAAGTCAACACTGAATATCTTCTTATCCGTAATATGAGAAATATTCAGAGTATAGAGAATACAAAATATGTACACTCCAGGGTATTACTTGTATAAAGTGTTTCCTGGAGAAATTCACTTTTCAAAACCTGGAGAATGTTTATTTTTAAAATCAGGAAGTGTGTCCCAGGCTGGCTTTAATCTGTCTGCTTCAGGTGGGCAGGTCTCTGGGGAGTCAGGAGTGGCATCATATAAATCTGTTTTGTTGCAGGCATCCTGGCAACATTTTCTCCGTTGATGAAGAATGTCAACAACTCATTCCAGTGACTCTGCAGGCATTCTCAAAAGATCTGTTTAACTAAATTATTTCCTTGTTCAGTTCAATGATAATTTTGGCTCACTGAATTTTAGTGGCAGTGCCTGTAACCTAATTGGTGCTGTACTTCTGCTCTCGTGGGTACCATTCAACATTCCCAGGGAGAGGTTGCAAAGCCTTGGTTCCAGACTCCCCTGGTGGATTGGCGTTTTACTCCTCTTCTGGGACTTTGACCTTCTGTTCTGCTTGATTAACCTTGCTGCCTCTGGTGCTTGAGCTGTCCTTCCTAACCACCTTCCTCCCCACAGCACAGGGGGATGTTAGAGGATGCTTGTTTGAACTGGATTATAGATTACACAAATCCAGGAGATCAAGGTTCTTAGTTGAACTGGATGTTTACATTTATTTTTGTATCCCAGGATGTAGCACAGTATCTGGCTCAAAAAGGCTTGATGAATGAATGAATGAACAATCAAAGGATGACAATTTCCCCCTCAAGACTGTGAAATCCCAAAGGCAGTTCAGCCTGGAAAGCTAGTGATAATTTTCCTCATTCTTTGTAGACAAGCAGCATGAGCCGAGATCCTTAGTTCTTCCTTCAGAGCACAATGACCTTTACAGATGGTCTTACCTGTCCTTTTTATTTCTTTTTTCTTTATTTTTGTTTCGGAGATGGGGTCTCACTCTGTTGCCCAGGCTGGAGTGCTGTGGCATGATCCTAGTTCACTGGATCCCCAAACTCCTGTGTTCGAACGACCCTCCTGCATCAGTCTTCCTGAGTCGCTGGGACTACAGGTGTGTGGGGTTTTTTTGTAGAGATAGGGTCTTGCTACATTGTCCAGGCTAGTCTTGAACTCCTGGGCTCAAGTGATCCTCCTGCCTTGGTCTCCCAAAGTGCTGGGGTTAGAGCCATTGCCCTGGCCCATACTTTTTACCTTTGTAAATGCAAACACCACCACCATGTTCCACATGGGGCAGAGACTTCTTACCATGAATTATTCCATTATATTTGAGCTCCATCTCCAATTACTTGCTAATCATGCTGCCCTCCCTTTACCAGACCGGCCCTACCCCCACCTCTGAGATTTAATTCCCATCAAAGACTTCCCAGGAAGATCTGATATCTTCATCCCCAGTCCAGGCACTCTCTACCCAGCTGCTCAGCTGACAAAGGCCTCTTAGTTCTCCCTGTTCTCTCTCTCTCTCTTTTTCAATCCAGGTGGTGGTCTCACTATCTTGCCCAGGTTGATCTTGAACTCCTGGGTTCAAGCAATCCTCCCACTCTGGCTTCCCAAATTGCTGTGATTACAACATGAGCATGACGCCTGGCCAGTTCTCCCTTTTCTAACAAAAATTTCTTTCTTTTTCTTTTTTTTTATTTTTTTTGAGACGGAGTCTTGCTCTGTTGCCCGGGCTGGAGTGCAATGGCCAGATCTCAGCTCACTGCAAGCTCCACCTCCCGGGTTCACGCCATTCTCCTGCTTCAGCTTCCCCAGTAGCTGGGACTATAGGCGCCCGCCACCTTGCCTGCTAGTTTTTTGTATTTTTTTTTTAGTAAAGACGGGGTTTCACCGTGTTAGCCAGGATGGTCTCGATCTCCTGACCTCGTGATCCACCCGTCTCGGCCTCCCAAAGTGCTGGGATTACAGGCTTGAGCCACCGCGCCCGGCCCTTTCTTTTTCTTTCTTTTTTTTTTTTTTTTTGAGACAGAGTCTTGCTCTGTCACCCAGGCTGGAGTGCAGTGGTGCAATCTCAGCTCACTGCAGCCTCTGTCTCCCAGATTAAGTGATTCTTGTACCTCAGCCACCTGAGTAACTGAAATTACAGGTGCCCACCACCATGCCCAGCTAATTTTTGTATTTTTAGTAGAGACGGGGTTTCACCATGTTGGCCAGGCTGGTCTTGAATTCTTGGCCTCAAGTGATCCGCCCATCTCAGCCTTCCAGAATGCTGGGATTACAAGTGTAAGCCACCGCGCCTGACCTCTAACCAAAGTTTCTTAATTGACAACCCCCATCCCAATCTCAGCCCCAGGCAATTCATTCTATATTCAGTTATGTGAACATATTCATCAGGTGAAACTTCTGTTTTGCATTTCCAGGAATCTTTCATTTGTTTTCTCTTTAAAGTGGCTTTTCATATTTCTGCTCTGATTTATCAATTTTTATTTTACTTCTTCTATTCCAAACCCTGAGGTCATCCTCCCAGCTGGCCTCACTCTTCTCCACTTTGGTTTCCTCTGTGGTTCCAGCAACGGGTGGCGGTGGGCTTCCTTTTCAGTGTTTAGTGTTGTTGACTATTCTAGCTCGAGGGCACAGCCTAGGCTACAAGGTCAGTACCCCACCTCTGATCCACCCTCTGCCCATGCCCTTCCCTTGTTCCCCAGCTACTGCCTCACTCAACAGAGAAGCACAGAGTGCCCACCAAGGGCCGGGCACAGAGCCACCTCCTTCGTCTACAGGGTGTGTAGACCTGGGTGTTCCCCACCTCCAAAGCCCACAGCAAGGGAGTCATGGAAACAAGCACAACCTGGTCACTGCAGTGTTGGAAAGACCCATGTAAGAGAATGGAGGGGAAGCTCCAAACTAGGAAAGAGGAAAGTGGTGTGGGGAGGCTTCCTAAGAAAGAGAAGGCCTGAGTTAGGCCTTAAAGGATCATAGACAATAGCCTAATGAAGATGAGGATGCAAATGTGCATTTATCATTCATCCAACATGCATGAATGATAAGTGCATGCTGAGGACCTGCCATGCGCCAGGCAAAGCTCTAAGTGCTGGAGACTAGCAGTGAACAAGACGGAAAGTCCCTGCCTTCATGGAGCTTTACTACTCATGGGAAGAGACAGAGAATAAGCAAAATAAATAAGTAAAACATAGTATGTTAGAAGGTGATATATGTTCTATAGAGAAAAATATATCCAGGAAAAGGATTCAGTTGTATGCATAGAAGAGGGGTAATTTTTAAAATCCAGTAGTTTTAAATATGGCAGCCAGGGACCGTTATCATATTAATATGAATCCCTTTCATCTTCATTGTAGCTTTAACTATTTGCAAAGGGCTTTAGTTCTATTAGCTCATTTTGTTATTAAAACCGTCTTGTGAGGAGGTGAGAAAAATTAGTCTTCTGAGCTAGTTGCTCTCTAAATGAGCCTACTAGGGCTGCTGTAGCAAAGTATCACAAACTGGATGGTTTAATCAACAGAAATCTGTTTTCTCACAGTTATGGAGGCCAGAAGTCCAAGATCAAAATGTGATCGGGGACCGGGCATGGTGGCTCACGCCTGTAATCCCAGCACTTTGGGAGGCCAAGGCAGGTGGATCCCCTGAGGTCAGCAGTCGAGACCAGCCTGGCCAACATGGTGAAACCCCGTCTCTACTAAAAATATAAAAATTAGCTAGGCATGGTAGTGGGCGCCTGTAATCCCAGCTACTTGGGAGGCTGAGGCAGGAGAATCACTTGAGCCCAGGAGACGGAGGTTGCAGTGAGCCAAGATCTCACCACTGCACTCCAGCCTGGGCGATGAGCAAAACTCCATCTTGAAAAATAAATAAATAAATAAAAAATGTGGACGGGGTTCCCTCTGAGGGCCGTGAGGGAAAGATCTGTTCCAGGCCTTTCACCTTGGCTTGTAGCTGGCTGTCTCCTCCTGTGTCTTTGCATTATCTTCCACTGTTTTTCTGTGTCCACATTTTCCTTTCTCATAAGATGTAAGTCATGCTGGTATCTCATTGGATTAGGGCCCACTCCGATGATCTCATTTTAACTTGGTTACCTCTATGAAGACTCTGTAATAAGGTCACAGTCTGAGGTACAGGAAGTTAGGAGCACTTCAACATATGAACTTCAGCAGGGGGAGAAACATTCAACACATAGTACTCCCCCAGTGACTTTGAACTAAGGTTTCACAGCTCATGCTGGCTGACTCAGTGAGGCTAGAGGCCTGCGGCAGCCCGTGCTACACATGAGGGCCTGACGATTCCCAAACCTGCTTGCCTTCAATTACTTATCCACGAATGAAGGGGCTTCACAGAAAGAGCCCTACCTTACTCATTCAGTCATATTTTTTTTTTTTTGAGACAGAGTCTCACTCTGTCGCCCAGGCTGGAGTGCAGTGGCCGGATCTCAGCTCACTGCAAGCTCCGCCTCCCGGGTTTACGCCGTTCTCCTGCCTCAGCCTCCTGAGTAGCTGGGACTACAGGCGCCCGCCACCTCACCCAGCTAGTTTTTTGTATTTTTTAGTAGAGTCGGGGTTTCACCGGGTTAGCCAGGATGGTCTCGATCTCCTGATCTCGTGATCCGCCCGTCTCGGCCTCCCAAAGTGCTGGGATTACAGGCATATCTTTTTTTTTTTAATTTTAACTTTTAGAGATAGGGCCGTGTTCAGTCACCCAGGCTGCAGTGCCATGGCGCAATCATAGCTTACTCTCGAACTCCTGGACTCCAGTGATCCCCCCATGTTCACCTCCAGAGTAGCTAGGACTATAGGCATAAACCACCATGCCTGGCTAATTTTTGTATGTCTTTTGAAGAGACAGGATTTTGCCATGTTGCCCAAATCAGTCTCTAACTCCTGGCCTCAAACATTCCTCCTACCTTGGCCTCCCAAAGTGCTAGAATTACAGGTGTGAGCTACCATGCCCAACCAAAAGCCAAATAGTTTTATTCTCTAAAAAGGAATCAACAAATCTAGGTTGAATTAGATTTTGATTCCTTTTGAACTCTGAGCAACCCTGAAAAGTCCTGTAGCATCTTAAGGATACGCAAGGCCTGAGCAAGCGACTGAAGCAGGAACTGCGAAACTGAATGGCAAGAACAAGAGAGAAAGGAACAAATCCAGAGGCATGTGGACCCAAGGAGAAGGAAGGAGACAGTTGAGGAAAGAAAAAAGAGGTCAGGGAGTCAGGACACCTCAGAAACTCACTCTTCCTTCTGGAGATTGCAGTAACACATGCAAATGTGTTTGGAGAGGTTAAAGTGTTACACAATTATAAAATGTTATTTGCTAAGGCAGAGTTACACGGGTATTGTACCCTTTGGAGATGGGTGCTGCTAGGTTTTCTGGCAGACTGCTTCCTAGTCTTTCTTATGTCTAATTTTTAAGCCAAAGGTAAAATATCATAACGCTTCTGTGAATTGCTGACATTCACCTCTGTTGCTTTGAGGAAGTTGCTTCTTTTAAATTAGCAAGTGTGAAATCTTCCAACTCACATGAACCTCTGTACTAACCTAACTGGTGGTGTCAGGTTGGAATGCTTAGCTTTTGCCTGAGGTCCTGGCATAACTCTTGTAGTAGAAAGCAAGACAGTTGAAATAAATGTCTCTGGTTCTCACTTCTCATGTCTCTTAGTCTAAGACCCCTGCATATAACAAACAATTCAGTTGCATTCCAATGCCTTTTAACCAGTCTTTTTTTTTTTTTTTTTTTTTTGGGTGGAGGGGGCAGGGTCTTACTATGTTGTCCAGGCTGGAGTGCAATGGTGTGATAATGGATTACTGTAGCCTCGACCTCCTAGGCTCAAGAGATCCTTTTGCCTTAGCATCCCAAGTAGCTGGTGCGCAAACCACCACACCCGGCTAATGTTTTCATATTTTTTGTAGAGATGGGATTTTGCCACCTTACCCAGGCTGGTCTTGAATTCCTGGGCTCAAGAGATCCCTCCGCCTCCGCCTTCCAAAGTGCTGGAATTACAGGCATGAGCCATCACGCCTGGCCCCAACCAGTGATTCTTAAATGCTACCCAAGACCCACATGATGGGCTTCAAACTGACCCAAGAAAGCAAGTCTTCCCTTTAGGATGAACTACTGTAAATAATTATCTTTAGGAAGAGCTAATTACAAATTCATCCACACTCATTTTTATGTACATCTAAGACCTACTTACTAAAAGCTTGCTAAGTGAATGACTACAGGTTAACCTAGTTTGGAATTTATGAACAAATGTCAGTGTGCTACCAAATTTTATTGAGGTTTCTGATTTTGTATTCCCCTGAGAAGTTTGGCCTCTGGAGAAAGTGTGGCCCGACGCTGTTGGAGCCTTGCCCATCCCTGGCATTGTGTGGACAGGTGTTTTATCGTCAGTCTGCCATCAGTGTTGTTTGTCGTGTGTGGGCCAAAGTCTCCAATTGCTGCCATTCTTGCTTCTAATTGTAATTTACTGTTAATTTAGCTTCATCATTATCAAGTTAGTTAGGATTTGTTTGAACCTTAAGGTGACTAGTGATATATCTTTAATTGTATTTTTGGCCTTTAATTTTCTGGTAATTATACCTAAAGACAATTATGCATTGCAATTTGAATATGAGTCATTTATGCCTTGATCGTGAAAGCACGTGTACAACTAATCCCCCTGCCCAAGATACTTCACATTGACGCCTCAATAGTATGCTTGCGTTATTTTGCCACTTGTATGTGAGAAAGGGTGGAGCAAATTGACCGTGGGTTATTCTGCTCAGCTTAAAGTGGCCTAGAATAGGAAAAAGAAAAGATTGAAAACCACTTTTTTAGACTCTAGGAAACAACAGAATGTACCGCACACTTTGCAAATAGCTTGCAAATGGCAAGTGCAAATTCATTTTCCTTGGTAGATGCATGGGAAATAAATAGCCATACTGAACCTTTTGCCAGCCCCTACCAGCTGCAGGCTCACGGTGATTGTAGCAGAAGTAATGAAGGCCAACTGGTCAGGCAGCAGAGCTGTGATGGGGAATGAGGGAGGGAAGTGGGACTTCTCGAAACAAAGGTTTCAGGGCAACTGCACAAGCAATACCATGCTCTGCAAACAGTGGCAACAGCTCGCAGCAAGAAGTTTCTGTTCAGGGTTGTACAGGCTGCTGGTCACACATCCATAAATGGTCAGCGCCCACAAAAGCCTGAAACAGTTTTGGTCATTTTGGGATTTCTTTGGGCATCCAAGTATGCAGGAATCTCCCCCCACCCCAAACTGGGCCTGGGATGCCTTAGGCACAATTTGGTCTCAAATACTTTCTCCCCTGTGTATCTCAGTAAATTGTATTTGTATCTTTATTATATTATAGCATTATGTTCTGTCTTGCTTTATAGTTGTATAAAGGTCAACTCTCCGTGCAGGCATTGTTACTTTGGGGCAGGACCAGGTTTAACCCATTTTTGGGAGCTTGCAAGTACCAGCTTCGGAGCTGGAGGATCAGAGAGACCGGGTGTGAATCCTGACTGTCCAGTGCTGTCTACATGACTTTCGGACAATGTACTTCTCTGAGCCTTGACTACTTCATAGGATAGCTGTAAGGACTAAAGGAATCTGTTAGGACTCTCTGTTTTCTAAGTATGAAAAACCCAACTCAAACCAGCTTACATGCACACACACACACACACACACACAAATTTATTCACAGAGGTATTGCTAGTTTACATTACAACATAATTTAGAGACTAAAATAGAGTTGTCAGGGTTGGATAGATAGATAGATAGATAGATAGATAGATAGATAGATAGATAGATAGATAGATA